>NC_143575.1:253006555-253317283 GCF_048544385.1 Mastigoproctus giganteus | reverse complement strand
GGGTGTCCTTTTGGCACCAAACCGTGCCAGTGCCCTGAAGCGAATCTTCTGAAAAGTGAGGAACCCCACAAGTCATTTACAAAATAACCGTAGCTTTTTGATCTCATATTGTCAGTAACAAGCGAACCTTATCAAGGATGTATTGGATGCACGCGGTGCGTCTTTGGGTACTACTGAACACAATAGAGGTTCCGCATCATGGAGAAGCTAGGTCAAACCATAACGACACAACTGTCCCATCATATACGAATAAGGGAAGTGAAAATCAGAGTTTGGTTAAAGTTTCTCAGCAATCCACGCTGTACGCAGTGTTGTAAGAGTTATGTGGTGTCTTCTACTCACCCTAAATGATAGACCTGTGGATTAACTCTCAAGGTTATCCAGAGAGACATGTTGTCTGTCAGAGGTATCGTGAGCCGGACAGTTGGATAACATCACTGGGGAGAAGAGGAGCTCGTACTCATGACTCTACATGAAACTTGCATGGTAAATCGGAGGGTGGAGTAAGTATTTTGAATTTTTAACACATTTTTGAAAATTTCAGGTAGGGTGTGTTCTAGGGCTAGTTGCATTCTCTGCTTGTGGAATGAGTAATGAATATAAGGACGCTAAGTTCTGGATATTTAAAACGATACTTGTTATTTTTTAAATCTTTCTTTCAGATTAATTGTAAATAAGTGTGACCAGGATTGAGTGGATTATATTTGTTTTCTGTTTCTTTGAGTAAGAGAAAATTGGAAACGATTCGTGAGGAGATGAATGCAACTTATGGAGAAGATCGCCCATCCATTGAAAATTCTTTTATACTCCATGGAGTACTTCTGTGTACGATTATAGGGAATTCGTTCGTGTGAATTTATTATTCTTTGAAATTATTCTTATCCTGAACTGAGATTCAGGGGTGGATAATAAGGTCCTCCCCACTGCAAATTCGGGTTTTTTGTCCAGCAACACAGGCAAACGCAATTGAATGATATATTGCACATTGACAGAGGAGTTAGTTCTGGAGTAGCGCTAATGTGCATCACTGAGGGACACGAACCTGGGTTTTTCCACCCGGTATGGGGAGGACAGTGATTATAACTATTGTGCTACTCGCGCAGGTAGACAAACCAAACATTTGGACAATCTTATGTAGGGCAGCTCCTGAACGTTAGTTGCACTCCACCTTGGTACTCTGTGATGATACAGAATTCTGTAAAATGGTCAGTTGTGTTGTTTAAGTGTTTCTGGCCACTTTTATACTACACCAAGTAGGGAGAGCCGGGTCAGACAATAGCGATCAATTTCTCTGGCTGGACGAAACCTGGTATCACCTGATCTTGACAGAGAGTGACCCTAAAAAAAGTGGTTAACGGGACAGAGGGAGCACTGCTATAGAGGCAACCCACCATCCACTAAGGGTGGGACTGTTAAAAACAATAGAAAGTGTTTTGGGTGGTAGAATCCACTAGGATAAGTCTACGAGGTTGGGGAATGGATGGGCAAGGCCTTGGGGTTAGGTAGGAGTTAAATTCTTATCGCCATCTTGGGCACTCGGTGATGTGTGTAACCCCACACTGGCCAGACCAGCTGTAGCCGTTGCGTCCCAAGCACTGCGAGGAGATGGGTCAGTAAAGCATTGGGGGAGGTTTCCAAAGCTGATTTCCTCCCCACTGTGGTCTCCAGCAGAGGGGAGGGCGCCTGTCAACCACGAGAACATAGCACATCCGCACCAGTCACCTGAGATACAGATATGTACGCAAGACACACTTTTTTTGACGCCGACCGGGCTAGCCGAGTGGGTAAAGTACCTGCCCGGCAACCCAAGGTCGCGGGTTCGATTCCCGCCTCGGGCTTGGATCAAAGTACTGCAAAAACCTTGGGAGGTGCAATATGGCCATAGAAGCCGATGCGCCAACAACTACCAAATCAAAAAAAAAAAAAAAAAAAAAAAAACTTTTTTTGACGTATATTCAGGTGGAAAAATATTGGAAGCAGAGCACAATTAAAGAATTCACACACCAATTTCCCAACATTGGCTTCCTCTTTCACACAGTCTGGACATATTCAGAGAGCATAATTAGACATAAAACGTTCTCTTTCATTCCACGCAGGCTAAGGATACCAAACATACATTGGGGGTTTGAGAATTGCACTGCGCGCGGCTCCACAACCGGCATGCCAAAGACTCCACAAATGGAGCCCGTTCAGTAGTCAGGGGCTGAGAGGGGGGGGGCTACTTTAAGTATGAATTTAGGGTTAGTCAAACGGTGAATTTTCTAAAGATTACGAAAACGAATGGTTCTCATCCCTACTCCAAACCCAGCGAGTTACCATCCGCTGGGTTTGGAGTAGGGGGGTTGGGAGCCACGATTATATAATTATATGTTAATGGTAAGCCCTCACAAAACGTTCCCCTTCGAATAACTTATGGGTGGGGGCATTAAAAGAGCACTTATGAATTAACATGGGGGTTAGGGGCTGCCATCAGAAGTAGGAGAGGTTGGGGGGGGGACAAATGAAAATTTACAGCAGTTCGGAGGAGGAAGGATTTCTCTTCCAGGAGTTCTGGTCGGTTCCCATGTCTCAAACAGGCATGTAGACCGAGGAGGATTCTCCCCCTTCAAATTAAACAAAGCGGGACTGGGTTAAGGGGGGACAAATTGGGGATAGGTATCCCTAAAACGACTATTTTTTTGTGACGTCATGTGAAAAGGGACTAGGCCCGATTCTGATCTCTGATCAAAGTTGAAAAGTTTTATGATTTTTTATTATTTTTTTTTTTAACTGTGTCGAGTTAACCGATCTCAAGTGAGGGCTCATGGTTTTTCATTCCGGTACCTCAGGTCTCTCATCTTTCAAAACAAGTACACAATTCACAGATACGATATAATGATACCTCACGACCCTAGTTTCCTCGGCACAAGTATGCAAACTAGAAAAAAAAATACCTATATAGATATTTATAATAAATATGAACTACGTTGTTTTTTCGCCAAAGCAACTAAGGCTATGAGGCGTTGGTGTATTGTGTCTTATGAAAATCGTACTTTTTACAGTTAAGACAGAATCATAAGATTCAAGAACATGCTTTCCAAATAACCTTAAGGGGAAATTACCCGCCCCAACACAAGATTATTCCTAGCGCCATCTGGTAGAGACATGACCAACTAAGCATCATCAATCTTAGCTATTTTTTACAATATTTTTGATTTATGAACATCTTGTGCATTAAAAAATAAGATGACTCCTAAAAAGCAATCCAATTCTTACAAAAAGTATCCAATAAGCAGACTTCGTTTATTCAATTGTCAATCTTCCGTGGCAGAGCTACCACACTGCCTGGTCCACTCCCACAAGGGGGGGGAGGGGTCGAAGATTGTTGTTGCATTTAGGCGCATCAGTGACTTAGACCACATGCGCCATTAGGTGTTATGTCTGTTCAAATACGTGCTCAAGGGCAGATTTGCAGAACTTGCAAATCGGCCCCTGAAAATCTGCAGATTGAGACGTGGCCATTTTTTTGGAGAGGAGGCCAAAATGCATGCAAATTACCCCCGTTTTTTTTTTTCTTTGTTGTTTATTCACCTCTTTGTTGACCTCTTTCACCTCTTTTAAACATCTTTGTTGTTTATTCACCTATAAAGAAATTGGAAAGAACCAGTTCCTTCTACAAATGACCAATTTTTTTCCATTCCTCATCAAATTCAGAAAGAAGCTGTTTATTCAAATTCCACCTTTCTCTACCCCCCTCCCCTCACGCGTACTTAGAACCTAACCCGACATTCCTTTCTCGAAAAATGCTTCGGGCTTCAGAAAGGAAAACAGGATGGTTAGCTTGAACACAAACTAATAAGAAACCTCCACCGCCTTAGGGGAAGCCGGAAGAGACTTAACCACGTGAACTGGTGTACGAGTGATGACGGGATAGCTGTGCAAAGCAGCAGGAAGAGGAGAAGGTAGCATACCCCGTAAGGTACTGAGGTTAGGAAGGCGAGAAACTTAGTGAACCAGGGATGTCGTACATTATTCAGAGGGTACGAGTTATGATCCATGTAAGTAGACCTACTCGTGTGGTTATGGCTTCAAATAACTGGAGCAGAACATGCGATTGCTGTATTTATCTTAATAGTGTCATCTAACCTCCCCCCTTTCTTAAACAAACAGTTGTAAGAATGGTGGAAGATACTTTTTTGTGGGGTGTGTAAGAAAATTGTTGTTTTTTTTACATCTTTGGGTAGAAGTCAACTGGAACTTTGCTGATTGGTAGAAGTTATAAAGATTCTGTGGTTTCGTTGCTGTATTTAAATTATTTTGGTTAAAAGGAATGCGAAACTCCTTTGCTGTCCACTTGAAGATGTCATTGTGATTTCATTGACGAATGTTTAACTTCCATTAAAGGCAAGAAATAATTTCATTTAACGTTTCTTGAATTTTGAATCATGGAATTGGACACGATTTTTTTTTGGGATTACGTCACTGGTTCTAAAGATGACCAAAATTTAGATATTAACGTTACATTTTACAAGGTATGTCGAAGTCTAATGGATCCCGGATGTCAGACCTTTCGTGTGACATCTGAGAAGGGTTTTCGTTAATAAATCTAACCTTTGAAGTCAATACTTGTAGATGTATAAAAGAAATCTAATATAAATTCAATTTTAAATCATTTCAGAAATCCCTATGGGTACATCAACACGGTGGCGTCCCTTATTGATCTTGTCTGCCATTTGGATATGCACGTTGATAGAAGGTAGAGGAAATAAGAAGAGTTTTGAAGGTAAGGAAACATTGATTATTAATTATTAATTATGTTCTCGAAGATTTTAAAACAACCGGAAATTGGTTTTAAAAGAGTTCATCTAAAAAATAAAATCACAAGACCGTGGTTGGGGTAGAGGTTGAACATGATTGGAATTACCATTTGGAAATCTTTGGATGTAATTATTTTGATAATTTGATTACGTATGTAATTTAGACTTTTTTTTTTACTTATGTAGGGCGAGCCTTACAGCTGTCCAAGAAGGTATGCTTCGACCAATCAGGGGTAGCTGGAGTCTGCGTGTTCAGATGGGACTGCATTACAAATCATGGTATTCCCTTGGCAACTTGTGCCGATGGATTCCTGTTTGGTACTTGTTGTAAACTACCATCTTCGTCTTCTTCTACCAATCCCACAGCTTTTCCGGCATTCGAAACGAACCACGTCACCGAAAGCGAAGAGACAGTGCTGGTCACATCGACTCATTACAGCAAGCCTACTAAACTCCCAACAACAGAATATCCACAGCTAATAACATGGACAGCCATCGGTCCAGTAGCCACACCAAGACCAATTTACGGCCCAACCTATTCTTCTTTAATGGCACCAACTCTCAGTAACATTAAAGACGTGATCACTACGCTGAGACCATTTTTTGGTGGTTCAATCCCTTCTAAAACTCCACTCCCCTCCGCAGGAAATGGCGTGCTATCATCGATAGTAGTGACCCACTTTCCAGGATTAAAAGACCAACTTCTGCATAATAAAACTCCACAGCACACCTTGCCTAACAGGACCAGACCCACATCAGTCACCGTTACAACCGCTTCATTTCACAAACCAGCTTCTACCTCCACCCAAACACCAACGAAGCTTCACCAGTTTACAACAAAACCGTCATGGAGCGAAAGAGGATCTACCACGCCCTATCCTGACACAAAGAAGGGTACCAAGAAACCCACACTGGACTACCGAAAAGGTAAGAAGTAGGTCATCAATGATTTATAGCTGTTAATTAGGAAATGTATTTGTCTGTCTATCTATGGAAGTTAGGACACGCCCCTTGATTCGCATGAAATGTTTTGTAACGTCAGACTTGTATTAATTACCTAACTTGCAATCCATGACACCACACCTGAACAAAGTGCTTGATAGTGCACTTAACACCTCTCCACAATTGGTTCACGGTGTCAGAAGGTATCTGAGGTTACATCTGTAGTCCTTGACCTTGACTGCATGCCCTTCAATGAGCAAAACATCAATAATTGGTATGTCACTCCTCTATACGAACGTTTCGTGTTATTTATTAATAACTTCCTGTTTATAATCGATAATGTAATGATTTTAAACGCGATGTTGTGATTGCAATCTACTTGATGAATTCTAGAGGTTGAGAGTCCTGGGTCCTCCACAGACTCTGAATTAATTTTGGTGGACCACAATGCTCTTCTATACAGTTGGGTTCAGAACCCCTTCAAAGTGAGGTTTATCCTTCTCTGATGGAACATAACCAGGATCCTTTAGAGGACTAAGTTGGGTACGTCGACTACTTCCAAGAACCTTCCATGCATTCAGAGCTTCTCTTGTAGAAGAGTGGATTTATTAACGCAAGTTCTTATCAAGGCCTTGTAAAGCGTCCTGCCAGGCATATATCATGTGGGATATTCTTGTAATTAGCTTAAGAGAACTAAATCTTTCTCTCTCTCAAAGAAAAAATAAAACCACCTTAATGATTACATTATGAATAAAATTCCCAATATTTTCCAACAGATTGCGGAGTTAGATCTTTGGCACCATCGGCCAGAATTGTTGGTGGAAGGGATTCCCAGTTTGGTAAATGGCCTTGGCAAGTACTCGTCAAAGAAGATGGCTGGTTAGGTCTATATCACAAAAATAAATGTGGTGGAGTACTCATTAGCAACACCTATGTTCTGACTGCTGGACACTGCCAACCAGGGTAAGATGTATTTTGATTTATTCTGCGCTTTTATTTGTTCATCGTGGAAATGAATGTAACCCATAATTGTACAAGTTGGTCATAATCTCATTTTGAACATAGCAAAGAGCAAACTGGGTTTGCAACTGAATGCATCTATCTCATATTATGGAAGCACTTTCCTGAGAGTTGCCCCAGTATTGCACTACTCTAAACAAAAAGATCTAATTGCTGAGGAATTTTAAGATCTCAAGAACTTAAAATCTTAATTACTGTTTGCCATTAACAATTATTCGGTTTCAATTCCATTTCAGATTTCTCTCTTCGCTTGTGGTAGTCTTGGGCCAGCATGACCTTCGCAGAGGTGAAAATGAAGCCCTGAAACCAGCCCTGAGGAAAGTCAAACGTATGGTTGTACACCGGAATTACAATGCAAGAACATTTGACAATGACATTGCCTTACTGGAAATGGAAAAACCAGTTCAGTTCCAACCTCACATCGTTCCTATCTGTCTACCAGAGTCTAAGGAAAACTACACTGGCAAAGTAGCTCACGTTTCCGGTTGGGGTAAACTGTCACATGGTAAGTTTACAGCGACATCTGTTGACAATATTGATTACTTCTTGATTTATTCGAATGTTTCATAGAAAAACAATTATTTATTTAGAATCCAATTATCTCCTCATTTTATATATTTACAAGGACTACGAGTAGTCGTGTCAACATATAGATATGAAATACACTCAGTGGCCAAAAAATTAGAACCCGTTACTCAATCCAATAACACCACCTTTTCCTCCGAATTAAATCCTGGGCAGGTCCAGGCATGGATTTTAACCATAGAATTGTCCATTCATCTATTAGGACATTTGTCAGCTGCTGTATTGGAGTTGGTAAAGAACTACAAAGCCCAGCTACTTAGATATTCTGAATTGGATTTCAGATCTGGAGAAATAGATGGCTAAGGCAGATGTTGAAAATCTTGGGAATGTTCTTCGAACCATTCACGTAAAAGTTTTGCACGGTGGATAGTTGCATTGTCGTCTTGAAAGAGCCCATCGCAATGGAACTTCCGATTGTACCATGTTGAAAGCTTTAATAGTGTACATTTAATTATATGGATTGATAAGATTGGGAATGGAGAAGAATGGGAAGTGACTACAAGTTATTAAAGAAGTGATGAAAAGGAAGTGGATGTATGCTGGACATGAGAGGGTTCTCTAGAAACAAACAATTGCAGTACTAGAGGGATGGATGGATGGAGAGAGAGAAACGACAAAGGAGGCTAAGAAGTGAAAGGCTAGATGACTTAACTGCTTAAGACACTAGTGCACAAAAGTTAATGACCGATTTTCAAAGAAGCTGAACTTGAATTATGGGAAATTAAAGAAATGTATTAAGCAGCATGCTTTTTTTAATGCAAACTTTGCAAATCGTTCACAATTATGGTTATTTTTACAGGGGGTGTTGTTCCAAACGTGCTACAGGAAGTTCAAGTGCCTATAATGACCAATGAACAGTGTCAGCAAATGTTCGTTGCAGCTGGACACGTCAAGCCTATCAAGGATAATTTCGTGTGCGCTGGATATACCACCGGGGGAAAAGATTCATGTGAGGTAAGTTCTGCTTGAGGTTTTTAATTGATCGATAGACCAAATTATATAAATTTATTCACAAACAAAATTACATCTTCTACTACAAAGTTTTCTATTTTCTAGGGAGATTCTGGAGGTCCGCTGATGGTAAAACAAGATGATAAACGTTGGGTGCTTGTTGGAACCGTTTCTCACGGAATACGTTGCGCCGACCCCAATCTACCAGGCGTATACATGAGGACAACATCCTTTAGGTCATGGATACGAAGGGTTACAGGGGTCTGATAAAGTGATGACCGGAAAAATAAACAAAAATCTCTGGAAACCTTCCCAAACTAGGTTGGTGGGCATCTTAATTTGTGCCCACGCTGTCTCAGGAGATGTGCTATTTACGGATGAAAACGCAGAGAGAATGGAGATGTCATCATGTCAAACTTGAAACGTTCGAAGATTCTTTCCCTCCCCAGTAATTATGGCCAACTGGAGACAACAGCAGCCACAGATGTCAAACACGATAACAAGGTGAAAGCCATCACCGGTCCTAAAGGAAGCGGGTTATTTAAAATATTTGCAATTCGTTGCCTTTTGTACACGCGGAGATATGTAGTAAACATTGCGCATGTGTCAATGTACTAAGAACTAATACACACCTTTCTATTGACAAAGAGTATTTTCTTGCATCGCGATGGACGCCAACGTTGAGTTGTAACCTGTAAATAAATTTTAGAATATTTGCAGTTTTCCATTTCTTAAGGTTAACCTCAGCAGAACTTCAACAGGAACCTACTTTGTATTACAACATTCTATATTTCTTAAGGATAAAGATTTTAAGATGCCATGCTTAAATGAAATTACTGAAGACTTACTTTTAGCCCTGGTGGGTGTAGGATCGTCCTCCTGTCCACACCGGGTCGAAAAGACCAGAGTTCGACTCTCCTCGATGGCAGGAGGAATTTTTATGAGCCATTTTCACAACGTGGCCGAGTTTTTCGGTCTCAGGAGAGGGGAGTATGAGTTTTTCTACCGGAAAGTAGGGTTTTTCATCCAGCAAACTAGAAATCGACCATAGAACACACGCAATTTACAGACAGTATACGCGGAGCGATATGACCTTAGTCACTGATGCCCCTTGAACCCTACTATAACAACTACATACCGAGAACATGCTTTTTTTTTATTTTTATTTGATTAATATTTTACTTCAAATAATATTAGAAAATTACGAATTAAAGGGATTTTAAAATTTACCGATAGATGGCGACACAGCATAGCAACGGAATGGTTGCTATCCAAAAATATCAGGCAAAATGATAATTTAAGTTTCAAGATTAACCTTAATTATATAAAATTAAATAACAATATTTTGAAAAAAATATTAGGGCTGGAAGGATCATAAACACTAAATGTTAATAAATATTTTTAAATTAAAGCCGAAGTATTATTTTGAATAAAAATAAACTTCAAAATAAAATAATCTTAGTGATATAAATAATAGTGAAATCATGTTATGGAATTCTACACTCACTTGACCAAAAAATTAGAAACCTTTATTCGATATTAAGGGTTACATTTATACCCGAATTACAGCCCCCACATGTCGTGGTAGGTTCCATCAGGTTTGTCAGCTACTGTAGTGTTGGTCTGTAGAGAAATGTAAAGCCGAATTGCCTTTCCAGCATATCCCAGACCTCCTCATTTGGATTCAAATCTGGAGAATTAGAGGACCAGAATAGACGTGAGAAATCTTGGGAATGTTCCTCGAATTCAGACACTTTTTGCATGGTGGCTACTTCCATGTCGCATCGAAAGACTGTCGCAATCCTGGTTAAAATAAAGCATTGTGGAGCAAAGTTGGTCCAATACGACAGAAAGATATTCCTTTGAGATAAAGCGACCTTCGAACAAAACGAGCAGAGTCAGTCTGTATCAACAGAACATATCCTAAATCATAATACCCAGCCACTTAAGTAG
The DNA here is from genome assembly GCF_048544385.1 of Mastigoproctus giganteus. Lineage (NCBI taxonomy): Eukaryota > Metazoa > Arthropoda > Arachnida > Uropygi > Thelyphonidae > Mastigoproctus > Mastigoproctus giganteus. The sequence continues at coordinate 253,307,036 of NC_143575.1, read as the reverse complement.
TGGATACGTATGGTCCGGATTCATAAGGTTCAAGCCGCACTTTCACCCTATCATTGGTGCATAAAAAAGTGTAAATCGAGACTCGTCAGATCACATTATCATTTTCCACTGTTCCATAGTCCAGTCCTTGCGTTGGAGAGACCAATTCAGTCGAATCTTTCGATTTTATACAGAAAGAAGTTGCTTTTTTGTAGGCACACCACTACCAGATTCTTCAACTCCCACTACATATTTCGGTTGGACAGGGATCCTTCTTTGCCTAAATTGAAATGTTCGGTAATTTTCTGCAAACTGGACCTTCTTTTCTGGCGCACAATTCGCTTTAAATTCCCTGCGATCTCCTTTTTCAGCCTTTCTGCCTCATTTATTTCTTTTAGAGCTGCATTCTCAATTTGCTGATGCTGCCAACTGTAAAATGTTTCTAATCTTTTGGCCAATGACTTTATTTCGAAGTTTATATATATGTTTTTCGATCACAGATCGGGTTCTAGTTTATGGCATACATAAACTGCATGTCCTACAGCAATTTTAAATAAAAAATTATTGCCGGAAGTTACCATAAACTGTGATGGCTAAAGTAATAAACCAAGAATTGAAATTGGATGTTGACATCCCTTAAAACAAAGTTATTTACTTAAAGAATCCGGCAAAGTAACATTTCGCTCAAATATAGCAGCTTATACGCAGGAATTCCTCAGTTGCTCTACTTGACCACCAGAGTATGCATTGCATGTACAAAACTTTGTTTTTATGCTATCCAGAGGACACCAATATAGGTTTAACTGGTTTATAATTTAAAGCCTGGTGTGATTATACATCTGTCCTTTATTTTCAGATCTGAAACGACTTAAGTTCACTTATTATTGTTATTTCGTACTAGGTTCAGTGCCACTCGATTGTAATGTCTTGATCTGGGACACACACCTAATTTTCTTGGGTTTAATTAAAAATAAAATTTCTAAAGAGTTGTAAAACACGTCTAGTTTAATATTACACCGGTTTGATGTAATGAGTTTAAATTAAAAAATTCTTCTAGAGAAGAAAATACAGCAAAACTAATCTTGTATAGTTCACCAAGAGAGAGAAGAGATGAAAATCCTTAAAAATACTGAAAATGTAAAGGAGCTACTGGATTCTTAAATAATTCCTTCACGGAGGATTATGTAAGACATAAGGATTTCCTTTTAAAATCTGTAGGGCAACCTAACTTAGCTTAGAAGTGAATCGTGACCTAGATTCCATTTTATTTCCGGCTGTGGTTGAGAAATAGTTCTCGTCGAGCAGAACTCCATGAAAAATGAGATTTTATTCACGCCATTGCTGAAGTGGGATTAGTGGTGCAGACAAAGCAACTATACCAGCCACCAAAATAAGTCCCAGCGCTCTTTAAATCTAAACAAACCCTGACAACATTAGGTAAGACTTTATTCGAATAATCTCACTTATTGCTCACTTACTTTGAAAACAGAGTCAATTACTCTTTGATTTTAAAAGCATTTTTTGAGGTGACTGAAGGCACCACCCTCAGAAGAGGTAGACAAACCTAGGTTTCATATTGACGTCACCATCCCTCACTCCGTTAGCAGGTACCACTCTTCTTTGGCTACTCCAATACGCTCTACTCTCTTGTGTTTGCAACACCTACCTCGTTAGGCCATCTTTTGCCCGTAATACAGCCCTTACATGTCATAGCGTGGACTCCACAAGGCATTGCAGAGTGTCCCGTGGTAGTGCTACTCAGGTGTTGTAGACTGTGTCCGGTAATGCCTTCACATTGTCAGGTGAATGGTCCTAGCATTGAATGTCCTTTCCAAGATCTGCTATCATGTTGATACACTCTGGGGTTCTCTAGATATACTGTGATCATGAAGGGGTGTACTGGGTCAGTGAAAATAAAAAGATAAGTATTTTCATTGAACTGTTGTTTACTGGTGATCAGAGGACCCAGGGCATGCCAAGAAAAAATCCCAAACCATAACACCACTGCCGAACACCAATAGCGCATCCAATTGTCATGGCCTCACGTTGCTTTCTCCAAATGTGGATACGACCATCAGCATAATGGAGTTAGATACGAAATTCACCAGAGCAGGAGAAGATTTCCCGATGTGTTGGTGTTGATATGGTCATTTTAGGTGAAGTGAGGATGGATACCCATGATGGCCGTTGACTGCCACAGCCTATAAGAGCTAACCTCCAGTGCATAGTCCATGTGGTTATTGGTCTTCCTGTTCCTATGTTGTATTCGGTGGTTAGCTGGGGTACTGTGCTGTGCTGCATCACTGCTGTGTTACAAGATGAAATACATGATGCTCACCACGGGCATCGACCACACGAGGCTATCCCACATGCACCCTTTGTTGTTAGACTGCCTTGGAGCTAGTCACAGTAGACTCACGTCACCACAAAATGGGAGCAGTTAATCATGTTAGCTGTTGTGGAGATACTGGAACCTGCATATCTTTCCCCCACAATCATTGCACTTTCAAAGTCGGAAAGATCTGGACCTCGACCCGTTCTTCCTCGCAAACGCTCAAAAACTAATCGCCACGTGTGCGAAGTACAATCTTATACCAGCCCTTCCCGACTTTGAGCCTTCCCCAGCGGCACAGACCAGTCCATTCCTAGACAAGAGGGAAAGTGTTAATGCAAAGCAAACCCAATGTAGTCATCTATTTCTTTAGCAGAACAGTAAGTAGTTGAATACTACCCTGGTGTGCAGAATTTAAGGACCAGTCAGATTTTCACCTGTAGCTTCTCATAGGAGTGGCTTGGATGTGGGAAAAGCGTACCAAAGGAACCTCGCGAGGTAAGGAACAATGAAGGAAACAACGGAAACAAAACGGTACAGAGGGATTTTATTCAAAAATGGCAACATAGCACTGGCTGCCATGACACAGATGCATCACTGCCAAAGATGGAACAAAGGGAAGAGGTGGTCATCAGTAGGAGATATGGCCACCCCTAATGTCGATGCAGGCTTTGCACCGCCTGTCCATACTTAGAACAATGTTGGTGATAAGTTCTTGTGGTAACATCGTCCATTCTCTGTCAGCGCCATCTTCAGCTGATGAACTTTTTCTGGTAAGTGTGGACGTGCCGCTAGGCGTCTGCCCAGAGCGTCCCATATGTGTTCGATGGGATTTAGATCGATGGAACGTGTAGGCCAATCCATACGAACAATGTCCTCACTTTCCAAAAGCATGTCAACAGCTGCAGTACGATGGGGTGTGGTGTTATCATCCATAAACACAAACTCGGGGCCAATGGCACCTCGGTACAGACGCACATGAGTAAGGATTACCTCAATACAGTACCGTGCACCAGTTATAGTACAGCCTTCCAGTATCTGGAGTTCTGTACGTCCATTCAAGATAACGCCTTCCCAGACTAGAACACCTCCTCCGCCATATCGATCCCTTTCAATGATGTTTGCGGGGTGATACTGTGTGCCAACTTCTCGCCAGATTAGCTGACGTCCAGAATCGCTGCTGAGACTGAATCTACTCTCATCAGTGAAGAGTACCTTAAGTAAAGATTTTGTGGTTGTAACCTTTAGAAATAGTGTTAGTCCTTAAGTTTTGCACACCAGTGTACGAAGCATACAGGTCTGACCCAAACCCAACATTCCAGTTCATCCTAGAGATGTTCCACCGTGCGCAGACCATTCTAATTTTGTACATTCGTGTCCAGGGACCAGGTGCAATGCAAACAGTACAATGCGTGGGGCATCATCCTCTTGAAACAAACGCGGATCGGTACCAAAGAACTGCCACTTTGTAGGAAGCATGGAATTGTCTAAAATATTAAGGTAGGCTTCATCTTTCATGTTTCCCCACACAACTACTAAAGGTTGTATTCCTTACCCATAGAAACAGCCGCCACCTTAACTCCACCCCTTCGAACGTTATTGTTGGCACAAGGCACTCTGGTGATAGGTGTCCTCTAGGCATTCTGTACACCGAAACATCTGATAGTAACAGGATGTAGCGCCATTATTCACTCCACAGAACCCATTTCAGCTACTCTATAGACCAATTAGGGTGTTTTTTGTAATTAGTGGTCTCACCATGCAGGGCGAGACCACTAATTACGGTTGGACGTTTGGCTTATGCTCCCCCGCTCTATAATAAAATCCAATCGGGGCTGTGGGGTTCCTTACATGTTCATGAAAATACCGACTAACTCTGTTACAGTGGTAAAAAGGTCTTCAAGTTCCTCCAGGAATAAAGATGTGTCTTCAATGTTCGATTAACTCAACTCCTTTAAAGCCTTAAGTATATTGTCCTACCAAAGATGTATATTATCATGTTCTGGAGAGTCACATGATTCTTGCTATAAGAATTTATCAGTTGTAAAAATTATCATGGACCCATTTTCTATCATATCTGACGATTTGTCCTGATTTACCTTTCTGTTCCTTTAACTCGATACCCTAATTTTCATGCCATGAGATAATTAAAATGTACGTGGATGTGGAGAATCAGACATCCAGACGTCTGATTCTCCACATCTGAATCCTGAGAATGTCTGAGATACGTTGGAAAGAAGAGTTCGTCTTCGCAGTTCTCAGCCTACCACAATACAACAGCTGGCAAATATCTTGCTCGAAGAATGGTCAAATCTGGAGATAGACACTCTCTGTAATTCGAACAAAAACTACTAGATACTGAATAAAGGTTACTAATTTTTTTTCCCAGTGAGTGTAATACTCTCACGCAGCTACTAATATTATTTAAAAGAATTATTAATAGGAATGTTCAGACACTAAATTCAATCAGATGATGACGGATCCATTCAAAAGTATGCGTACCCCTAGAATTTGAGAAATATGAACCTCGATAATCCAGTGTCCGGTTAGCCACTTACATTGGGGTTGTCACGATTTTTGCTAATATGGTGTCCTAATAGGATGTGACATTTGCAATCTGTTGATTTGGTGAAGACTGACGAGATCTAAGGATCTCGTCGGTCCTCATCGAATGTTGTCAACCAGAAGTTTAGGAAGGCTACAGGAATTGATATTTAGAGTCGCTTTGTAAAAATTGCACCACACACACGATTAAGAAGTAAGAAAAATAAGGCATAGTTATAAGACATTGATAAGACATCAAGTACAGTCTACTGTCAAGTGAGAAGGAAGCTAGACCAGGAAGTATTCACTCAATCGAAGACTGAAAATTGAGTAATAATGTTCTATTTTTCTTTTCAATGTGCTCCAGATTACATCTAGATAAATTTTCTTTTGTTTGTGGAAAACTTTAGTATAAAGAAACTCCTAAAAGACATTAGTAATAATTTCCGGGAGAGAGAAAGGTTTAGTGTCTATTTTTAAACATTTTTCCGGGATTCATTACACTCATAACTCAATGGTAAAAACTCTAAATATTTAGGAAATCTTCAGTTATATTAAGAAGCCTAAAAATTTGAACAGTACAGAATACAGTGCGGGGGAAACTACATTTTTCTGAGAATTATTGGAGTGAACATCCTTTGAAAGTTCAAAGGACCATCCTGTTTCTCAATGATCATTAAAAACTGATTAGTGGTTTTTGTTTAAAAAAAAAAACCTTCCAATATCCTCAAAAGTTAGTGAAAAAGAAACAGAAAACGTGTGTTTATCTTTTAAAGGATCAATTGGTGTCATCCGATGTTTGTCGCTGATGGAATCATTTCCTGGACAGCGTGATTTCCGTCTACTTCTTTCATGCTATAGAATCCAATTTTCTAATGGAGAAGTGTTTCTTATTTTTTGCCAACGTCACCATCTCATTAGACGCTAAAGGTAGCCTGCCAAGCAGAACATTCGAAATTAAAAGATTGCAATCACCAAAATAAAACCTTTCCGCTGCTGAATATCACTGTCTCTGTTTTCCATTCGGGCCCAACACATACACACATCAGTGAGTGCAATTGAATATCTCAAACACAGCATAACATAGGTTTGTAGATATTTGCTACACGAATGGTTCTGGTCTTTCTAATTAGTCCCATCTGAAGAAACTTCCGTTTATCCTAAAAGAGATAATATTTTCTCTTTTTGACCCTATTCGTTTTTATCACTTGAGAACACCAAAAATCAGCCAAGCGTCCATAAAATCCACCCAAGATTAGAGACGATGTACTGCTGCCTCGTAGACTTCGGAAAAAATTCCACGAAATCTCTGTAAATACCATTAAGGAGGAATAAAGTGTTTTCTTCTATATAAACACATAGGCGTAGGACATGAATCTACACTGTCCTACCAAAATGATGGAGAATTCCTCTTATTGTATATGATTTTGAAAGGGCTAAAATTAATTTCATTTCTTGCCAGAGTTTTGGATGAAGGTTAAGTCTCCTCTTCGTGTTTTGTTTGCCCCAGAGGAGACACCGCCCCTAAGAGAAACAAAACAAGAGAGGGAGGAGATGTTAAAAGTCTGGGTGGTTTGTTCCAGGTCGCAGTGCATGGAACTATGAATTATTCTTCTTCTATCGATGTTTGGTATATGCGCAGCGCTCTCTAATAACAAGTGTGAGAAGATTCCATCCAAAAAATAGGATTATGGTTAACTAATACTGAAAAATAAAAAAGGTCCTCAATGTCTTGTGAATATCAACAGATCGAGTTGATATACAAATCTCAATTTCACCTACCAAGAAATATTGTTCCCACATTTTGGAGGGCGGGTGTCTCCAAAACCTCTCTCAGGCTTCTAGACTCCATTCTTTTGAATCAGTGAGACCCATTCACTGTCCAACTACAAACTCACAGAACCAACTTTTCTTCTTCCTCATTTATTCTTTCAATTTCCGTTTTCTGGAACAACCTTCCTTCATATGTCTTTCCTAAAAATTGCAATCTACAGAAGTTCAAGTCTAATGTCAACAAATATCTTCTGTCTTTCCAAACTTCAACACACGCATGGTATTAAGTGCTATAGGTTTCAATATCTTTCCTGTTTGGGGTTTTCATTAAAAAGAAAGAGAAAAAGATCAAGTTGGATTACAATCACTGTTTTTTGCGCCCCATATTAAAGAAAATTGGCTGTAACCTCTATGCTTTATGCATAGAAACCTTTGCAAATCTTCTAACTCCGTTTGAGTCATTCTAATTCACAACTAATAAAGAAATTCGCAATTCGACCCTTCCCTTTCCATAGAGAGAGAGAGAGAGAGAGAGCGTCCTTCGACTTGGAACCATGACACACGCATGTTCACCGGAAGTATATACGTATTCACACGACGAAAAAGGGACAGCAGGGAAGTGTTCGAGCAAGGGAACAATGTAGAACGTGTGAATGGACCCTCCAAGCAACAGTTGAACGTCTTTGAGAACTGTACATAAGAAATGCGTTTGTGTGTGGCATTGTTCCAAAATGACCTTGAGCTTCATGCTTATCGCCTTCAATGGCTATCCGAACTGAGAATTGCAGATTATCACGCGATAGCCTGTTCCTTTGTCATGTAGAGAAAGTCATCTGAATGGAACCCGGCTGTGAGAGTTTCGATTTTCAGATGAAAGGCAACTCGTATTTCCTGCAGATTAAGCGAACCCTGAATTTTGAAACTCTCTGTACTTATGAGAAAATTAGGTTTAAAGACATCACATTCAGTGTGTGTTCACAGTATGTGTCTACCGCATGTGTTCAGAATGCCATATGGATGAAAAACCTATTTAGAAGAGTTCATAGTCTGATGTTAAATGCCATTCTGTTATTTAATGGCATTTTATATTTCCTGCGAGGGAATTGTTCCTGCAGTAACGTAACCTTCTACTATAAATATAAATAAATATAATATAAAATCATGGAGGCAAAGATCAAGGGTGGATGAAATTAGCATTAGTAGAGGCATATGACGCAAGAAAGCAAGCTTATACAGCATCAGCCAAAAAAAAGAAAAAACCACTTCCATTTCACCCCTCCGTTTAGTTCGAAATACCTGTCCAGCTGAGCCTTAGATTTATTTAGGCTATCAACTTCCACAACAAGGGATGGAAGTCTATTCCACCAACAAACCACCCCCTGGCTAAAGGCAAATTTCCGCACGTCTATCCTACATCTGTCTTTCCTCAATTTGAATTTATGCCCTCTCAAGTGATTATTCTGAGCTAGAGGAAGAATCCCATCAGCATTGAGCATGCTCAAACCATTCAAGGCTTTATACACCTCTATCAGATCACCTCGCTGGTGCCTAGTCTCCAGACACTGTAATTTTCAAAACTTAAGCCTTTCTTCATAACAGCAACCCTTTCTTCCATTCACTAATCTTGTTGCCCTTCTCTGTACTCGTTCCAGCAGCTCTACATCCTTCTTGAAATGAGGCCTCCAGACCTGTATACAGTACTCTAGGTGTGGCCTGACCATTGCCTTATACAAGGGAATAATCACCTCCTTATCCCTGCTACAAAAATTCTTGTATATCATTGACAAGACACCATGAGCTACTCTTGCAACCCGTCTGCACTGCTCAGAAAACTTCATATCTGCCTGCACAATTACTCCCAGGTCCTTTTCATACTCTACCACTGTCAGGGTAGTACCACAGAGTTGATACGTTGCTCTGGGGTTGCTGTTTCCCATGTGTAGTACTTTACATTTGTCAATGTTAAACTTCATTTGCCACCTCTCAGCCCATCTGCTCAACCTTTCCAGATCCTGTTGCAGCAGCATAGTGTCAGTAGTGTCCTTAACAACCCTGCCAACCTTTGTATCGTCTGTAAACTTGGACATTAAGCTTGATATACCATCATCAATGTCATTTATAAATACAGAAAACAATAATGGACTCAACACTGAACCCTGTGGGACTCCACTAATAACATTAGTCCACGATGAGCAGTATCCATTGATTACCACTCTCTGTCTTCTCTCCCTCAACCATCCCTTTATCCATAACAGAAATTTGCCTTCAATGCCACACGGCTCCAATTTGTGCAGCAGTCTTCCATGTGCAACAGTATCAAAAGCCTTTCTAATATCAAAGTTATTCCCTGCATTCAGTTCTTTTGTGACTTCATCATAGTATCCAATCAAGTTGGTCAGGCAAGATTTTCCCTTTACAAAACCATGTTGAGTCCGAGCTATAACTGAAGTCTTGTCTAGATGATCCTGCAGTGCTTCTTTAACCAGTGCCTCCATTAATTTTCCAGGAACAGAAGTTGAACTCACAGGTCTATAATTACTTGTGTCAGCCCTTGATCCTCCTTTGTGAATTGGGGTCACATTTGCACATCTCCAGTCCGTGGCGACTTCTCCTGAGTCCAAGGATGCTCTCATAATTATGGCTAAGGGTTTGCTTCCTTCCTTTGATGCCTCCTTTAATATAACTGGATAGATCCCATCCACCCCGGGTGCCTTTCTTGTGTTAATCTTTAATAATTTCTCCTCAACTTTACTCTCAGTTATTACAAGATTATCTAGCTTACTGCAGAGTTGAATACACCTCTGGCATTCCCTTCGCTAAATAACTCCTCATGTGTGAATGTAGATGCAAAATACTCATTTAGTTTGTTAGCCAACTGAGCAGGATCCTCAACTGTTGAACCAGCAATATCCAGTGGACCACTCTGATTCATCCCTTTCCTTCTAGAGTTTACATAGGTAAACTCTTTTTTGTTTTTCTTTGCATCCTTTGCCATGGATTTCTCATAATCTGCCTTTGCCTGCCTAATCTCCTTTGTGACTTGGTTACAGATCAACTTGTATCTATCATAGGCTTCCATGTCACCCATTAATTTGTATGTATCTCATGCATTTTTCTTCTCTGCCATATGCCTCATTAGTTCATCTGACATCCATTTTGGCCTAAACCTTGAACAATATTTCTTAGTTGGTATGTAAAGCCTAGTAGCTTCCAAGATAAGTTCTTTGAGTGCTTCCCATTTTGCATTTGCTCTTGGTAACATCATCAGTTGGTCCCACTGTATAGAATTTAAATACTGTCTCAGACCATCGTAGTCACCTTTACGAAAGCAAAAACACTTCCCTTTACCCCTGATGGTAGTTACCTCTTTGAGTAAATCCCACTTCAGCACACTGTGATCACTGCCACCTCGTGGTTCATTTACCTGCAGATTCTTAATGCATGAAGAATCACTGCTGATAATCAGATCAAGAGTATTACTCCCTCTAGTTGCCTCCCGAACATGCTGATGTAGAAAACAATCATCCAATAAATCCACAAAAGCCCTGCTAGTGTGTGAGTAACCAGCCCCCAAATTCCAGTCAATATCTGGGAAATTAAAATCCCTCATTATAAGACTTTCTGATTTACTGGCCCACTCTATTTCTCTGTACAGTTTCTTATTATACTCATCAGAGTCATTAGGCCTATAGCACACTCCTACTCTCAATTTTGATCTCCCAATGCTTATGTCACACCAAACTGACTCGACACTGCACTGTCCATCGATGTCAACTGGCTTCACTTCCTTGGTTTTTATGTGTTTCTTAACTAATAGCATAACCCCTCCTCCCTTCCTATCCTGTCTATCCTTTCTGTAGACATTGTACTCGCCAAATTCCAGTTCTGCATTCCTTATATCTGTGTGACACCACGTCTCTGAAATCCCAACAATATCTGCCTTTGATGTTTTGAGCAATACCTCAAATTCATCAAATTTATTTACCAATCTCCTGGCATTGGTGTATACGCAAGTATACATGCACCTGCTCTTCCTCTTAGCCACCCTAACACAACCCATGTGTTTACTTGTACCGCAATGATTCCCAGCAGTCTCTGAAATATCCTGCATCTTATTTTCCAGGCTGCTGTCCTTCCAATAGAAGCAGTGCAAGAATCTCTTTCACCTCTGCCAGTGGCTAGTGTTAATCTATTAGTCCTTGTATCCCCCCCCAAGCTAGCAGTTTTCCGACCCACCTAACACTGCCTCGATAGCATCAGCAAATATTCTTGCACCCTTTCTATTTAAGTGTATCCCATCCCTGTAGAAGCAATCTCTCCTGTTAACAAGTACAGTCCAGGCTGAAAAAAATTCTACCCCTTGAGCCTTGAACAATCTTTCCAGGGCCGAATTGATCGACAAGGCTCTCATCATATACTCCCTCCTATCGTGTCTGGGCAGAATTGCAGACACTTTCAAATTCAACCCTAATTCACTGCTTTTTTTCAACAGTGACCTGTACTTGTTAAGTAATTCTGCACGTCTCCTACTCTTAATATTATTAGTGCCAACGTGTACTAATGATATTATGTATTTCACCTTTTGTGCCCTTAAAAGATGATATCCCCTCTACAACGTCATCAACCTTTCACCCTGGCACTCATACCCTGGTCCTGTTCCACCTATTCTTTTTACAAAGCATGTTCCCCGTTTCCCTGACAATAGAGTCACCAACAACTACTAGTTCCTGTGGGACCAGCGCATTCTGCTTTGGGGAATTCAGGATTATTTAGACAGAATTGGAATTCTGAAGGATACTTAGAATGGTTTTGTAAATGGAAAATCATGTTTAACAAATCTGGTTAGCTATTTTGACAGGGGTCACTCATGAGCTGAATTTAAGGAATAATTTGGAAATTATTTAGATTTCAACAAAGCCTTTGACTCAGTCCCACATGAGCGGTTACTTTATAAACTGGAACAGGTTGTAATCAGAGAATCAGAGGGAAAATCCTTAGATGGATAGCAGGCTGGGTTCAGGGCAGTAGGTAGAGGGTTGTGATTAACGGCTATTCCTCAGATTGGGTTGATGTAAGAAGTGGGGTTCCCCAAGGATCAGTATTAGGACCACTGTTGTTTTTGATTTTCATAAATGACATCGTTGAAGGGATAGAGGGCGTGATGTCTAAATTTGCAGATGATGTAAAGATTGGTAGAGTAGTTAATGATCGCCGCTAAGCAGGGCTTCTTCAGAATGCGCTAGATAGACTTCAGGGATGGTCAGAAAAATGGCAGCTATGCTTTAATCGAGCAAAGTACAAGGTAGGAACTTGGGTATTACGATTCGGTCAGACATTAAGTTCTCCGAGCATTGTAAATAGGTTTCAAGGAAGGCCCATGGTGTCCTATCAATAATTCATCGAACTTTTGCAAGTAGAGATAGGGACGTGATAATCCCATTATATAAAGCTTTTGTTAGACCACACTTGGAATACGGTGTTCAGGTAAGAAGACCCCACCTAAAGAAAGACATTGTTCTTCTTGAAAGGATCCAAAGTTGGGTAACTCGCCTGGTGAGATCGATAAAAGTGCGTCCATATGAGGAAATAATTCGAATATGTGGGTTGCACAGTTTGGAAACTAGACACCTTAGAGGAGACTTGATTGAGGTGTTTAAGGCTCTGAGAGGAAAAAAATAAAATGAATGAAGAAGAACTTTTCACGGTTCTAAATGATTCTAGAACTAGGGGCCATCATTTCAAGTTAGTGGGGGGGGGGGAGATGTTTAGACTGGATTGCAGGAAGTTTTATTTTAACCAACGAGTTATAAATTACTGGAATAAGTTACCCGGTGGTTGAGGGTGATTGAGTCTGACCGGTTGGGGAAATTCAAAGGTCAGCTGAATTACCTATGGGAGGAAGGAAACGCATACGTCGTCTATTTCCTTTGCTATTATTATGTATTAATTTTTAATTTAATTTAATTTTATCGTTATTTTACTCTTGTTTTCTTTTTATGGCTGGTGCAGCATAAGCCTTGGGCTTCCTTCCACCATATTGGCCATTATTAATACTTGTAATCTTCCTTTGCATTAGCGGCACGCTATGATTTTAAAATTCATTTGGAATATTTTTTTTTTTTTTGTGGTGAGTTGGTGGTGTTCACCAATAACGTTTAGATATTTATAGAAAGAAAATTTTAAAAAATAAAAGAAAAATTGATTTTTCCTTTGTTCAAAACTACCTTCCATTTATCGAACTGTCCCTTTCACTGGATGCAGAGCGATGAGATGTCTCTGTAAGTTTTTTGGTTTGAACCAATGTACACGATGGCCACTTAGTCTATTTTAGCTAATGGAGTTTAGAAGAGAATGGCGGATGGTACTAGGGTGTCTTTTGTCCACTTTCCTCGATTGCATTTGTCAGGTTTCCACAGAGAAACGTGTCGCTGGCACCGACAGTTAGCCAAGTGTAACCCTTCTCTGGGATTGCGAGTGAAGGGAAGGAAAGTCTACTTAGAAAACACTGTTTAGTATCTCCAGATTTTTCTTCTGTTATTCTTGTACACAATGCAAACGGAGAAGCGGAAGAAAAACTAATGAGAACACAAGAAGAAATAGGAAAGAGAGATAGTGAAAGAAAGAAAAAAAAAACACAACAACATGGAACGAAAAAAATCAGGAAAAAGGTTTGGTTTAATGGTGAGGGAAAAGTACAAATTTTGGGTCAACACTGAATTCTTTTTTATCTTTGGAAACAAAAAGCAGTTTCGATCCGTTTTAAACTCACCTCCTGATGGCCGAATTTACAATAATCTTTTCGAGAGTCTTTTTGTCTTCCTCACTAGATGCCGCTACTTTATTTAAGAAGTTTATTGCGGCATAAAGTCTTCGGCAATGTCATTTGATGTCAGAGAACGGGAACAGGTCATTAAAATCCGACCTCTAGTGTCGCAATTACGATTGGCTTCGGGAGAACTAAGTCTTCGAGCTGTGAGAACGCCTCTTTTCTTCTATTTGCCAATACCAGAGACGCAATGGCTCATTTCGTCCAGTTTATCTTATCGTACCCAGGGAACGTGAAGGTATGTGGGGGATTCGTGAAGGACGACTAAAGAAATTTCGTTGACCTATTCTAAGGCTACTACAGACGAGAAACAGACAATAACTAATTGGAATTCATCTGGGAAATCACGTCCTCTGCGGTTACTTTCTGTGTCCAATAAATCCCTAATTCTACCACATTTTTGCCAATGAATTACTTTCGTTTTATTCTTTCAGATGGAACACTGAAGAGCAAGAATAATTATATTAACAAGAAAGGAGTTTATTGATATGATTCATCAACCCAAAGATTTATTTACATGATCAGTACATTTCGATGTGTTTGTACCTTTGGTTGCTCGTATGACAATTAATCCATACTAGATTACTCGCAATGCATCATCCATTATATCATTACTAACCGTTGCTGCAGCTTCAGTGACTCTGGTTCGTAATTCTGTGAATTGTAGAACGTTGATCAAGTACCCAAAATCTTTAATGAGTCCCCACAGGAAGAAATCCAGACGCGTGATATCTAGTGAGCATAGTGGACAAGAGACAGAACTACCACAGCCAATTCAGGTGGTGCTTCCTTCTGCTGAAAGAAGTTATATGGTTCCAGTGAAGTAGGCAGCGGATGCTGTGGTGATTTCGGCGAAGAATGTTGCGGTTGTTGGCTACACTAGACATTGAGATTAGGGTTGCCTCTTTTGTAAAGATGGATTACGGGTCAGATTCCTTTGGCCTGCTTCCTGGCTTCATTTTCCACCAATTCATGACAGGTGTTATGGAAACATTTGTCCTTTCCAGCAGAACAGTATTTGGGCAAATCTGGCATTTGCTTTCATGGATGAATCCTCTCACATCTTCCCAATTTTTTCATAGGAGTTATTCATCTTAGACCAGCTGGTTAATCACTTTAATCCTCCAAACTAAGCGATCAAACTCTGATTTATTTTCATATTAGGGAGGGTCCTGTCTAGATTATGCACCCAGACTTCTTTAGACCAACAAAATATTTTAAATAATTTATTTTATAAATAAAGCAAATTTGGACTTGGTGTCAATTTTCCCAGAGTAAAAATTTCTTCGTCTTTTATTTTTTTAAAATCAATGCGTTTCCATTTAGTATCTTTGACTGTTTCTTTTTTTTCCATCCCCTTTCAGAGTCGAAGAGAAAGTTAATCTACCAGGAAACACCAGACACCGCTTGGAGCATTAACCTGTAATGAGTTCTGTCCCTTCAATGCACCACAACGAGTTCTGTATACATGGTCGTTGCTAGTTTTACATCAGAGGTTATGGATTACTAATTAGGGTCCTCCGCTGATATTTGCTCGTTTTGCTGCGCCGTGACCTGTCTCAGGTGCACTCAATGACCAAGATATTAGTAACCCATGAGAAAC
This sequence comes from Mastigoproctus giganteus, assembly GCF_048544385.1. Lineage (NCBI taxonomy): Eukaryota > Metazoa > Arthropoda > Arachnida > Uropygi > Thelyphonidae > Mastigoproctus > Mastigoproctus giganteus. The sequence continues at coordinate 253,291,979 of NC_143575.1, read as the reverse complement.
GCAGAAATTAATTCTGTGGGAATGAAATAAAAATATTCTTTTACACTTTAGAAGTACAGGGATGACAGAAAATGATACTTTGTGCCTCCAGCGAGGAATCGTTTGTTCCGTTATGATGAAGACAATGGATTTTTTGTTCCTGGACGTAGTACTAACAATTCAAACTCAAAATAGTAAAACGAATGACTTTTCCACCTATGTTTATTCAGTCAAGCGTTTGTGGAAGTTGAAGAACTTCCTAGATTGACCTATTTCAGGGTGTTTGTGTGGTAATGCTTGCTTTCCTCTGTCAATGAGCGTGATAATAATGGTATTTATTCAAAGAGAGGAGAATATCAAATTATAGACTCAACTCAGAAGTTTACAACATCTCTGATTATACATTTTTAAGCCTCGCTGCAGAGTTGGGGATAAACGAAAAAGGCAGTTCTGTAGAAGAAAGGAATAAATCTTTTTTTCCCTACAGAGCGATTTTCAAAACCTCAGGACCACAATAACTGAATGAATCACGAAGTTAATCAGCGGGAATTCTCCCGCCAAAGTTCTTAATCCCTCGATATCTGCGCGTGGATATTGGCCGTCCAATGTAGGACACAATCCTCGGTGCTTGTGCCGTTCACACCACAAAACATGATCTCATTGGGAGATCCCAACGGAAGAAACTGGGTCACTCCAACCCTCTTTTAAACTAAAGAGGTCACTGCCTCTTCGTCAGCTGACGGGGTTCTTATGGATCACAGTGTAAAACGCTTTGGAACTGGCTGGGGTGAATGACGCGTGGATGCTTGCTTTCGGCACCGGACTCAATGGTAAGTAGGCATTGTGTTACATTTAGGACAGCCTACGAAAAAGATGAGTGAGTGCTTTTGGCACATCTGCTGCCTTGGAGACGCAAGGAGTTGTAAAAGGTAAGGTCACGATATTCCTCGTATATATTTAGAGTATGATTTGGTACATAAATCGCGTTAAATTGAAATCCTCTTATTATCCGACAATGAATGGTAAAATGGGAATTGGATATTAGTGGATTATTGAGATATTGCAGATTCAAATTGGGATTTTCTGAATAGGTATTATTCTGAAAAATAATCTGGGTCGACCCAATTTTCAAAATGTGTAATGTAATTATTATAACGCATCCATCCTTCGTGAATTGTGATCTTAAAAAATTAAATCTTATTCATTTTGTAAGGTCTGGCAGTCTTTGATAAACTTCTGGTATTCTTTTTGTATTCAAGATATTCGTGGAACCTTCGTAACCAACCAACTATGGATTATTAAAAATTAATACCGGATTTCAAATTTCAAAATTTACTTTGACTTTTTGTGGATTACTTTCATTCCAAGTGCTCCGTTTATAGTGTCAAATACTTTCGCTGTTTGACTGGCCCAAATCCATGTTGCTAATTCTGTTTGCTCGCCTTTTAGAAATCATGACCCAGACTAGAGCTGCGAAGCAAAGATCACAGACTAGCGAGAGTGCTGTGACTCGGGGGAGAAACGAAGGGGGCGATTCTCCAACACAGTCCCAAAAAATGTGCGAAATGTGAAATGTTTGCCAGCCTTTGTATGTGTGTGTGTGGGCTAGGTGTCTAGAGTGTCAAGAAATTAGGCGCAGACTTAGCGTTCTGATGGACGTCTATGAGAGCTTGAGGTGTAGGTTAAATGCCCTCGAAGAAATTAATATGAGGGGTCCATCAAGCTCTCAGCTGCCCAGCTCAACGACAGAGCTGATTCCTGTGCATCAGGCAAAACAGAGGCAATCTCCAAGGCAGAATGCGCTGGTCCCACAGGAACTAGTAGTTGTTGATGACTCTATTGTCAGGGAGACGGGGAATATACTATGTAAGAAAGATAAATGGAACAGGACCAGGGTATGTCTGCCAGGGGGAAAAATTGATGGCGTTGTAGAGCAGATATCATCTTTTTAGGGCACAAAAGGTGATATTGTTATACGTTGGAACTAATGACTTTAAGAGTAAGAGATCTACAGATTTACTTAACAAGTACACGTCAATGTTGAAAAAAAGTCGCGAGTTACGGTTGAATGTGAAAGTGTCTGCAATTCTGCCCAGACACGATAGGAGGGAGTATATGATGAGAGCCTTGTCGATCAATTCGGCCCTGGAAAGATTGTGCAAGGCTCAACGGGCAGAATTTTTCTCGCCTAGTCTGTGCTTGTTAACAGGAGAGACTGCTTCTACAGGGATGGGATACACTTAAATAGAAAGGGTACAAGAATATTTGCTGATGCTTTCGAGGTAGCTTTAGGCGGGTCGGAAAACTGCTAGCTTTAGAGGGATACACAGACTGAAAGGTTAGCTGTGGCCGCAGGCAGAGGTGAAAGTGATTCTTGCACTGCTTCTATTGGAATGAGCAGAAGCCTGGAAAACAAGATGCAGGATATTTCAGAGACTGCTGGGAGTCATTGCGATACAAGTAAACACAAGGGTTGTGTTAGGGTAGCTAAGAGTGGGAACAGGTGCATGTATACTTTGCGGTACACACCAATGTTAGGAGTTTAGTAAATAAATTTGATGGGCTTGAAGTGCTAGTCAAGACATCAAAGGCAGATATTGTCGAGATATCAGAGACGTGGTGTCACACAGATATCAGGAATGCAGAACTGGAATTTGGGGAGTACAATGTGTACAGAAAGGATTGACAGGACAGAAAGGGAGGAGGGGTTATGCTATTAGTTAAGAAACACATAAAATCTAAGGAAGTGCATCCAATTGATGTTGGTGGACAATGCAGTGTTGAGTCTGTTTCGTGTCACATAAGCACTGGGAAAGGGAAAATGAGAATAGATGTGTGTTATAGGCCTAATGAATCCGGAGTATAATGAGCAATAGTGTGAGCAATAGAGTGGGCCAGGAAATTAGAGTGTCTTATAATTAGAGATTTTAACTTTCTAGAGATTGACTGGAATTTGTGGGTTGGTCACTCACACACTAGCAGGGCTTTTGTGGATTTATTGGATGATTGTTTTATACACCAGCATGTTCGGCAGGCAACTAGAGGGAGTAATACTCTTGATTTGATTATCAGCAGTGATTCTTCATGCATTAAGAATCTGCAGATAAAGGAACCACTAGGTGGCAGCGATCACAGTGTGCTGAAGTGGGATTTACTCAAAGAGGTAACTACCATCAGGGGTAAAGGGAAGGGTTATTGCTTCCATAAAGGCGACTACGATGGACTGAGACAGTATTTAAATTCTATACAGTGGGACCAACTGATGATGTGACCAACAGTGAATTCTAAATGGAAAGCCTTCAGGGACTTAATTTTGGAGGCTACTAGGCTTTACATACCAACCAAGAAATACTGTTCAAGGTTCAGGCCTAAATGGATGTCAGATGAACTAATGAGGCATATGGCAGAGAAGAAAAATGCATGGGATACATACAAATTAACACATGACACAGAAGCCTATGATAGATACAAGTTGATCTGTAACCAAGTTACAAAGGAGGTTAGGCAGGCGAAGGCAGATTACGAGAAATCTTTTGCTAAGGATGCAAAGAAAAACAGCAAAGAGTTCTTTACTTATTTAAACTCTAGAAGGAAAGGGAGGAATTAGATTGGACCACTTAACATAGATGGGTTGACTATTGACGATCATGATCAGGTAGCTGATAAAAGCGAATAAGTATTTTGCATCTTCATTAACACATGAGGAGTTATTCAATGAAGGGAATGCCAGAATTTTATCAAAAGCTAACAGGGAGCTAAGTGATTTTGTAATAACTGAGAGCAATTTGGAGGAGAAATTGTTGAAGTTAAACATCAGAAGGGCACCTGGGGTGGACAGGATCTATCCAGTTATATTAAAGGAGGCAGCAAAGAAAGTAAGCAAACCCTTAGCCATAATTATGAGAACATCCTTGGACTCAGAGGAGGTCCACATGCACTGGAGGCATGCAAATGTATCCCAAATTCACAATGGAGGTTCAAATGGTGACACAAGTAATTATAGACCTGTTAGTTTAACTTCTGTTATGGAAAATAATGGAGTCACCGGTTAAAGATGCATTGCAGGATCATCTAGACAAGACTGCAGTAATAGTTAAGACACAGCATGAGTTTGTTAAAGGGAGGTCTTGTCTGACCAATTTGATTGCTTACTATGATGTGGTCACAAAGGAACTGAATGCCAAAAATAATTTTGATATCATATATTTGGATTTCAGGAAAGCTTTTGATACTCTTGCACATGGAAGACTTCTGTACAAATTGGAGTAGTATATTGCTGCAATGGATAAAGTGGGAGTGCGAGTGGGTTGAGTGGGAGACGACAGAGTGGTAATCAGTGAACACTGCTCTTCGTGGACAAATGTTATTAGTGGAGTTCCCCATGGTTCGGTGTTGGGCCCATTGTTGTTATGTGTATTTATCAATGATGTTGATATACGGGTCTTAAGAATGCAAAAACCATTAGATAATCTCTGACTGCTAAAAAATACATTACAAAAATAGCAAGATGAGGAGAAGGATAAAATAGTAACTTCCAAGGCACAGAGTCGTAAAATTGTCTCTTCGAGTCTAACAAGATACAATGTTATTGGGGTCACAAAAAACAAACTCTTATTGTATACAACCAGCACTGTCTACATTTCAAAACTTCGACAGGCATGAGTGGAAAACTCACAAGGGCATCGACATTGTATGCCCTTTAGAAGCGTGCAAGATGCTTTAATTTTTAGACAATTCTTTCACGAAGACCACTATCAACAGGTTGCGTCAATGGCCAGATAAAATAGAGTGTGAATGAGATACGATTACGACTACAGAATTGTCTCTTAGGGTCACAAGATGACATTAATCTAGAACAAGAGTTCCTAACCTTTATGAAAGGTCCCAGACACTTTCTTGTAACAATGAAGCCACTTTCAATCAATATTATTTCAATTGCAAATAGATCTGGATCAGTGGGTCTTAATCTGCTGATCCGGAACAGCAATAATTAACTTTTTTTTTATCAGTCGATGTATTTCTTATAAAGATTTGAAAATATAAACAATGGTTTCAGGTTAGAAAACATAATAAAGAACCACGCCTTTGGTTATTTTGATCAAATATTGCTATTATTTATCTGATACGCTGCTCGCAATTGCTGAGTTAGACGTGTGGAAGTAGTAGCAACCACGCATGCTTCCTGATTCCTTCATATCTACGCCTGGAGAAAGGCATGTTAGAAAGTTGCGAAGCGTAGACCGTTATTAGAGCAGTTATGTATTGTCGGGTAGCACTTATTGTTAAGTCTTACGGGTTCATTCACCCATCTCCCCCGAGGACCCTGAAAACTTAGAGCCTTGGGAAACAGCTACTTTCAACATTTCTGTTTTGGAACTAAAGGGAAAAAAATCTTCGCTTCCATCTGCGTTTTTCAACAACACAATCACGAAATAAAATGGAATAAAATACAGATAGTAAGAGCAATTGCACTGTTCCATTTTAAGTTCATTAGTACCCGTGTATTGTTATCTATCATGCGTAGAAACCCTGCAAGGCCACAGAAGATAAATACCTAAAAATCTCGAGAAAGTAATATTCAGATTAAAACTTGGACCAAAAAAAATTGGACTTAAAGCTCCAATGTGGACTCAAAGCTCCAAGGCTCCTTATAAAGGAGTAGGACTATGCCATGATTAACAATTATACGGAATTTAGATTCTAAACAATACGCAGTCGAAATATTTGACATTAAAAGGGACTTAATGCATTTAGAAATTCCAAGCCAGCATTGATGCCAATTGGGTTTTCATGAGCATGTGGTGCTTGGAGATTAATTTCACGACCGACTACACTTTCATAAAAGGAACAAAAATTACTTCACCACCAGTTAAAAGTATCGTTACATAACCATTGAAAAGTAAGCATGTCACGCTTCGGTGGAAAGCGAATGCCTGATGTGCATACAGGTGATAAGAAGCGTTCCGAATCTCCTTACTTTATTCCTTGAGGCAGCTGTGAACAGCGGAAATTAAAATAGTTTCTCGTCAAGTTTAAAAAAGTGCAACTGCACCATTTCAATTTATATCACTGGTGAGTAGTGGACTAATATACGACGTTCCAAAATATCAGGCATCTAATAGGATTTATCAAGACATTGAAGGACAGTCCAGTATAATTAAGGGTGGCACTGTCAATCTACAACTACTTCCAATATGATCTTGATCAGGGCTTTCACATTCATCACAGCAGGTTGTTTAAAATGAGATGTTTGTGTCACTTAAACTAAAATAATAAACGGTAATGGGTAGATGTGAGGTGGGATTTGTGTACCAGTACTTTTAAAAGATGGAATGATGCTCAAGGAAGAAAGATCAACCCGTCGACTTAAAGTGGATAAAATGTTTTAAAAATGCCGACAATCTGTTGAAGATGGCCAATTCAGCTCGATCTTCAACTTCCAGCAGTGATGGAATAGTTCCCAAGTGCTTGAATGGTACCCAGAAGGCTGGATTTCATGAAGTTTATCTTGTCTTGATAATGCTCAAAGACTGAACAATTCTTTTATATCTGAAATTAGAGTCATGAAAATAACTTAATGAGAAGCCTAAAGCAACGAGTCTCACGTAGATTGTCTCATGCTCAGAATGAAACTGTAAGAGGTATTATTTCCCAGTCTTGTGTAAGGGCTGACACACACCTTCCCCTTTTAAGGGGATACGTGTGCATATTGGAGACTTTCTAATCTCGAATCTCCTCTTCCCATTCTGATAAATTCATGGGTTGCCTTTGTAGTTCTCTCATAAAGTTCTCAACAAAGACCCCTAGACTCTTTTGACTTCCTTTCTTTTTAAATGGGGACTTTCCTATACTCGCCCTTGTACTAACGTTTATAAGAAACGAGCAAATGCAGATGGACAATGCGTATCATGTTTGTAAACTGCGTGTACTCAAAGTCTGATATGCAACTTTTCAGGATGAAAAACCTCTAAAAGGGAGAAAAAACTTACTTAAAGTTCTTTTGGGCAATTCTTTTGTAGAAACAAAACAACAAAAGAACTCCAGCCCTATTGTAGCGAATAATATAAATGTAGGCGTGTTCCACGAGCAGGACTATCAACTCACCCCTTTTTTATATTTCTTTTTCCATTCCGTTACAATTTATCAGTTCCTGTTATGTCTCACTCCATAATATATCTCATATAAGAAGACTATTGCTTGCGTTCATTACTGCTGCCCACAGAACTGGGTGAACTGGGTCAATAGCACGGTCGTCTGCCAACTACACCGCGAGCTATCGAAGACGAGGGATGTGAGCACGCTAGTGAATAATAATTTTTAGCCCACTTTGCGATGATGACATTGAGAACTTCTTTGGACCTTTAAATGTTTTCTGCTGACCTCAACTTCTGGGAATCCCCATAAAATATTTATCTTCTTCAGAGCGAGTCACCTCGGTAGCAAAATACACAGATATCCCACAAGAAAATAGTTCAAACTGGTACAAGTTATCTACAAACAAGGAAGTACGATAGGGTAGTCGACTCTGTGGGCTATCGTATAATGTGGGATGTCAAGATGCGCACACATCACACAATTCAAAGCCCTTTGTTGTATTTGATGAATATCTACGCTTTCTTAAGTTAAAATGAAATCTAACCATAAAATAAGACAATGATATCATTCAAAGTTCCATTCATCTTAGCCAGAGAAACAAGGAAGCTTGTTGCCTTCACTGACAAGCAACGGGGGCGTTCATTTTACACACTCCTTCATAACAGAACTCATTTTATAATAATACTAAAAATACTGTACAATACGCACCAAATTATACCCGGAATAAGAGCGCTCCTAGTGGTGGTAGCATGAATTATTGAGCAATTTATCATCTGTTTATCACAATGGCGGTCGTCCCCAAACCGATTAACTTGGTCAGTCGACCTGGGATGAAAAGTGTCAACTGATGGTGTACTGTTTCACAAGTTGTAGACCAAGAGAACTCATAGGAAGCTTCAGATTTTTCTATTTTATGACCATAAACTCTAGATGCATAAACTCTTCATGCATTACTATGACCAGAAGAGTCATCGAACATGTTTAAAAGACACTTGAAAGCTTTTAGGATGGAGATGTAGAAAAGCTAATTCTGCAATTATAAAATCGCTTCCATCATAAAGCAAAATACCTGTAAATGACTAACATATCAGTTTTTCCTTATACTTTGAGACTAAATATCTTTCCTTCTGTTTTAAACTTCACCATTCACCCATTTCTTTCCTGGTATGTCGCACTTTGAGAGGAAGATGCAGAGTAAATTATCTTCCGCATTCTGTGTAAATTGTTAGCTCGAAGGGTCCATACAAACTACTCTTTTAAGGAAATTTTCAGTAATCAACCGTAAAGGTGGGATGAGGGGGTTAATGCGAATGGCATGGTTGATTCTATGGCTATCCGGGTACAGTCACAGCTTTCATGCACCGTGCACCATCTGAGTAAAGCAAAAAATAGTTCAAACACCAAAAAAAGTATTTGGATTTAGTATATAGACTTTGTAGATCTTCTCCTTTGTTCATTATTTAAATGATTAATTACAACGCCATCCTTGGAGTTCGGTATTTTAAGAGTTGGTGTTCATAAAAGATATAACTGCATTGAGAGAACCCAGTCTGTTTTATCTGTTTAAAGAGTTGTGAGCACCACTTTGCCATCATAAGAATCATCATTCATAAGGCTCTGAGGCATCATTATATTGTGGATACTCATTTTTCAGCAGAAGGGTTACAACCCCGATTCCTTAAGGGGGCACAGTTCAATCAAAACTTAACTGATTGTAACAAAACAAGAACAGATAAAGAGAAACATTTTCATATAAAGACACGATCGCTATTTGTCACCAATTATTCTTCGTCAAAGCGAAAAAAGGGCAACCCCCCACCTGTCAACCCCTAAGGGAATATAACTTTTATTCATATTTCTTTTTTGCTGAAACTAGTTCCCGGATATTTGCTTTTTGATTTGTAATTCTTCGATCAACTGAGCCAGTATCATTGTTATTATATCAATATCAGGAAGTGGGGATGAGGATGAAACCGGTTTGATCGTGGCGTTATTGGGGTATTGGTACACTGGGCTCTTGCTGTGACATCACGGAGAAAACAGAAGATTGATTTGTATCATGATCGAATTTTATTTTTTCGTTTTGTTTCGACAAGAACGAAAATGACAGTATTCAATCCAACGTCTGTCCAACAGAAGTTGATTTAATTCTGTGGTGAGTCCATCTGACAAAGAACTTAATGAAGAATGGATTCTTTCCTAATAGATTTTTATTAAGCCAATAAAAACTATCTAATATGAATAATGATGCTGGCACACTTCACAATTTCCATCTTTTTGTTACTGTAGGGTGTTCCACTCTGCAGTTTGTTCGTTAGAAGTGTTATCTCACAGTTTGATCTGTGTTATCTCACATTGATGCAGTTAGGGCATTCAAAGTAAACAAGAAAACATACAGGGACGGCGCTAGATGCTGCTCTAATTTTAGACAAGCTTTGTGTTGTCCTGTTTATCGCTGGACTACTCCACTGCGGTTTAGGGATGCGGTCAACCAACCCGGAAAGTCACGAATCCACTGATTCTGCGAAACAAGATGGTTGTTCGAAAGAGAGACGAATTAACTAATAATAATTACTGGATCTAGTGTGGATGGAAGAGGATAAATGTGTATGGATGGAAAGGGAATGAAAGAAAAAGTTAGATCATAAATTCTAAAATTATATTCGATATGGTGGGCATAGTGAAGAATTATAATATTTGATATCCATATGAAAAGGATGATCTTTTAATTTGCGAAATGGCAGCGCCACCGTACAACCACCATACACCTAACACCCAAAAAGTATAGACTATATAATAAAAAATAACAGAATACCGGACTTCCGCGCTAAGTGAAACCCTAACCGGTCTCAGATACATCTTCAACTGAAATCTTCTAACTACAGCTCGAGATAAATGTACTTTACAATATTCTACCAAAGGGCCTGGGCCATATCATGAGAAATAGCCATATGCGCGTGTTAGACAAAAAAAAAAACAGTTTTTGGGAGAAAAACCACGATATTTGACCAAAGACATATATCACCAGACATGAGTTCGAGTCTTGTAGATGATGGGAGGAATTTTTATGGGCCTGTTTCACAACGTGGCTGAGTTACCTCAGGCGAGGACAGCATGGTTTTTTTTCCCAGAAACTCGGGTTTTTCATCCAACAAACAGAAAATCGACCTAAGAACACACACAATATACACGGAGCAATATGGCCTTAGTTGTTGAGGCTTCTAGACCCTAGAACAACAACAACAACAACAACAACAACATGCTTGTCTCATCCCCTCCCAAAAAACTGGGATCAGGCATTCAAACCATTTTAAAATTTATTAGAAATTAGTTGGAATATAATTGGAAATTACCACCAAGAAATTTGAGATTCTAAATTATGATGCTCAGTTACTCCTTCTTGTGGAAAAAAACTTGCGTTCCCTTCATGTTTATATCCTTTGGTCACGACCCCTCAATTAAATAAATTTCCATTACTGTGATCAGGGTTTTAAATTTAAAATTCTGAATTTAAATGAAGGCTAAGGAATCTTTGTACGTTTTCATTCTCCTAACAGCGTCCATTTCTTTTTTGAAAGAAACTTGTAGAGCCAACCGCCTTTTAACCAGTTCAGAAGATCTTATGTAATGTGTGTAACTGGTTCTCCATCGCAAGACGTTATCTGCTAGAAAGTTCTTTTGTTGTTCTTAAAGCTTCTATTCTTAGATGTTTGTTCTTCTGGCAAAGTATTTCTTTTGCGCATCACTAATAGACGTGTCAATGGTGACCTATAACTACTCGGCTTGATTCTTTATCGGCAAAAGAAACCATTTTTTGCTGTTGCTGCATGACTCAAGCATTACTAAGACTGGATGTTCTAACCATTGTGTTACAGTTCAGAGTAGAAAAGAAAGAAAGAATCAGTGAGGGAGATAGTTAATGATTGGTGAATCATATCTATTGATCGCCAGACAATTACGTGACCCTGTAAGACAAAAGAATGTTTTATCTTTCCAATTAATACGATTGTGAAAATGTCCTTTAGTACCATCCGTCTGCACGAATACAAAGATAACAAAGTGAATCACCAAAGGCGTGGTTGTCAATTTAAAGGTATACTAGATAACTTTAGTCTACTGGGGGCACATGTTTTGGGCTGCCTTTTGTCTGAATTATAGCCGGCAAACGTCGTGCGTGGCATGGATTCTACAAGGTGTCCGAAAGAGTCTAGCTCTAGATTTGACCATTCTTCCATCAGGATAATTGTCAGCTGCTGTATTGTGGTCAGTAGAGAACTGCGAAGTCGAACTATCCTTTCCAATATATCCTGTACATTATCAATTGGATTCAGATCTGGAGAATTAGGCTGTCAGAGGAAACGTTGGAAATCTTGGGAATGTTCCTAATGTCATTCCGATATAGTTTTTGCTCAGTGGATAATTGAGTTGCTGTTTTTAAAGAATCCACGAAGCATTGCAGGGTGAAGTTGGTCTGATGCGATAGAAATATATTCATTAGAGATAACACGGCCTTGTAAAGGTATGAGCGAACCCAGCCCGTGCCAGCAGAACCTACCCTATACAATGATATCACCTCCAGCCGCTAATGGTGGATCTGAGGTACTCTGGATGCATTATCTCATGAAGTTCACTCCTCACTTTCATCCTACCAGTGGTACGATAAAAGTGTCAGTCAAGATTCATCAGACTACCATTTTCTTCTGTTCCATAGTCCATTCTTGACGTTTGATGCAATTAGAAATCCCAGAGCTTTCAATCATGCCGCATAATTTAGTTGGAAACGGGTCTTTCTTTGTCTGAATTGGAAAGTTCAGTCAATTGCTGCACACTAGACCTTCTACTCTGAGTACAATTCGCTTTAAATTGGTAAGGTCACAGTGAACAGTGGACAGTTTATTTTAGAGCTGCATTCTCATGTCGTCTTCCACTCATTCTATACTTTTGAGGTGGTTACTTTTGACACCAGTAATATTCTTTGCTTTCTCAACTACGGTTCCTGCTAAATGTGCTGTAACAATAACATCTTTCTGAATATCAGAAAGATCACTTGTCTTCCTCATGAACGGATTGGCATAAAAAAAAAAAAAAAAAAAACTACACCCATATCACTTGTCCATCTCCTCCAATAATTCGTCTAGTTCCCCTTGAATTTTTTAAAACCATCCACTTCCACAACAGCAGATGAAAGTTTATTCCAACAATTGTTCCTGATATACCTTCATCAATATCATTAGTAAATACAGAAAAGAACAATGGGTACAGCACTAAACCCTGGGGGACTCCACTAATATTAGTCCACGAAGGACAGTGTCCATTAATAACCACAAACAGATTTCTCATTTTTGGCCAGCGAGTGTACAATGAAGTGACTCTAGCAGAGTGGTAGTTCTGTAGCTGAACGTACTCTGATTTATACGCACTATCTCTCAAACGAATCACCAACATTGTACCAAATCTTTGTTCATGAATCTGTCGAAACGATTTAATCTGATATTTAGTTGGCCCAGACTTACGTGGGCACCTCTCCGCCTGGGGAAGCACTCAAGCGTGAATTGGAACAAGTTTACAGAGGTTGAATTGTTATCTAATCAGGGTTCCCATTTAGTTCAATTTCTCTTCGGAAACACAGCTCTCCCAGAAGAAAAACTGTGCAAATGAATGACTTTATGATACGTGAACTGCATAGAAATTTCACAACTGTAGGGTGCGAAGACCCTAATATCGAGGTAAAGGGAAGTGTGGGCGGGCGGTGTATTCCATGGAATACAGGAGTGTCGAATTCCTGAGTATCCCGCAGAACTGATTATCTAGAATATTTTGAATTGCAAGCCAGTTTCATCTTGGTTGATATTTCAAGTAATACTAACTTTCATTGGATGGATTTTTGTGAAATTTTATATTTGGCTATTTCATAAAAGATTTGTCGAGCTATCAAGTCACCAACGGATTCGAATCTGGGCATTTTATACCTGATATAGGGAGAGGGCGATTATTAGGGGCGCAGTGAAGTGAAAAGAATTATATATTACTAGTTGATCAATAAGATATTAAAATTACTTAAGGAACAGATACTTAAAAAACCAAGGATGGAACACTTTCTCAAAATGCTACTTAATAATGTAGTGATGTCCTTGTACTTCTGATTAGCAGAACGTTCTGTCTCAGAGTTCTCAAAATCTTCAGTTTCTCCTTGAACACAGGGATTTCCGTTCTTAAAACAAACATGCTAGCCAGTCCTGGAATTTGATTCATCTCAATCTCTTCTCTTTGACCTAAATTACTAATTCACATTCCTTTATGGAATGAAAAACCAGCTAACCATAAGTCCTCCATTTAACTTTCACTGGGCTTACTCTATTAAACAGAGTACTTAATTTCAAAACTGTGGTTCATTTTCGAAACTCTAAAACAGCATTCCCAAAGGTGATGAATTCGTTGTCATCTGTAAAGAAAGACGTGGCTTTCTCTCTTATATCAACTGTATCCATTTCACTTGATGTATTCCCAAAAAGCTAGGAACCCTTAAATTAACATATCTCTGCCATCCCACATTTAACAATAATCTTACCCTCTTTAATCTGAAACTAAATCCGACCAGGATCCAATACATGAATTAGCATCCAGATGTCTTTCCTCTACAAATTCTTCTCAACAGCTTACCATAACTTGCGATTGCAAGTTTTGAGATTTAAGTTCGGAGGGATCTTGTAAGAGTCTATCGGGGTATGGTTGAAACAACATCTTCCCCAAAGCTCTAAGGCTCACAATGCAACCAGACGCTCTAAAATAATTAATATTTATATATTTTTTGGATACTCTCTGCATCTAATCAGAGACATAAGTCAGAGAATCAGTGAATCTTAAATGGTCGTGGACAAATGTCCCATTTCCCATTACTATTGCAGATCTCGACTTCTTGACGAATTCAAGCAATTGATCTTGAGGTAGACCAGTAGTCACAGAGCAAAGAATCTAGGCAGATTCGTTTAAGAAAAATGTCTTCATATAAAACTATGAATAATCTTTTTGTAAACTCTGTTATGAATCATAGAAACTATTAATTAGAACTTTGATCTGTTATTTTCCATATGTGCAAAAGCCAGCTAGTCTCTGTTCTATGGTCCTGGTTTATCCAATGTACCCAACCTAGGGCCATTAAATATAATTATTATAAACTAGTCTGTGGTAAGGTATTGCGAAAAGTGCAGATTTGTTGTTGTTATAGCCGTTCTGTGGTCGAATTTCTGTTTGCTGGACAAAAAATCTGAGTTTACTGGAGAAAAAACCATGCTACCCTCGCCAGAGACCGAGATTTGTTGTGGTTGGATTTTAGATACATTAGTGACTTAAACCATATTGTGCTGTATATATTACAGCTGTAAGTTGCGTATGTTCTGTGGTCAATTTGTCTGTTTGCTGGATGAAAAACCAGAGTTTTAGTCGCCTTCCTCCCCCAGATGTGGGGAGAACGTCGGTTCTGCCAACTGTGCTACCCACAAACATTACAACACTACTTACAAGACCTACCACAATCAAGGTAAAAATCATAGATCAGAAAGAAGTCGAATCCGTTAGTGAATGCCACATCAACGAGTTGCCCCAAACCATAATTTCTTAGTAATGGAAGCTTGTATTAAGCTGCAAATATACAAGCATGAACCAGGCCATGGGAAAAGAAAAAAGGTGTATTAAAGACAATTTTAAGAACCCAAAGAGCTGTCTACAAAACCAAGAACAATCGTTTAAGAAATGGAACAGTTCTGCCCATTTTTATTAACAAAATGCCAGCTGCTGTCTCATTTTACAACCATCATACTGGCTCAGAAGTAAGGTTTATGGTTCACTGGCTCACCGTAAGAAGGCACTGTGATATGTCATGTCCCATATATTAAAATATAGACAAAACTTAAAATGTCAGAGAAGAATTCAATCTTCTGTCTTGTCCAAGTTATGGTATGTGGTATTTTTATTATTACTTGCGCACGCACCTGCCAACAAATCAATCAGGCTAAGAAAACAAGCCAAACTACTTAGACAACAAGCTTAAGAAAGAAATCTATCCTCTAAATGAACTGGTGCAGAAAATGCGACACAACTTTCCTTAGATGTCCCCTTAACAAATCCCCACCACCTCTTCGCTATACGGTATGCTCCAGTACCAACCAGACCGGAAACTGTCACAGAAAACATCTTAGGAAATCAAGCTTCGATAAGTACCCAAACACGAAATGAAAGAGCAGTTATTTAAATAACAGATGGGATTAAGAGAAAAAATCATTTTGTCAGGCGAATGCACTTCCTGTATTCCACCCGCGTTAAAAAGTAACACTGGGCCAACAAAGAACAAACAAAATGTAATAATCGGCTTAAGAAACTTCCAGTCTTACATCACCATTAAATAATGATCAGTTCAGACTCAGTCACACCGATTATTTTAAAATAAATAAAAGTAAAAAAGTTTTTGTTGAAAGACAGGATGCTCTAGAAAAACGGTTTCGTTGAAAAAACGGGTGTAATTTAAAAATTGGAGACAAGTACGTCTGTTGTGGGCAAGTCTCAATTATGGTAGTAAAAAAGGGGGTCAGTTCCTAGGGATCTTGGTGTTTGAGGAGGAGGGGGCTTGAGGGAAAAAATTTCCTATCGAAAGCAAAATTTAAAAAATAAACAACCTTTCTGGTTATAGAAAGTCCAAATTATTGGACACAATGTTTACAAGAATATTGGTTGACCCTCGCAACTTGATCCACCTTTGTTTATTAGACATGAAAGTAAAGCTTTTGTAAATATTTTGAGTAAGTGGAACTTTCTTATATTCACTAAGTATGTCCATCTTTCTTTTCCAGATCTACACATGTCGAAGGTGCACTATGAGCAAGTCTTCCATCTTTCTTCTTCTACTATCACCAATCCTGTCATTTATTATTCTTCTAAGCACCTTTGCTTCGGCCCATCCTGACATTTCAGTCAACAGAAGCCGGAGAAATGATGAGATCTTTGAGGGTAAGAATATTTTGATTGTCTCAAAAGATTTGAATAAAATTATGTCAATTAAAAGAGCACTTTTTTTTTTTTACTCTAAACGTACAATATGCAAATATCAGTTGTAACGTGGTATGATCACGAATTCCTTAGTATCAAATAAATATTGAATGCTTTGACTGGGTCCAGAGTTTTAGGCGCATCAACAACTTACGCCATATTGCACAATATCATCTTATGACAGTAAATTGTTGTATTCTGTGGTCGATTTCCTGTTGCTGGACGAGAAACCAGAGTCTCTGGGAGAAAAAACCATGCTACACGATTACCTCAGCCACTTGTGAAAAAAACATAAAAATTCCAACTTTATTACCCACTAGGGATTTGTGTGTCGGAATAAAAGGTCCAGTGTGCAGCAAATATCTGAAATATTCCATTAAGGCAAAGAAAGACCCATTTCCAAATAAAGCATGCTACTGAAGTTGAAAATTATGCAAATTACTCATGCCTACAAAAACACGGGTTCCGACGACATCACTTCATTCCTGTTCTTTTGCTTACTCAGTGGGATAGCCAAATCTTCAGTCCTCAGAATGGCAAGTAAGTCATCATCGTTTAAATTATTATATTATATTAAGGTCACCCGCAATATCTTACACATACTCATGTGTACTGTGTCTGTAAATTCCGTGTGTTCTCTGGTCGATTTGCTTATTTTTCTGGACAAAAAACCCCAGTTTCTGGGGGCGGGAACCTTGCTGTCTACGCCTCAGACCGACTAACTCAGCTACGGAATGAAAACGCCCACTAAAGTTCCTCGCGTCATCGACGGGATTCGAACCCCGGTCTTTTCCAACCGGTGTGGGGAGGACGGTGCCGATACCACTATGCTACTCGCGCAGACTCAACATCGTTTAGATGATTCTATGATATGGTGGACCATTGGACGACTTGAAGCCGGGCAGTCGCAGGCGGAAGTGGCACGTTGACTTAACGTCTCACGCCGTGTCGTCTCGGCACTCTGAAAGCAGTCTTGGGAGACAAGAAGAGCTGGTCAAGGTCACTCGAGGGCCACGTCAACCAGAACAGACCGCTATCTGGCTCTAACAGCAGGACGGAACCCTACGATACCCTGTCATCAACTGTCTCTTGAGGTTGCTGCGGACATAGGTGAAAACATTTCGAACCGGACTGTGTCAAGAAGGCTCAATCGAAGTGGATTCCACGCAAGGAAGCAAGTGATTTGAGTCCCATTAACCCCAAATCATTGCAGAGCCTGTCGAATCTGGTACCATGAACACGTGACTAGGATCCCTGACAAACGAGACACAGTGCTGTTCTCTGATGGATCCCGTTTTAGCATACAAACTGATTATAGACGTTGTATCAACTGGAGACAACGAGGAATGCGGTACCGTCCCTCCAACATCAGAAAAAGTGACACTTAAAGTGGAGGAGGTGTTCTCGTGTGGGGCGGAATAATAATCAACGGCCGCATCCCTCTTCATGTTTTTGATTAGGGTACTTCAATTGTGCAGAGGTACCGTGGACAGATCCTCGAACCTTACATGCGACTTTTTAGGGCACTGCATGTAGAGCTCAAGTTGTGGAGGATCCACTAGATGCTCAATAAAAGTTGATATATTTTTTTTTTTTTTGCCATTGAGTGTAAAAGATAAAATTTTACGCCTTATTTAGAGATGCAATTCAGTGGCATTTATGGACAGGAACGTCAAGTTAAAATGAGTTTCGCATGTAGTCCTTGTTATTACCAGTGAAAGCTCCTTCCTGAAATTTGAATTTCGAAACAGATCTCCACCAAATATACTCCGATCTTCGACTCATCCCTTCCTTTGAATGCAGTTTCCGTCTTGGTGCTTACAAGACGTATCACCTGTTTCTTGAACCATTAAACAAAGCAGCTAACAAGAACCTGCTTTTGTAAGGTACTTCCGCAACGGTTAGCCACCTAGAAAACCCTTACTGCAGCGATTACAGTAATTCCATTTGCCTCCAGGGTAGCTGCTGCTGACCCCGTTTCGGTCACTCGCCTGTCAATAGCAAAAAAGATGAAGAATCGCCAAAGGCTACCAAATTCGGTACGTCTTGCACCAATTTATATCTGTTACCCTAAATAACCAGTAATGAATCACCACCTGTTAGAAAACGAGTCATATTTCTCTGCAGCAAATCCCAAAAATAATAATCTTCAAGGGTATCACTCAGTTAATGATAGACTGAGATCTCGAATCAAGAAAAGAAAAAGAAACCTGATTAAATTAGCATTAGTAACTAATATAAGATAATCATTAATATGATTAATTAAAGTTTTATAACAGCCTCATACGTGATGAACTATTAAATACAAGAAGTGGAGTATCCAGATTTAAAATTAATTGAGAACTTAACAAGATGCATTTGAGCTTTGGCAATTGCACAACCATTAAACTACATTTAAAAAGAAGAAAGAAAAAAATGGAAAAAGAATAGTAGAAGGTCAGAAGGCCTGAATATACAAGACCTTTTTTTGTTGAGTATCTTCGATTGACCTCGTGAGACATTGGAAAAAAATGATGGTTGATGCTAACAGGATGAAGGGATACAGAAAAAGATTAATCTCTTCGATAGTATTGATTAATAAATATCAATAATTATAATTACATCATTAACTCGTTTAATAGAATTACTAAACTCCTTAATGGCCCGTGAATCCTGGTTTAAATAACCGAAATTATTTCAGTATAATGTAAATGATTGTTGTTGTTGTTCTAATAGGGTTTTCGGGGCATCAGCAACTATATCCATATTGTTTCGTGTATATTGGCTGTAAATTATGTATATTCTGTGGTCTATTTTCTGTTAGCTGGATGAAAACCCCGAATTTCTGCCAGAAAAGTACAATACTGTCCTCGCCTGAGACCGAGTAATTTGGCCACGTTGTGGAAATGCCCATAAAAATTCCTGACTTCATTGGCGCGCTCAAACTCAAGTCTTTTTCACCAGCTGTGGGTAGGATAGGGATCCTACCAACTGCGCTACCCACAAAAGAGCACCAAAAAGACATGGGGTACGAGAAGTTGCTGTCTGCGTATTTTTAATACCAGGGTCTACTTAAACTGGAGTTCATATCTAGTCTGTGGACAGAACAGATGGAGTTGATCGTTACAGATAAGTCAAGATTCATCATGCAAATTGGTTGTCGATTAAAGCTCCATCAAAAGAGACTGTGGAAGTCGTCGTAACTCAAGAGACATCGCGGAAAGGGACAGATCCGGAAGCTGTTCTTTCACCACCACTTCCTCGAGCGCAGAAGTATCCCGGTAATGGATTTTGTGATGAGTATTGCCACCGGGAGAATTTTAGAAAGAATGGGACCTTCAGTATGTATGAACTGACTTACCCATTTTCCGATCATAAACCCCACTGCGTATAACTGGGATGCTCTTGTAAGGTCCACTGGGTCCGCTCTTAGTCAGAGAATTTATAATTGCCCTCATACGGAAATGAACAGTGCTGTCTTGATTACCACTCTCTCTCTCAGCGTGATAGAACGTTAAGATCTTGTTTTATTGCGAGATAACAGCGTGCTCCTTATTGTCTTCGGTCCCAAAGAGTTGGTAATTAATTATTGACGCGCTTATATGTAATCTGGGCGCCATTATTTCCTAACAAATTACTCCCTCTTCTCAAATATTTAAAGCATTAAATGTGCTCGTATTAATTTATTTTTTGATGTTCCAGGACACTGCTGAGAGACAAATCCTTGACCAGGTAATCAAAGAATGGTTTATTCTGAAAGAATTATGTACAATATCCACGAAGCAATTTTACCTTAGTTGCTGATGCTCCTGAAACCCTACAACAACAACAAGGACAACATTTTCTGAGTACTCTCTTAAGCCCATGCACTGGTTCAAAAACGATCTTATTAATGAACTAAAATTGATTAATAAGATCTGTCCATTATCTCTATGTCACTGCCATGACTGTTTTTTTCTTTCTCTCGTGCATTTAGGAACTATTTATTTCCATGGCCCCCAGTCACATGCACCCAGCAGGACCGTGGAAGACCTTTTTCTACTTAACAAACCAGAAAGACAAAGTGGAGTGTTCTCCTACTGTGTAGGTGGCGCTAAGTGTCAGTTCTTTCTTTACTGTTGGCTGTCCGGAGGATCCTTAGGAACATCTTGTGGGCCCCTTTTCTCATGCTGCATTAGTCGTAGTGATGGAAAGATAGAGCCAACAGACTACGGACCAGTCAGGAACGAGCCCTGTAAGTATGGACGATCCCCCTAATATCTTGTATATCTACTTCCATCGATGAGAAACACATTAAGATTTTTCTCTAATTGATTTCTATAACGTCCATTCAACTATTAAATTGATTTTAATCAATTCTCTGTTTTTCAAGAAACTCGGGTTGACAGAAAAAGTCATTCAATGTAAAAGATAAATTCTTTCGATTAATTAACCAAATAATGAGATGCTATAAAAACTACAACAATAATTTTCAAGTGTAGTTTCAACTGATCTCAAGAAGAAAATTCTTTGCAGAGTTGTGAGAGAAGACATTGAAAAATAAGCTAAGAATGAACCTTTCCTGACTCTATTGAAGGAACTCGTGCAAGAGGCTAATAGACTTATCAAGACTCAACATTGATACAGTCTGGTGTCTATACCAAACTTCTTTGGAACTATGTAAAACAATCTTCAGAAAAGTTCTAATCAATCTGTGCTCTCACCGAACCAATGGGTCATATGATCTCAAATTCTCAAAGATATGGCCAATCGGTTTGATGACTATCTTCAACTCGACTCAACAGCAAAGGGTTTCGCATACTTTTCAGGTGCCACAGCACGCAGTTCTCAATAGCGTCGTTATTCACATTAAAGATCTTAACTTGCTCTCTTTAAATTCAAAAATGACAAATCTACTGGACCAGACAATATCTCACTGCTTTCTGAAAAGAACTACATACCGTCAATCTCACAGTTCAATCTCTCCATTCAAACTGGAATTTATCTGGTCCAATTTTAAAAAGGTTCGTGTTATTTCAACCTCGAAAGCCAATGCTAAGAAAAAGCTAGAACTCATTAACTCAATTACAAAACTTTTTGAACAATTGAGAAAAAGCTTATTTCTTCACTATCCTTCCTCAACATTTCAATGAATAGTGGTAAACAAATAGATGTTATCCTAAGATCTTGCACACGCTTTTAATAACGTTGCGCATAAAGTTCTTGTTAACAAATTAAGGATCTGTAGAAGTCTGGATCCACTTCACTCCCAAGTAATTAGCTATAGCTATATAAGCAGCAGAAAGCAATGCGTTATCTGCCATGGATCCAGCTCATATGGGGCTCATTTGTTCCCCAAGGCCCCACATGGACCTTTACTTTTTTAGCAGTTTTATCAACGACTTTAGAAGCATCGACATTAACTCATTAAATTTGTGAAATTCTCTTCATCAATCAAAACTAAAGCGAATTCAAGAACACTCCAGCAAAGAATAGATTTCTTCTCAGAATGGGCCACGACTAGTGGTCTACAGTCAATCCGTCTAAATGCGATTGCTATCTTTTACAAAAGCTGGGAAGAAGGACATCGTCACATTCAAATACACAAGCCACCAACAAGACATCGAAGAGTTATCCAGGGAAAATAGGTCTAGGTATATTCCACCGAGATTGGAAGTCAATTCAGAACTAATCAAACCAACCAGACTGAAAGGATACAGAAATGGTTAATTAAATACTTTACTTTTAAAGATAGCATGTTTTATCTTGGAGAGCACTATTTTAAATTTACGCTTTTTGAGAGCAGGTGAACTGTCTTGGACCTCAAACTTTTCCTCTAGATGACATTAGGCAAAATTCAAGAACCAGAACTCCTGCAGCAAATTTTCTTCTACGTTCCATCTTCAATAACCAGAAACAAAATAAAAAAACTTTCCGCATAAAGAGAACAAAACTGGAACCTGAAACTTTAGATGACAAATCAACTAACACGATTCCTTAAACTAATACTGCTTCTTTCTTGTTTTCAGATTGTGGTCGGAGTGCCACTCGTACAAGTCGAATCGTAGGAGGTAACGATGCTTATTTCGGACAATTTCCATGGCAGGTGAGTTCTTTTAAAATTTAAATTAAAAAATGCAAAAAATCCTCAATTCATTTGAAATATAAACGAAATCTCTAAAAGATTGCAAAAAAGATTGCAGTTTCTTCTACTGCAGTTGGATCTTTTGATGGCCACCTTAATGAAAAATTATATCATACCATTTTGATGATATAATTATAAAAGCTGTTCAAAAACCTGGGCTCAATAAAATTCCGGGCAGAACCGTTAATGGAATGATTTACTCTTGTCGATTGAAATCAAAACCATCGCAACAACCAATCATCTTATTTCTTTAACCACTCAACGATACTTTAATTTAAAAGTCAATAATCGCATCTTTGCTAGGATACCCCATCTTAGTACTTAAAGAACAAAGAAAACATTCAAAATCTCTTTGAAGCTATCACTTCCAGGAGTCAAATATCTCGTTTTCTATTGCGTACGTATTTTGTGCTAATAATAAGGATATCGTCTCGGGCCAGTCAGGAACAAGCCCTGAAGATTCTTGGTTGTGTGAGGAAATGAAGGAGCATGAGGAAACAATGGTATATGGCATATAATTGCCAAACGAAATGCGATATCAATGGCAAGATTGGCGTTCCAAGAGGTATCCAAGCTTCTCTTCCACCCCAAACGCAGCAGTCATCTTCAGAAAGTCCCAAGTCCATAAGGCTGGTTTTAATAGAGCGTGGCCAGTTACCATATACGTTGTCTCCAAGTTTGGAGTAAGCCAAGTCAAGGTCTTGGAGGTTAGGAAACCAACTTAACGGTAGAAATTTCCTGTATTTTCGCCTTTTAATCCTTGATCCCATCTATCTTGCCAAAGTCAAGGTTGAAAAGAAGTAACTTCTTTTCAACCTTGATGGTTTGGCGAGGGTGGTGTTGATACCCAGGAATTCTGTTTCGCGGATTTGCTTTATACAATATAGTAGATCACTGAAGGCTATCTATAATTCCAACCCAATGGGAATTGCCTTGTATGCAATTGCAATGCAGGTATTGATGTGGTTCGGCAGGAACTGGCCATGCGAAACAAAATCAGCCTCTTCTCTTAGAGAAGGTAACTTTATCAGCAGCGAAACCACAGAGATGCCCAATTGGAAGCTATGGGGAGGAAAACTACTGAGTACATAAGTTTGAGAACTTTTCACTTCAAGCCACAATCAGTCCTGGTCATCCTTGCAAGAAAATGCTCAATAACTCTTGATTTTCTCCTTGATGTGTCTAGATGAGGGACAAAGGTTCATCTGTAATCAATAATAATTTCCAGGTATTTCAAGGATTTGCAGATTTTCAGGGATTGTCCATGAAGTTTAATAATTGGTGGTCGTCTGAAGTTCAGTGGGAAAAACATATCAAAGCAGCCTTATGTAGATTGTTGTTTGTAGTGTCTCAGGCTCATCAGCTACTTAGACCGTATTGGGCGAGTTGCTGTTTGCCGGAAACAAAAAACCCGAGTTTCCGGGTTGAGACCCAACCACGTTGTGAAAAACTCCAGTAAAATATTCCTGTGTACTCCTAACTGGCAACATTTGAACATAACTTAATCGATAAATAATAAACTATAAATTTAAATAATTGACGATATATTAATCCGCAAATAAGGGCTGTTCAATAAACAATGATCATAATTTTCCATGAACAACCGTACTGCTTGCTATTTCGAGCTGAGCTGCAGAATTTAAAAGCTGCATCACAGATCGTCCAATGTTCTGAATAGTTTTAAATATTAACAACTTCAAAAAATGAAATATTAAATAATTTATTCCTTTCTGTTTTTCAAAATCCTTTTTTCTATTTATAGGCCGTGATCCAGGTTGGCGGTAGTCGCTGTGGAGGCGCTCTAGTCGGTCGGAAACACGTAGTAACGGCAGGACATTGCGTGGCCCGGTAAGTTGAATCATTTGAAACTGAAAATTATGATTTTTGTTAGAAGACCAGCAACATAATGCGACTTAGAAATGCAAATTAATTTACGTTTTCACGCTAAAAAGACACGTGATAGTATGTTTTGCCACTTGTCACTCGTTTGGAGAGGCCTGGGTTCGAATCCCATCGATCAGTGGAGGAATTTCTAAAAGCCTCTTCAACTAAATCTGCAATTTGTCGGTGTGAGGAGGAGAGAATAGCTTTGTCCCCATGACTTATCCCGGATTTTTCATCCCGCTACCCTGAAGGACTACTATTTATAAAATTATTTCCACTGCAAAATGCATTTAGGTTAGACTCTACACCTACCCCTAACCAATGAGCTTTTGGGAAAGAACCCATTCGTAATTTGTACTTCTTCAATTGTCATAAAATGTGAAATATCAAAGCTAGAATAAAATTTCTTTTAAATTCTTGAACGATTGAGAAATTCAGGAAAAAAAAAATGTTTCTCACTTAATTTTATAGTCGATTGTTGGGTACCCTAGTAGATGGAGAACTTTCTAAGGACTGTTGGTATAAATTTCCTTTAGGGAAAGAGGAAACTGTGGTGATCGAAGTACTCAATCTCAAGACAGTTTTTCATCCCGAAAACATGGGTTCCATCATAAAGCAAAACAGGCAAATCGACCAGAGAATCCACACACATCTACTGT
This sequence comes from Mastigoproctus giganteus, assembly GCF_048544385.1. Classification (NCBI taxonomy): domain Eukaryota; kingdom Metazoa; phylum Arthropoda; class Arachnida; order Uropygi; family Thelyphonidae; genus Mastigoproctus; species Mastigoproctus giganteus. The sequence goes on along the minus strand of NC_143575.1, from coordinate 253,267,220 downwards.
AAATAGACTTGAATGTACACTAAGTTGCCAGTTTATTTGATACAGCTATGAAACCGTTGGCTATTTTGGCTCAAATGTTTCCTGGAGTTCATCTAACTATTAACTCATGCTGCTATCTACCTTTCAATGCGACCTCTGGAACTAACCATTAATTCTAAGGGGCTGGGATGTCCCAGTACAATTAGAAGATAACATAATCCTCTCCTTAGCTTTGTTTTATATTCATTAAATTCGTTTGACTAAGTCCCTTAAGTGAAGTCACACTCCTGCTGTCCACTTTCTCCACTTTCCCATCTTTAATTTTCTTTTTTTATTTATTGCAGATCCCAACACAAGCCTTCCAACATCCGCATCACCCTTGGAGATTACGTACTACATTCGGATGTCGAAAGCCTTCCAAGTGAAATCTTTGGCGTTTCTGATGTAAAACTTCATCCCAACTTCCGATTCACTCCACAGGCAGACAGATACGACGTTGCAGTTCTAATCATGGACAGGTACGCTCCCTACCGAGCAAATATTCGACCTATATGTTTGCCAAAGAAGAACGCTGACTTTTTAGGACGTACAGCGTACGCTGCTGGCTGGGGTGCCCTTGAACCAGGTCAGTCACCTTGTTTTGCCTTCTATCTAGTTCACTGGTGTTTTGTTCTTAACGAAGACCAAATGAATATTTATGGAGTTTGGCTTTTCGCAACAATCGGTTTTCCAACTGTTCTTTAATGCTCAAATGATTCTATGATTGCAATACAATTATACACTACTTGACAAAATTAACAGAACAAAATGTTTTTCATAAATATGTTACTGTAAACAGTGTCTTCGAAGGGGAATATTTGATATAAAAGGCATCCTGGCATGCAAATTCCCGGTATCCAAGAGAAATCGTTCTATCACCTTAGAGAGGGCCCATTATGCAAATTATTCATGCCTATAAAAACCATGCCATGAATACAAAATGTCTTGTGTCCATCTCAAGCAGATTGAGGCGTATCGTTGGTATGGGGGCATGTTCTGGTAGCACGGATTGGATCCAATCATACCCTTAGAAGGCCGCGTTATCATCAATGAATATGTTTCTTTCGTATTGGACCAACTTCACTCTGCAATGCTTCATTTTATCCGGATTGCGATGGGTTCTTTCAACACGACACGTTATTGTTGTTGCGGTAGGGTTTTTAGGAGCAATAGCGACTAAGGCCCAAGTTGCTCAGTGTATGCTATCTGTAAATTGCGTGTGTTCCATGGTCTGTTTGTGTTGGACGAAAAACCTAAGTTTCCGGGAGTAAAACCATGCTGCCCTCGTCTGAGACCGACTAACTCAGCCAATTTGAAAAAGTTCCATAACAATTCCTCACGTCATCGGTGGGACTCGAACTCGGGTCTTTTTCACCCGGTGTGGGGAGACGGGCTCAAGACGACAACGCAACTATCCACAACGCAAAAATTGTATTTGAATGGTTCTAGTAACATTCTCAACATTTCCAACTCTATCCTGACCGTCCAATCCTTTTGTTCCTTGTACGCGCTGTAAAGGGAACAAAAGGTGGCCCTTCTAGATACTAAATCCTTTGATTAGAACCAAACTCATCTTTTCCACTCACTGGATGGAATCCATTAGTACAAAAATAATTTGTATATATCGAGCAGAGTGGATATAATCACCATCCTCCCCAAACTAGGTGAAAGTGGGTTGGAATTACTCAATTTGGTGAGAACTCGATGAGTATGCAATAATTTAATCTTGTTCAACTGCTTACAGAAAGGTAAATTTTTTAAGCTATATGGTAGAAGTCTGTAGGAAGAGTAAAAGTCATACACGTATCATGCAAGTTCTCGACTTTATTGGAATGCAGGTTGGGTTGAGAATTCTTCCGACCTAAATTACTGGAAGAATGTGTGGCACCTCGTTTGAAAGCTCAAAGCAGCCCGACTTGGAATTCATTTCAATGCCATGATTGATATAACGAAAGATAAAGGGAAATTGCAAAATATTAGGACTGTATTTTGAATCGTTTTGTGATACTCGATCTGTGGTTTCTAAACCTAAATGTCATTCGGAGGATAATATTCTCTGGTATAATTTTCTCTGGTGGGCACATAATTACTTTTTTTAAAAACATTAGGGTCCTCATGGTTTATACAGTTGGTGTAATCACCGTCCTTCCCACACCGGATGGAAAAGAATTGAGTTCGAATCCCGTCGATGATACGAGGAAGTTTTATGACCATTTTTTACATCATGGCCAAGTTAGTCGGTCTCAGGCGAGGGCAGCATGATTTTTTTCTCTCAAAAGACTCGAGATTTTCGTCAATAAATAGCAAATGAACCACAGAATACACACGATTTACAGACAGATTATATATGGCGCCTAAGTCCCTGATGCACCTAAAACCTTACAGCAACAGTTCATCACAAAATGCCAAAACGAAATCCATTCTAAATGTTACAAAGGACAATGTCTTGGAACAGTGTCTGAAGAAATGCATTAAACGGTGCCATAAACTGCGCTACCCAAGAGGGCATTGTTGAATTAGATCAAGGACATTATTCAAAGTCACTGTGATTCATGTTGAGGAAAAAGTTTCTGAGTTTTGAGGCCTTAAATCTCTCCAATTACTTGATGGAAAGAGATACTATATTAGTCTGGTGCGTGATACATCCAATGTTAGATTTGCATAATTGTACAGTTCGAATCCGAACCAAACTCAAATTTTCAAGAATAAAGAATAACAATCTGGCTTGTATCTAAATGCTGAAGTGAAAACTGTTGAAAAGTGAAAATTGAGTCAGCCTAAAAGCTAAAGGGGGACCATGGGACTATATATGACGATGGTTGGCAAATTGGAATTAAAAATGTGAACCATTTTGATTCAAGAATTAAATAAGATCATTCTGATTTAAGAATTTTTATCTGGACTGTGTCTGATAATCAATCCTCGGTATTTCCTATACCAGAAGCGGTCCTAATTGGTAATTATTTACCTTCGATTTATTGGTTACTCTCATTTCCATGTGACCAGCAATACCAGAACATTAATCTCCAATCAGAGTGGTTCAGGATCTAACTCCAATTGGCCACCCATCAATATATATAATTTCAGGAATCCTGGTTTTCAGCCTGACCCAGATGACATGATGAATTTTTATGGGCCTTTTTCACAACGTGGCTAAGTTAGTCGGTCTCAAGCGAGGTTAGCATGGGTTTTTCTCCCAGAAACTCGGATTTTTCGCCAAGCAAACAGAAAATTAGCACTGGAGGAGGTTATAGATCTCATAAGGAACAAAACGCTCCATTGGAAAACGTATTGTGGCCTCCATAAGAGATGGGGGCCCACTCTAGAGTCATTATAATACGTCCGATATGAAATATTAGTCTAATAAAATGGTATAAAAAATCCTCCCTTAGGAGAGTGTGCAGTTTTTCATTCATCATTCACATACTCCAGTAACATTTTTTCTACTTTGCATATTTCCAATTTAAAGGAGAATTTGCTTTCTTCCATGATTAAATTCCTTAATAAATACTTATTAACCTGTTGGTGGATTGAAAACTACTTTTGATCTGGATCTTAATTTCAATATTTATTTTTCCAAGGGTCAAAGTTACGTCCCAAAGTGCTACAGTTCGTTGGAGTTCCTATTATAGAAAATTCTGTTTGTGAAATTTGGCACCGCAAACAGGGGATCAACATCCGCATCCACGATGAGATGATGTGCGCAGGACACGAATTTGGAGGAAGGGACGCTTGTCAGGTAAGAAATGAATTCGGTTTCATATTTAAAAAGATATTGAAAATATAGTAGGGCATAGAAAATTGCATTTTCTTAATAAGTTTTGAAAATGCCTGAAGACATTGAGTCCAGTCCTCAACTGTTTTCACAGAACGAACTCAATGATTTGGTAAGAGATTTAAATTTACCAAAAGAATCTGCAGAACACCTTGGTTCTAGACCTAAGTCAAAAAATCTTCTAAGCCAATGGGGCATTTTTCTCGTGGTACAGACACATAGAACGAGAACAAGCCCCTTACTTTTCTGAGGACGATTCTCAAGGGTATGTAGTTCCAACTTCAATAGCTCACTCTGCCCATTTGAAAGAAACGAATGAGAACTTCAAGAAGTTGTTGAGAAATATTAAGAACGAAGAACATGGTGGGTTGGTCTGTGCTGACTTTAAAGTGATAGGCATGTTACTTGGACAGCAATCTGGCTACACAAAAATGCCTTGCTTTTCATGTGAGTGGGAGAGTCGGGCAAGGAGCACTGGGATGCCAAAGTCTGGTCAAAGAGGAACATTTTTTTTTGGATCAAAGAAATATACCACTGGTAGATCCTACAACTGTCACAATTGAACATCAAACTGGGTTTGTGAACGCTTTACCTCGGTAGTGGACAACAAGGATCCAGATTACAAGAATATAGTTGAAAATATGTTGGAAAACTTCAAGAAGGGCTGCAACATGAGTGTCAAGATATCTTTTTTACACTCCCGCATCAACTACTTTCCAGAAAATCTAGTAAGTTTTCACCAGGATATTAAAGACTTGGAGATGAGGTACCAGGGATGGTGGAATGTCAACACGATGGCTGACTATTGCTGGATGCAAAAATAATCTACATTTGGTCGAAGAACTGAAAGCCGATGTTTTTTCGACAATGCTGTCCATAGATAATGTTGATGGATAGAAGTAAATCCTGTGATTCTTCCATCTCATATAAAACTAATTATTTTCCAGTATTTTTCACATTTAATGGTTCGGTCTTTTGCGCAGTTAACTTAGTACCACCTTGGCCCAATCAGATAATGTCTTTGTTTGTATTTTACTATTCAAACAGTGCACCAGAGTAGCTCAAGCTGAACCACGCTCGTTTCTTGCGCAGGGGGTGAACATCTCGATTTCCATTACTGAACAGTCAAAGTAAACAACGCATTTTTTCTTATGTATTTTTCCGCTATACATTTCCTCGTTCTCAGGGTATAATTAGTGAAGTTTTCTACCAGGAATTATCCGGTTTTGGGGCACAAAACAGAAACATTTGCAGGGAACGCACACAGTCCAAATACAGATAAAGATCTTTCCACAGCTTGCTTCCGGGTAAGCGTGAAATAGGAAATTCCATTCTAATACTCAAGTTTCCATGGACATCAGTAAACTCCGGGCAGTATGGTAAAATGAATTTCATCTGTCCATCTGCGTTGTTGTCTTCCAGGTTTTCTTCTAACTCCTCTTCGGTACCATTCTGTTATTTTCTTAGTCCATCTGTCATCATGTCTTTGAACTATGTCCTGCCCAAGTCCATTTTAGTCCTTTAGTTTTTGATAAGATTAGTAATTCGTGAACACCCAAAGAAAAACATAGAAAAAATCCGCTCTGCTCTGTAATAGGTTGATTAAATGTACAAACTGCGCATGCGCTACTTATGCGACTTTCGTGTAGTAAAATCAGCACGTACAATACATACGTAGACTGTTGCTTAGCTTTCACCATCTTTTAACACTTCAGAGTGCTGCCATCTAGCGGTCAGGATTTCTGATTCGAGAATTTAATGCATTATCTGAAAGATTTTTTATTATTTAAAAAACAAAATTACATTTATTTATTCGAGTTTTTCTTCAAAATGCGCCCTTCCATTTTTTAAAGTACTTAATAAACATTCCACCAGATTGTGTGATGAAACATTTTCAGGGAAAAAATTGTTTTAGCAGAGAAATAATTTAATTATGAAACAATGTATTAATATGCATTAATATTGCCATTATGTTAATAATTAATAATAATTATTAATATATATTAATTTCAAAATAATTCTACTCTTTTTCATCTATATAATTTGTTTTAAATGCTATTAACTGTTTAATAAAAAATATTAAAAAATTATAGGTGTCTATACGCTTTCATATTCTGATTTTTATACTTATGAATTATTAGAATTCGAGGGGGATTGGGGGCTTACTCCTATCCTGTTTTATCTTCACTTTATCTTCTTTTTTTTTTAGCCTCGGCTTATTTCTTACCTTCTAACACCCCCACCCCTCTTATCTTATGTGTATTTTGATAAAATATGTCCTATTGTGGCAATCAGAAACAGCTACCTTTTGCTGATTATTGGATGTATTTGGTGGGTGCTAGCCCTTGATAAAGTACCAATCAATATTTTTACGATAATTAGCAATAATTTTAGTAATAATAATTAAGTTATTTAATTATTTTTTTTAAAAAAGATCTTTTCTATTATTTTCTTTCAGGGAGATTCTGGAGGTCCTCTGATGATGAAAGACAGGGGTCTGTGGTATCTAGTGGGTATCGTATCAGCGGGCTATTCATGCGCCAAACAACATCAACCTGGAATTTACCACCGAGTTAGCAGTTCATCGGACTGGATATCGTCCAATATGTACTGAGGTCCAGATATAGCTGGATTCTGAAAGAGTATTTCGATCCTCCCCGTGTGAGGTAGTTGAAGTACTGCCTTGGGGAATGAAAGTGAAGTACCGATCAGCAGAAGAGTCCAAAAGATGATGATGCTTGTTGGGAGGTTCCGACAATGATGGATGAATAGAAAGACCTTTGATGTGTTTATTTCGAGTATCGACAGAATATGCGCCTCTTGTTTGTAATCACGAATTCAACTTGTGCACAACCACATTCCACCCGCTTTCACATCAAGCCATGTGAAACTTAGTGACGCAAAGGTTTGAGATGGAAACATCAAAACCTACCATTCCAAATGCGGCTAGTCCACATCTAAATGTTTCTACAATGCGTTTTCCCACCAGTGCGATGAGTAAGTTTATTGATAGCCCATATTTTCAAATTGGGCATAGGACTAGTTCCAATAAGTCTGCACCTATCTCAAACTTCAAACCAAGAATTATTACTACCAATTTAGAATCTTTGTGAGCAATCTATACACTACTTGCACAAAAGTAAACCACCGTCCATACCCTTGGATACTTTTTAGTTCATCTTACAGTCTACATCTTTATTAGGCTGGAAGATAAAATCATACGGAATACCGTAGTATGTAAAAAGCATGGTAAGATTTTGACAAAGAAGTCATGTCAGATTAGCAACAGTATTATCTTTGATGGACAGTTACACAGTTCAAACGATTGCACAGATGGAATAATCCAGTCATTAGAATTCCCCAGAAAAAGAAATAAAGGTTTTTGGGTGGTCCTCAGTAACTTTGTTTACAATTACTGTTAACGTTTAATTCGAATGCAATACTCCGTGAGATTTATGGTTTTCAAAATCCTCAAATGTATGCGTACAATGCATCGATTGTGTCTGTTGAATCCAAACTTATGGACTCATACTTTCTATGTGGAATTTTCAGCCTACTACACTTGGGACACAGTGGCACAATTTCTCCAGGGTCCCAAGATCACAGAGAACCCAGTCTGAAGCCTCTGACGAGTTTTTTGTGACAGGATTCAGAGAAGAGGACAACGCAATGCTTTTCTAATCCTGAACTGTCCAGATGGTGTACCCGAGCCAACGGTAACCGTATTTTCTTGTGTTTTGACAACAGGACTGGAATTCAGTTCGGTCGCTGAACAAGGTACACAGCTCAAACCCACATTTATGTCAAAGACCACTCTAACTCTGGTTTCTTCAACAACAGAAATTTTTGAAAATGAAAAGCATTGAATGAAAAATGAAAAATATCGGATTACTTGAACCTTCTTAATTCGAACTTGCAATTTTTTGCTCTCTTCAGTTCGAATTAACGAGATTTTCCTGCATTACGAGATTTCCTCCTTGAAGAGCACCTTCTCACCCAAAAAAAAGATGGCATTTTCAAAGTTTTATACAGATGGGAGTCGAATTGCTTCGATTAGCGTAAGGCAACTCAGACCATGAGCCACCATTTTATCGAGATCAACCGGCAGTAATTTTGATGGTGAAGACACAAATACACGAACAGAAAGCCAAAGAAAGAGAGGATGATAACATCTTAGATTTTCTTATTGGGCTTGAAAAAAGACGTCAGACACCTGTTTGTTTCATAATTGACTTTCACTGGCAGGCACAGTGGTTTCCAGAGTGATAGAGATTTGCTTTTTCCTACTTTTTCAGTTCTTTTGGTTCTTTTCTTCATCACTTAAGATGTTCTGGCTTTAATAGATCAGAATTAGCCTCTGGAACCTATCAAAATATAAGAAAGGCTGCAATTTCCTCAGGAGAGACTCATAACATTCTTCTTCTATATAATTTAAACGCACCGATTAAATAACTTTCATTTTTAAAACACTGGTTAGTAATAACTATTTTTAAACTGAAAGATGTAGATTTTAAACTTTTAGCCTGCAGATTGAAAGGATAAATCCTGATTACAAGAAAGTAAACCATGTCTTTTGTACCACGAGGAGAGTCACAGGAAGAAGTCTGCAATGTTCATTACTGTAAATAAAATCGTGGAAAAAAACACATGTATTTTGTCTTTATTATTTATTCTGTACACACTGAGTGGCCACTTTATTAGGTACATCCATCTAATAGCAAGAACCCTCGTGGGCAGCAGTGGATATAATCATCATCTTCCTCACATCGGCCGGTTCGAACCCACACACATTAACAGCGAGTAGATACCCCTTTGGTCCACAGAATAGCCTGGATTCATTGAGGCATGAACTTTAAAAACATTGAAAAGCACGCTATAGGGATGCTGCTCCATATGATGGTTGCTGATCACTAATCCGAAGAGTTCTTGCCACTTACCCCAAAGATGTTCAATTGGATTGAGCATTCATTCATTCTCAATGTTTCCCGAATTTCTCTACAGTTCTGGCATTAGGAAATTTTCCTGTTGGAAGAATCCATTCGCAGATGGATACATTGCAGCCAGAACTGAATGATTCGAGTCTGAAGGGATGCAAATGGTAAAACAATTTCCAGATACTCTGTGGCATCCATTGCCACAGAGTTTGCTGTAAGAAAAACTCGAGTAAATGGGAGTAAAACACTTTATGCTAACCATCAGGGCCTCATATACACTGCTCGACAAAATTAACAGGACACGTTGAAAACGTGGTGTAACTCGTGCAGCTTGCAATGAATCGGGACAAATTTTGGTATGGTGGTGTACCACAGAGTACAAATTTAAAGGAGTTGTATAAGCATTACCAAAAAGATCACATTACAGAAGTCTATACAAGATGCTCGAATATATGGCCACATGATATCCGTAAGGCCTATGGTCCCCTCCAAATGCTCAACATGCCTGACACCGGTGAACAATGCTCGATATAAGGGTGTCTATACGATTCTATGGCAACAAATCCCATTCTTCTACCAGCGCACACCTTAGCTCAAGAAATGGCCTAGGAATTGGCTGCGCAGTGCAACACCCAATGGCTTTCTACATACGTTCGATCGGATTTAAGTCTGGTGATCGTGCTGGCCACTGCAGCCGTTGGATAGTTTCAGTTTTAAGATATTCCTCCACCACTTCAGTTCTATGTGAAGTGGCGTTGTCCTGCATAAAAGAAAATCTGGGCCAACTGCACCCATAAAAATTGATATATATGGTTCGAGGATCTCTTCTCGGTATCTCTGCTCTGTTGCGTATCCCTATCTAAAACATGAAGAGGGGTGCGGTCGGTGATCATTATTGCGCCAGGAGAACACTGCTTCCACCGTAAGTGTCCCTTTCTGTGTTGTTGGAGGAATGGTACCGATTCCTCGTTGTCTACAGATGAAATAACGTCCAGACTCTACAATCTGTGAAGGTAAAGCGAGACTCATCGGAGAAAAAAAAACTGTACCCCATTTGTCAGGGCTCCAAGACACATGTTCATGGCACCAGTTTCGACGAGTCTGCAGTGATTTGGGATTTATGGGATTCAAAAATTCAAATTATTATGTTAGGGCTACCCGTAATTCCTTACATATACCCATTTGTGTTTGCGTGTGTTCTCTGGTCGATGTGCCTGCTTTACAAGACGAAAAAAACCTCGCTATCTACGCCTGAGACCGACTAATTCAGCCACGGAGTAAAAAAACCCCATAAAAGTTCCTCGTGTCATCGACGGGATTCGAACTCGGGCTTTTTCCACCCGGTGTGGGGAGGATGGTGACGATACCACTGTGCTACTCGCGCAAAGCAGATTAATGGGATTTAAGGTATTTTGTTTGTATGGCGGTCTCCAGGGTTCCCCCTATAACCATTGATGAAACTGATAAGTCAAGGCCGGAAAGTGTGTGTACGTGTAGGTGGATTGTGTATGTGTGTTCGGTCGAGTGCCAGCGCCTGGGGAAAGGGGACACCGGGTCCCCTCCCACTCCCGTCCCAAGCCACGTGAAGGCAGCCAGGTTTACCACCAGGAAAAAACACTGGAGCTATCAGACAAGCTTGGGATCCCCGAGGTAAATGGGATACGTACCACTGGCTTGCTGGCGTAGAATCCACTTGAATTGAGCCTTGTCAACATGGTCCGGTTGGAAATGTTTTCACCTGTGTTCGCAGCAGCCTCAAAAGAGTTGATGACAGGACACCGTAGAGTTACGTCTTGCTGTTAGAACCAGATGGCGGTCTGTTTTGGTTGACGTATCTCTCGGGCGACCTTGGTCAGCTCTTCTTGTAATGGTTCTTGTCTCCTGAAATTGCTTCCATAGTACCGAGACGACACTGCGTGACACATGAAACCACCTTCACCTGCGACTGCAAAGCTTCAAGTCGTCAAACGGCCCATCATCTCAAAGAATCATCTAAACGACGATGACTTGCCAACCTGAATACTGGAGATGTGGCTGTCCCACTGAGCAAGCCAAAAATGGGAATGAAGTGACGTGGTCGCAACCCATGTTTTTATAGGCATCAATAATTTGCATAATGTGAGGCTCTGTATGGTGGCAGATCAATTTCTATTGGACACTCCAAATTTGCATGCCAGGAAGGCGCACTATAACCATATCAAAAAAAGTACAAATTCATAACACAAGAATCCTTCACCAACCGCGAATTTGAGATAACGCGGATTCCTTTAACGCTCTTCCTTCTCAATGAAGCAGTCAGTACCATATAAAGAAGTACACTCTACGCATGCGTGGACGTATCTTCACTTCCCTGTGGATTATTGTGTTTTTGATTAATGATATTTATTGTTTTTCTCCCCTATATTTTTATTTTATTTTTTATTTTTTTGGTACCGTAGTCTTGACAATCGAAGTACCTTTGAGGAACACATCTAGTAGTTGGAGAAGGATTCCTGCACTGTTAATAATATCGCATAAGAGCATCAGATATATTTTATTCATTTAAATTCAAAAAAATTAAAACCTTAGTCAGATTATGCTGCCATCTATCGAGTAATCACCGAAACAATTCGAAATACAACTTATATTTAAAAATTAACATCGTATTTACTTGTACTTATTAAAATGAACGTCTTATTATTTAAGAAACGTGAAGAAAATATAAGAAAAGAAATCTATAACTTTTTTTTTTGTTTTTGGTGTATTTTTTGGTATTCCAGGATGGCTATACTAAGCAGGAAGATAAGTTTAAAATAGAACTCATTATTTCCTGGCTCAATGGAAGTTATTGAACCAAACAAGAAAACAGGATCTTTCCAACCGGATTGGTGTAATCGCGAAAGAGGACTGTTGGCTACAAATTAGGAAGTGAGATGGTCGAAGAGGAAGAGATTTTATGCGATGGACTCGCTGCGGGGTAATTAAAATTGGAATGTTGCGTTCATCGTGTGTAGTTCTAAATAGAACCATTGGATGTTGAACGTGCGGACACAGAAGTAGATAACAACAACGAATCTACTTCCTTCTTCGCACTTTCATAAGCTCTCCTAAGCAACCTACTAACACTTGACACCAGGCGGATGTACGAAATTTGCCAAAGAAATGTTGTTACAGATTGACCTACATTTTCCTTCTAGCAGATTGTAGGCGGTGAGAACAGATAATGGGTTCTGCCTAATACCATCAGAATGGGCGTCCAAGTAATTTACTCGAAGAAGGAAGAAAAAGGTTACTGGCCGGCTCCATGCGGTTCGGAGGCTTCCAATGACCTTAAGCGGTGTAAGGTCTTTGACTGATGACCGGGGAAGAAGAATTTCTTGACAAGAAGAAAGGGGAGGGAGAAGAGGGAATGGAGTGGGACCCACAGTAAGGAGAAAGTAGAGACAACAAAACAAACCAGTTGATCTAACACAAAAACCTGCACTACCTGACTTCCTTAAGGACTTCTTCCATAGTTTCAGATTGCTATTAGAATATTGTGAGACTGGAAGGGGTTCTACTCATTTCCATAAGGGATACATAAGCGTTTAGGTTCCAAAATAATTTTATTGCAATTATATTAGAAGACCACCAATTATGCTAAATATATATGTGTCAAGGCAGTTAAAAGAACAAGAACGTTTAATAGAGCTAACAGAAAATCGAAAACCTTATCAGTATAATGGAAGCAACCTGGTTCATCTCCAACAATGAAGTTAAGGCTGTGCAATCGGGGACAGTCCAAAAGGTGTTCTTCTACATTTTCAAAGCTTGAGGCAACCGGGAATGCAACATCTTATGGTAGACCTTTGAAAGAATTGAAAACTCAATTTACAGAAAACAGCCTTGGTCATTGAGACATGGAGTACTCCTACTGCACTGGAACGCGAGAGGTGTTTTTAGGTGAGGACTCGATCATCGTTCCTGGAGCACCAATTTCCATTTGCTTGGCCCACTTAAACAACGGCTTGATGAGAAATGTTTTTCTGATGACTGGAAGCAGGTTCCCCGAATTTGATAAAGCAATGGGACAAATTTTTGGTGATAATAGCCGTTGGGCAACAGTATTAACTGTATTTAGTAGTCACGAGTTCAAGCCTGCGGCTGCTAAATACGGTGCTGTTTCTCGTATTATTTTGGGAATTCCTCTGACCGGGTTATCGTCCCGAAGTATAAACAGAAAATAAACATTTTTTTTAAAGACTTTAGAGATTCTTTTGGAGATTTTATGGGCTTTTTAATCAAAATATTGGGTTTATATCGCACAGATGGGTACAGATAAATATTTGACTGGGCAAATATAGTGTGACCCTACTAAAATATTTTAAATAAGGGTTTTCTCTGTTAAGTTTATTAGTCATCCTTCCAGAAACTTAATAACTGACAACCCTTCATTGAGCTTCTACCCAATTGTTCCTTCATTGATTCTTGCCCAGCAAAATTCTACCCGGAGGAGTCACCATATCCAAAGAAAGTTTAATTAACACAATCAACAAATATCCAATTGAGTCCACGTCCAGTCATACAAACTGCTGTAACGTGCCATTGTGAAATAGTCAAAACTTTTGAATCAAACTTACAGAAGAATTTAATGTTCTTGAAATAGAGAGAATAAATTTTAACCAAGTGCAAGTTGATATTAGTAAGGACATATTATGCAAGGTAGAAGCCTTGCTTATTTGACGTTTTCATTTTAAATTCTAATAATAATATCATTATTAATGCTGTGAGTCAGGCTAAGTTCAAAGTAGAATTGGACGATTTCAAGGTCATCTGCTTTGAACTTAGCCAGACTCCCAGCCTCTGCTACTGGAAACTTTTTTCAATGTTCAACAACCGCTGCCCATAGGCGATGAGATCTAATCTTCTGTTATTCATTAAGGTTTAAGGTAAAATTCATATCATCTATTAAACAAACACTGGAAGACATTTGTGCTATTCTATGTATCCACCTTGTTTGGCAAGATGAGGCAAAACTCTTCGCCCCCTACAATTTTCATTTGAGTCAAATTAAAACATCAATCAAAATGAGGATTTCTCTGTCCCAAAAAGTGTTTTGGGACACAGAAGAAATTGCAATTACCATTTCCCAGCTCATCTGCCTATTTCTAGCCCTTGCTTTAAAAGTATTAACTCCCCTCTCCCCCTGGAAAACCGGGGGTTGTCCTCTGCCTTTTCTTTGTCTGGTTAATACGATCAACTCTTAAGTGATTTCTTTTTTGTAGTGCACAAGATACCAAACAGCTTAGAGAACAGTTGTAGCCAATCGTTAACTCCCCAGAGCACTTAACACCACTCTGGTACGAAGCACAGTTTGGTGTGCTTTGGTCACATGTCTTTCAGCCCCTTTTCACCCCTGAAGGTATTGTCCTGCCCTCCTTTTAGTAAAGTAGGAATGTTTCCTTTGACCTAGCAAAATTCCTCTGAAGATAAGACAGTTCAATTCACCAAATGAATCATGGAAATGTTTCTGGTGTCCAGCCTTGTTGTTATCGTCCATCAATGACGAATGGTTTATCATAAAGCAGCAGAAAAGCTATTCGAAATAGCTGTCCAACAAGAGAACGTTTTTATTTTCTTCAAAAAAGTCTGTATATGTGGTGGCGCCATCGGGTGACACGAATATTTTTTCCTTCTTGCCAGGATCTGTCGTAATTTAGCGGTTTGCTGTATCTGTTAGACACTCGCTGGAGGAAGGAAAGATCTTCCTGATAGGTGTGGTAAGAAAATATCGTTTGATGGAAAAATTTCCAATAAAAGGATGAATGTTTGCTGTTTAGAAAAGGTAAATAATCTTTGCTATTGTGATAATATAAGAGGGTGGGAAATTGTTCAATAAGAACGTTCGCTTTTAGGTTGGTAAAGTAAAATTTCCGCGTTCCCATATGAATGATGATTAAAGTTTAATAATTCTCAGGAACACTGCTTTAGCCCCATCTTTAACTAATTCAGCCCTCCCCTTTAGAAAAGCCTGGGACCACTCCTGATTAAGGGTAATTTTCGAATAATGAAAATTTGATTGGATTTGGACTGTTCTTGGGAGCTTTATCCCCTTTTGTCCACCCCGTTTGTGGTACTCGGGGGGCAAAGTGTCGTGTTAGTAGCAGATGAAGAGAAGCTTTCTAAAATGCATTTTATTTAGACAAATCATAAGGGGAGGGGGGATATAGCGTCTGCTGTATCGAGAGCTTCCCTTCGTTTAGTAAAATAAGTCATTGGCACATGCCACCCCTCCCAAACATTAGCTTCCAATAATTAATACAGCGTAACTCTGTACCTTGACCCAATTTAATAAGCGCCTCTCCTATTAGATCAAAAAGAAGGCCACATCGATGAACGCTTAAGTAACTGCTACAAGTGCAGAGCAGACGACTACCCATTTAGGAACTTTTACTAGCGTGCAACGTCATTCGTGGAGCGTGACAAATATCACATCGCATTCCCCCCCTGTCCCAGTAACACAGCTTTGGCAAACAGAAAAATAACAAAACGAGAACTATATTTGAGTATTTTCCACTACACTGCATTTCAGCAGGGTTGCTATTATCAGCAGTAAACTGTTACAAAACTAAGTACCCTAATTAAAAGGATTCAGTTGTTGGAAAATTTATTTCCATTTTCTCCTGCTATATTTAAATCCAAAATGGCCACCAGTGGCATAATAGCAGCAGCAGACAAAAACAGTAGCAGCAGACTTAATAAAATAGTCGTGTGCACTTACCGTTTGTTAACAATACTTCGTCAGCAACAATAGCCAAAAAGTGAACACCGCATTGTTTTAAAGTCGTCTGCTATTAGCAACCAAAATGAAAAACACTTCCTGTTTCGGTAGAACTTTTCAATTTCCGCGGATTGCGTTTCTACAGATTAAATGTCAACCGAACAAACAGTTAAAGCAGACGACAAAACAAGTGGTACGTGAAACCACAGAGAGTCGCCAGACACGTGCAAAAGATACAATCACTTCCGTATGTGCAGACGACAGCTATTGTTTTAAATGTGTCTTTTGGTAATTGAAACCGAGAGAAATTATTGCGGTGGGAAATCAAGGCGCAATTGTGGACATTAATATCGGAAAACTAGGTGAAATGTGTGACATTACCTCAATGTGCAATGTACGCAAGAGTGGACTCACAATAGCCGAGTAGTTTCGTGTTCGCACGCTCAGCACATCAAACGTGTTGTTCTGTTGACCTAAATCTCGTCTGGATATTCACTAAAGTTTTTCTTACACTCGCTTCGAAAGCTATTTGTGAGTGTGGCATTTTTGAGTGTCGTGGTAGGATGGAATTCTAGAAAAGCAGGAGAGTGCCCGGTAATAAAATTCCCTTTTCTCAGATGTGATTCGAAAACTGAACCCTCTGTGGACGCAACTTCAACAAACTCCTCAAAACGGATGTAGATGTCGCTATTAATTGTCCAGGTAGGTTCCTCGTAAAACAGGTATGAACTGTATCTTGCGTAATCTGTTATTGCTGTTTGGATGGATGGCGGGTTGTTGTTGTTGTTGTTTGAGTATCTTTTTGGATGACAAGTTTACATCTGATTTTAACACGATTACAGTAAATTGAATATTAAGAAATTCTGTGATTTTCTTGAAGAAATAGACGTATGTAGTTTCTTAGGTTGTACAAGGAGACTGATTATCCAAACCAGGGATTAGTTTTTAAAGCTGAATCCAAAATTATGTTCGGGATTCACTTACCTACTCCATGTTTGGTTTCCAGACTGATTTTATTCACTCTGGAAACCAAAAATGGTCTGGTGACCACCCAGGTGCGAATCAGCGTTAGCAGGGGTCGAGGTGTGGCACCAAAACTACCCAGACGAATGTTTTAATATGCAGAACTGAAGTCTTTCTTGGAAAGAAGACGCCATCTTCTCTCTCTCTTCTCTGTACACTATCCAACAGATCCACGCCCTTCCTAAAATTACGGTTCCAGACTCAAGATCTTGCGTTTATAGTGGGATAATTGCCTTTTTGTCCCTATGTCCTAGCAGACTGTCTGCACCGCTCAGAAAACTTCATGCGAGACAATTACTATTAGGTTTTTTCCTTCTTTTAAAGTGTGATCTGCAATTTCGTATTGCTACCATTTATGAAGCAAATACAAAGGGTACTAGGAAAGTTTTGCAATATGACGCAACAATGAATCACAGGAAGCTGCTTGTTGCTGCATGTTGAGACATGTTTATACGTGCATAGTAGCCGCCGCGCCAAGTCGATGGGCTCAGTTATTCATTAGTAGTGAGAGTGTAAAGTGCTTGCGATGGCATCGTGGTCACGAAATGAGATAAGGACAGTTTTGCGGTATAATTTCGTGCGTGGTTTAACCATAGACCAGTGCTTAGAAGAAATGACTCTTGCACTAGATGATGATTGTCCACATCGTACAACGATATTCAGGTGGTATAGAGAATTCCAAAGGGGAAATTTCACTCTGGAGGATTCTGAGAGGCTGGGAAGGCCACGAACGTCAGTTACGGAGGAAAATGTTACTGCTGTGAGGAAAATGCTTGACGAAAACAGGCGAGTGACCTACCAACAGATAGAGGATACTTTGGGCCTAAATGCACCAGCAATTCGTTCGATTCTGCAAGATCATTTGCACGTGAAGAAACTTTGTTCTCTCTGGGTGCCGCATCAACTGATTGAAGAGCAGATGACACGACGTGTGACTTGGTGCCGGGTGATGTTAAAAAAGTTTGATAAGGGACAATCTCGGTATGTGAACAACATCGTGACAGGTGACGAGACTTGGCTGTACTATTACGATCTGCCGACCAAGGCTCAAAACAAAGTTTGGGTCTTTGATGATGACGACACACCCGTAATTGTCAGAAAATCCCGATCTGTAAAGAAGAAAATGATAGCTGTATTTTTCAAATCGAGTGGAATTGTGGAACGTGTCGTTTTGGACACGCAGAAGACAGTCACAGCTAAGTGGTATACTGAACAATGCCTGCCTAAAGTCATTGGATCTATGAAGAACCTGCGGCCAAAGTCAAGAATGGACACCTGGTACCTCCATCACGATAATGCTCCAGCTTACCGCGCCAAAGCCTGCACCGAATATTTGACCACGACAGGACTGAAACTTCTCGAGCACCCTCCCTACAGTCTAGACCTTGCTTCCTGCGACTTTGCACTGTTCCCGCATGTGAAAATGAAGCTAAAAGGGAGGCGGTTTTCCAGTGATGAGGACCTTCTACGGGCTTGGGACAACGAGTGTGCTTTACTCCCTAGTGAAACTTGGCAGAACTGGTTTAAAGATTGGTTTCGGAGGATGGAGAGGTGTATTGAATGTAGAGGAAATTACTTTGAAAAAATTAAATAAACAAAGCTGTATTGCAAAACTTTCCTAGTACCCTTTGTACTTAAATCCTTAATTGCCTTAATATTATCCTAAATTATATAGTTACGATCGATAATATTTTTATAGCTATTTTATTGGCCCTTCTAGGCTGTGAATATAACTTAAATTATATTTCCTATTGGGAAACAGATTGGAGTTACGATAAAACCTGGTATTTTCAATAATTCAATTCAATTTGACGAAAAGGTGTTATTCCATACTTGGTCCATTTATAAAAGAACTTTAATTGCGCACAATTAATAAGTTAATGATTAGACCAATATGAGTATACAGCTATCCAAAAGTTATGTTTCAATTATTGAAACGTTATTATGTAAATCTTTACAAATCAGAATCCTTCTAAAATTAGTCCTTGAGGCTGTCACAGACATTCTCTTAGGTATGCCAAGCAGGGCTTACTAAGAGTCTAAAACGCTGATGAAACTAATATTCGGGTGACGCTCAAGTCAAGTAGACCTAATTTAGGTGAAGTCAGGTCTGTCTGTGATAGTCAAATCGCTTGCATCTACACGATGGTGTGACTTTAGTAACCCTGGGTAACCCATGTTAGTAAACCATGTTCAAGTCCTGAAATACCAAGCCTAGCGCACTGGAGGTGACCACCATGGTGCGAACCATCGTAAGCAAGGGTCAAGAACTGGTGCCCATACAACATGGAGGAAAGCAGCTCCCTCTTTCTTATCAGGCAATACTAGGTGATAGAAGACTCATCAACCGGTGCAATATCATCACTTTGCATATTGGAGTGGTGGAACCAGTGTCAAGTATACAGAGAAAAGCTCTGACAACCCCCCCACCTCCATCTCTTCCAGCGAACAGTATCATGGGAAGATCCAATATTTCATCCATTTTGAGGGTACAGCTCTAATGGTACTTTAATGATGCTCACGAGCCAGCTGCTACATACTCCACCAGACCAAACCTATTGGTAACTATCTAGGAGGCTTCCGGATCAGCTAATGTATAATCTTGCTGCCTCTACTTTGCCACATAGTGCAAGTCCAAGTAGTATGTATGCAGGGAGCCTTGTCAAGGCCATATTATGTCAAGGAGCTGGGTATATTCTTGCCATAGTGTACGCCATATGCAAAAATTTCTTTACTTCACATAGCTTGTCCTCCCTACCTTTTCTTAATACAGAATACACAAATAGTCAAACTAATGGAACAAACTTATCTGCGAAAAGATCTAAACCTCCCAAACACTTCCTCGTTCATCTCACAAATATACGTGGTCTCAGTTCTAATCTCAACGATGTCCATTTCCACTTAGTCTGCCAAACGCCACATCTCAGTTATCGGTGGATTCAACCACTGCTCATCTGTGTGAGCCTTTCCGCCTCAAAGGTGGTACTTGTGCATATGTCCGTTCCGATATTCCCTGTCAGAGATTTGGTAATTTGGAATCTCCTCTCTTCGATCTTCTCTGGCTTAAAATCTCTCTACCTCATTGTGCCAAATTCATCTGTTGTGTCTACCGTTCTCCCAACTCCACTAATCACTTGGAGCTCTTTGACTTCCTCTCTTTGCAACTTGACTTTCTCCAGTCCAATTTTCCTAACAGTGAGGTAATTTTAATGTCCACAACTCCAGCTGGCTTCCTTTTTCTAGCCATACTGACACAACTAGTTGAGATGCTGAGGCTTTTGCAATTACTAATGAATGACCTTGCACAGATTGTTCATTTACCTACAAGAATACTGGAAAATCTTAACCACGCAGCCAACACGCTTGATCTTTTTCTCACAAACAACCCTTCTAAGTACACTGTCGAGGTGAGTGGCCCTTCAGATCACAACTTGGTGATGGTCTATCCTCCAACGTTGCCTTTCTCTCTTAGCTATTCTCAACCTCGTGTTGTTTGGCATTACAGGAATACAAAATGGGGTGATCTGCGTGATTTCTTTCTTTGTTTTCCTTGGTCGGATTACTGTTTAAAATCTTCTAATATCAACGTTTGTTCAGATCGAGTCAGTAAAATTATTCTTGTATGGATGAAATCCTTTATTCCACACTCCACCTTAAAATCTCTTTCTTTATCTAAAGTCTAAACCTTGGTTTTCCAAGAAATGTGCTAAGACTGTTCAAGATAAAAATGCTTCATATCGCAATTGGCTTGTATACAAATCTCCAGGTTCACTTTCTCCCTACATGAGAGCTCGCAACAATTGTATAGTAGTTATTAATCAGTCCAAACTAGATTTCAAACAGTCTAAGAGAAGAAAACTTGCTTCTTGTCCAAATGTTAGATGAGCATTTTGGTCTCTTGCTAAAGCTGTTGGCCACAACACTTCTGCTCTTTTATATTCCCACCTCTGTCAAAACCAGATGGTTATGTCACTTCAGCCAAAGATAAAGCTGATCTATTAGCATCCCATTTTTCTTCCAACTCTGGTATTGATGATCTTGATAAACCACCTCCTACCATTTATAGTACACTCAATTCAATGCCTGCTGTGGTCTTCCGTCCAGAGGATTAGAGGAATTTTGCACAATCTTGATGCTAGGAAAGCACCAGGTCCTGATGATGGCATTTGTCCACTTCTTATCAAAACCTGTATTCACTCCTGTTTTACGTTGCCTTTTTTCATTCCAAAGATGTTTTCCAATTCTGCTTGGAAATTTAGTCATACTCAGCCAGTTCCCAAAAATGGTGACAAATCCCTCCCATCCAATTATCGACTCATTGCAATTCTACTCTTTCTAAAGTAATGGAGAAATTGATTAACCGCCAACTCTTAAACTACCTTGAAACCTTCCGTCTGATCAATGATCGCCAGTGTGGATTCCGTCAGTGTCGATCTACTTGTGATATTCTGGCTTATGTTACTCATCAATGGAAAAATTTGGTGAAACAGAAGCAGTTGCTCTTGACATTCCAAAGGCTTTCAATCGTGTTTCGCATAAGTCTTCTAAACAAGCGTCAATTTTATGGTTTGCCTTTTTTTTTTTTTTTTCCCCTTTGGGTATCTCTCCAGTTTTCTCTCTGACTGATATCTACGGGTGATGGTAGATGGCACTCTGTCTTCTAACTTTTCCACTAACGCTGGT
Organism: Mastigoproctus giganteus; assembly: GCF_048544385.1. Lineage (NCBI taxonomy): Eukaryota > Metazoa > Arthropoda > Arachnida > Uropygi > Thelyphonidae > Mastigoproctus > Mastigoproctus giganteus. The sequence continues at coordinate 253,246,048 of NC_143575.1, read as the reverse complement.
CTTTCTCAAGGTTCAATTCTTTCTTCCACTCTTTTCCTCTTGTATATTAATGACCTTCCATTGACCGAAAATCCTATCCATAGTTTTGCGGATAACAGCACACTGCGTTCTACCTTTCCTTTTGAGAAACCTTGCCCTGCACAAACAGGTTCAACTTCTCGAATATCCACTACCAATTCCTTAAATGCCGATCTTCAGGTAATTCTCCAGTGGAGCAAAGACATCTTAGTTGATTTCAACCCTTCTAAAACTCAGTCTTGTCTTATACCTCGCAAAAAGCATTCCCCTGCTCCTATGCTTATCTTTGATGGCACTGTGATCTTAGACGATATCTTTATTTGGGATGACCCTGACTTCTAATCTCTCTCTTGGCACAAGCACATTACAAATATTGCTTCTTCTGCATCTAAAAAACTTGGTTTTCTCTTTCGCTCTCGGCGTTACTTTTCTTCCAAACAGCTGCTCACTCTGTATAAATCGCAGATCCGCCCTGCCATGGAATATTGTTCTCAAATCTGGGGTGGTGCCCCCAAAACCTCTCCCGGGCTTCTTGATTCCATTCAGAAGAGGGCATTTAAGTTAAATAATGATTCATCTCTAACAGAGTCTCTCCACTCGCTGTCTCATAGACGTACTGTTTCTGCTGCATGCCTCTTCTACAGATACTTCCATGGGCACTGTTCTTCTGAATTGGCGTCTATAATTCCCGCTCCCTCTTTGAAAGTAGTTGGAACACCTGCCACAACCAGCCAACATCCATTTACTGTCCAACTTCAAACCCACAGAACCAACTTTTCATCTTCCTCGTTTATTCATTCAACTTCCATTTTGTGCAACAACCTTCCTTCATACGTATTTCTTGAAAATTACTATCTACAGAATTCAAGTCTATTGATAACAAGTATCTTTCACTTTCTCAACCTCCAACCCTCTCGTGTTTGGGGTTTTCATAACAAAAATTCAAAACCTGGTCCATTTATCAAAAAAACTTTAATAATTGCACAGAATTACATACCGGTATAAATATACAGCTATCCAAAAGTTTTGTTTTTTAAATATTGAAAAGTAATTCTTTGTTATAAATCAGAATCCTTCGGCAGTCTAACCTAGGTCACGTAGAATCTCCTACGACGTGCACCAATTACAGATGAATGCTAAAATTTGCTCTTGTGGGTTTCATTATAGAAGACAATCTTTTAACAATCTTTTAAAAAAACAGGACAGCTCGACGCGAAAGTTGACCAGACTTCCAGGTTGATCCTACTAAACTCACAGTAGAAGAGTACTGTAAGTTGATCCCAGGAGTGGCCCTTTTCCTTAATTATGCGCTTGACCTATGCAAATATGGTTCGCATCTCTCTGTATTCTCGAGATCAAAACTATGAATCATGAAAACAAATATTTCTTTTCAAACTAAATGTCTTATAACAAATCATTTCCCAATATACGATAAAATTCAAGTTTTGAACAACAGCGCACCTGTCCACAGACTAGAACAATAGAGATGCAAATGTATAAGGAGAGAGATTCAAAGGACAATGATCAGAACACCAGAAACATGGATATTAAGGACGAGAAGCAACCGACCTCATCAGTACAACACAGTGACTAATCACTGTCTTTTTACACTGTGTGCAAAAAACCTGTGAGTTCCATCTACCCTTGGAACTCAAAGGAATTTTTCGCACAGTAACCAAGTTAGTCTGTCTTAGAGGAAGGCTGCATGGTTTTTACGTCCCAACCATTGAATACATGCCATTTACAGACTCTGTTACATTCATGTGCTTAAATGCCTCTGATTATAAACTAGAAGAAACACCAATCATAAGTACCATATTTTCTGGGCAATAAGACGCACCCACGTTTCAGTGTAAAATGAAGATTGCGTATTTACTACTGTCACAAGCCGTTATAGTCTGTACTTCCACTTTCTTTAAAGAGGCACGGTCTTCAGGACCATCAAGGACTTAGCTGATTCCACATTTCTTGAAAGACATCGACTGGCTCGTGTTTCACTAACTCTCACCTATTTGCACAAGTGGAAATGGTTGCTGCATTCGTCTTGTTGGTCCCCATCAATTTGGTTCTCATACACGAATACTTTAAAGGGTTTGCCAATTGAGAAAACCAATGGCTGCAGCTGGTTTAAGACCTCCTGAAATTTAGTGTTTAATTCAACAGCCGTACTTTTTGTTGCTTCATGTGTGATCTGAAATCGTCACAGACATCATGACATCATAAATGTCAGTGATAAAAGACAATCTGCAAATATTCTGCCCCATCCTCGATTCCTCTGCTACCAGTATAGCAACTAAAACGAGCTAAGCATCTGTAACTTTGTTTCTCTTTTCTTTCGGCTACCCTTTAATAACCTCCTTCCGTTTGTTTTAAAATTCAGCTTTAAAATAAGGTCAGCAGTATCGAATGTGGTTCCATAAGTGGGTTATTGGGATGAGTAATGCGGAAGAAACCTAACAGAGAACAGGGCGACATCAGAACTGGAATATTACAATGAAATCTGAAGGTTAAAATTTCGACTGGATTAATAACCCAGTGGGATTTAACCTTGCTGGATTAGTGGATAAGCGAAAAAATGGTCAATTGTCTTTGTGGACTTCTTAAAATGGAGATGTTATTTCCAAGTGTAAAGAAAAGTCTGCACCTTGTCTTTTTTTCGGATGGTGAAAGATCATCCACCGAAAACTGAAGTTTAATTTTCAGGAGGAAGTAAACTTTTACTCCCAGCAATGTTCTCTGTTGTTCTACCAATGCGGAAATTCTTTTCCTCAATAATATCATCTGTTGTTATTGTTTGGACTGTTGAATATTCAAAATTAGGGAATCGGGTGGACATTCTTCACGCTCTGTAAGTAATAAATACAGGAAATCATATTGAAAAGTTGAATTTCATAACTTCCATCATTATTTTACTCCTGGAATACTTATCTACAGATACTGTTAATGATCATTCCACTTTTCCTTTTATTCAGCGTCTTTACCAGCGCATATCTGAACTAGATTCGCATCTTTCGAGCGCGTGTGTGTGCAGTGAAAATTGTAGCAGTAGCAACTAATTTGTCCACTCTTCAGAAACAGGTGAAAACCTGTCTTTTTTTTTTTTTTTTTTTTTTGGACTGCAGTTCGTCCGAAGAAGGAAAGGTGCCCTTGGCTAGTGATTACTTAGATTGGAATCAGTGTACCGTGTCTGTCAGTTGCTGGTGTTCTAAGGCTGGTTAATTTGTTAGTGAGATAACAAAGGAGAAATATTCTGGTGTACCGTACACACCTGTTAACTTCAGCTGAAAAGACGTCAGTGAATTCTTCCTGGAATTCAAACCGGGCGATCAATGAGAAATCTAAGTACAAAGATCTCACTTAAATACCAAAGGTATTAGAACTTATAGTACTTGGTACCATGCGTGGGTTAAAGGTTGGGAAGCCAGACACGATACTTGTTGACATTAGACTTGAATCTTTGTCGATTGAAATTTTGAGGAAATACGTCCGAAGGGTGGATGTTCCAGAAAACGGAAGTTGAAGGAATAAATGAAGAAAAAGAAAAGTTGGTTCTGTGGGTTGGACAGTAAATGGATGTTGACTGATTGGTGAAAAGTTAACTGACTTGAAATATGTTTTCTCCAGTCTCACCTAACCAGTGAAATTCAAAGGGATACCGAAGCGTGAATACTCAACCCCCAGATTCATGTATTCATCCAACTGCAGTAAGTATTTGTCTCCTTTAAAAGCATTAATAATTGCGAATATAAGTGGATGTCAAATGAAAATTACCGTCCATTTGTGACAGGTTGTTGGTCTTTGGACAAAAGCCACAAGCAATTTCTTCTCCAAATTGCTCTCCATGTAATGAACATGTGACAACTTATTCTGACAGTCTGTCTATCTAAAGAAATTGGGACGTTTATGGCGAACATCGCATAATAATGAGCAATATTTAATTCTGATTATCCTGTACCAAATTCCTCAACGTATTTCATAAGGGGGAAAAAGTGACATTATACACCCTTCGGCTACACTTAGGCTCAACCTACGAGGTACTTAAACTAACCTATTTTTTTTTTTTTTTTTACTAAAATGAAGGCTATGAACTAGCCCCTCGCACTCAAAGCTTTTTTTCTAACATATACACTTAAAAATTACAACGCATGTTCAGATATAGCAGGGATTTCTGATTATCTTAGCTTAGATTGATATAAATGAGAACAAACTAGCCTTAAAACAGCAAAGCGAAAAGTTTCATTCCTTTCTGAGTTCATTAGATGACGCTTGTTGTATCACGGACTAAGACTATATTGCTGTTTGCTGGACGAAAAACCCAAGTTTTCGGGAGGAAAAGCCATGCAGTCCTCGCCTGAGACCGATTAACTCAGTCACGTTGTGAAAAAGGTCAATAAAATTCCTCACGTCATTGATGGGACTCAAACTCAGGTCTTTTCCACCCGGTTTGGGGAGGACATCGATCCTACCAACTGTCCTGCTTATGAGGACTTCATTAAATGAGAAATGTATACTATACTTCGATTTAAATAGGAGTACTCTGAAAATGTTGCATAAGTAATCATTGGACGCCTTTTTGAATTCATGAAGCATGGATTTTCTTTAGAATTTCTTCTACCCTCATTATTTATGCCTGAAGGAGAGCCGAACTTCTGTGTTCACTTATTTCTTAGATTCTGCAATAACAGAACCACTACACAAGATGATCCATATATAAAACACCTAATTTACCACTAGACAGCACACTTTCTTTCTTTGCAACACTCAACAGCAACATCTCTGACCCACAATTGGTGAACGTAATCAAAGTGGCCATGTGCACTTTCTGCTCGTTTGATTATGATGAAACCAACTCGTGGTGTTGATAATGAAGAATGAAAAGGAAAAGGAGCACGTGGAATGGACAGACTTGTTTGTAATTCTGAAAACTGTCTCACAAATTTGTTTTTCTCCGAGTTCATCGTACTATCCATTAGAAACGTCTAGCAGGTTACACTTCACCACCAAAATATCATGAAAGCATTTCTAGATATAAATTTCGTTAGTTCCAACAGGAACTCCCCATTAATAAAGCAAAAGTTTTATCCTGTAACTGGATTATGAAGAAAAACTTAATGTCCTCTTACTACAATTAGAGATCTACCAACAATATTGAGTAGCTTTGCGGTGTTTATGGAGTTAATATTACTTATCGAAAAGAAGAGATCATATCCATTACTTAAGATGGCAGAATTAAAGATTGGAACCTTTGAAAGGACGTCTGAAGAAAATGGCCACCTATCTTCAGGGTCCTATAGGGAGAATCTGCCCAACCCAGTGTTTGCTTATGATCAACTTTGTTGCATTTCTTAGGAAGACTTCAGGGAATGGCATCAAATTTTGATACACCAAACTTAGACTCAAGACAATCCTTGATTTTTTTATGCATCCATTGCAATTGGGTTGAAATACAATTAAAATCACTGCTTGTTAATAAATCTCTCACCAGACGTCACTACTGAAGTAGTTAATTGTTAAAATGATGTAGTTGTTGACGCGCATAATTATAAAACACCTTAATTATTTCTGTACTTATGAAAAGGCAAATTGAAAACGTCATTCTGATGTTAGGACTCTGCAAGATTGATCCAGCCCTGAGGAACAGTTTGTCCACTTACGATGTTTGTTGTTCTCTGGTGGCTAATGGCGTCATACCTTTTATCTGTCGTGGGAAATCCAGAAATTTCAATCTACTACAGGCCCTCTTCTAGAGGTAAGCGCTACAATTCGTGGTTGTTTGTGTAATATCAACAACATTCGCTCTTTCCGCGTCTAATGTTTTGCTTCTTTTTTTTTTTATTCTCAGAAGCAGTTCATCGATCTCGTGCTGAAAGGAACTCTTACAGTTGTACCTACAGAGGCTCTCGACACCGCTGCACTTTCTTCCTCTACTGCCTTCTGCGAGGAGGAACGTCGGTTGGTTCCTGCGACAGTGGGTTTCTAAGCACATGCTGTGCAGTTCAAAAGCCGGTCCTCAGACGATGGCGCCCTCTACCATCACCTCAGAAATACTCAATTAGGGAGAGTGGTGAGTATCTGACGCTTATTTTTTTACGTACGAAATAAATCCATCGAGGATGTTCTCAATATAAATGAAGCACATCGTGCGTTTAGCCCACTGAACTCGATATGCCAATAAACCCCTCTGTGCGAGAAGGGGATCAGAGTAATTTTCCATGGTCTCCAGATCAATGAATATACTGTTTTGGTTGCTTCGCTTTTAGGTTGAGGTACAAGTTAAAATAAGAGCGGATATTGAACACTATTTGTGAAATTAAGTATTTATGGGTTTCTCAGGATGAAAATTGCAAAACGTTTTCATAATTGAAAGGTAAGGTTTCAATTAGATTATAAGCAGAGTACCTTGCTTCTTGATTTAGGGTTTTCGGTCCATTGAGAACTGTATTTACTAAAGAAAGGAAGTAGGGTGTAACTGATGGATTACATATTTATAGAAAAGACAAATGGAATCGATTACTGGGAGAGTATCGGATTCACAACATGAATTTAGAAATGAATATCCCATATACCACAATTAATCTTTCCTATTAGATAGTGGAAAGACCACAGAAAGCACAAAAGCCATGGAAGAAAAAAGGACACGCTGCCCTCTGAGACCGACTAACTCGGCCACGTTGTGAAAAAGTCCTATAAAAATTCCTCTCGTTACTGAAAGGACTGGAATTCAAGTCTTTTCCACCCGTTGTGGGCACCATATTAATATCTCTGAGATTAACAATGTTCTGTGGAAGTAGGTTTCTTCTATACGTATATAATTTGATTTCTAAAAGCGATTTTTATTTAATTTCTAGCTTGTGGTCGTGCAGCAACGAAACCTCAGAGTAGAATTGTGGGAGGACAAGATGCCTATTACGGAGAGTTCCCTTGGCAGGTAATGAAATATTCTTTAAATCATTTAATTTTAACAAAAATTAAAAGGTGGGCACTGTTACTTGGAAATACTAACGGTTTCCATATTCCTCAACTCTAACTTTGAATTGTACACGATTAAACGCTAAAATATCCCCACATCTTCGATTTTTAAATGAAGTTAGTTTTCTCCATGTTTTCTAAAATATATATCACGATGTGGGCCCTTTTCCATGATTATTCTCTTTGCCAGATCAATCTTCAGTAACCCTTCCCACACACACACAAGGACAAGGCCCATGTGAAGAATTTATAAACCATGCTTAGAAAATATTGAATTTAAAAGTGGTGGTGAATACATTGACCACCCTTCGTAAATTCAATACAGTTATTGTATTTAATCCTTAAATTCTTCAGGTTAGATATCAAACCTGGCTTTCACAGATGCCTTCAGCTCTTCGGTATCTTTGAAATGATTTCACGAAGATGAGACGAGACTTGAGAGTTTTGAATAAATAATAGTCACTTGGGGGCCAGATCCAGCTGTATGTGGGGTGGTTTAATTGTTCAATTTTATTGAATTTTAGCTTTTGCAACGCGGGTTTTATGTAAAAGTGAATTCTCATGGAGAAGCTAAACCTGATGACCCAAATTTCCTCGTATTTTATTCCCGAATATTACTTTAGTAAAAGGCTGCCATAATATTCCTCTTTTGTTGTAGTTTTAGGTGCAAGGTAATCAATTCACAATTTTTTGTGACCCAAAAAATTGAGGCCAACACTATTGATGGTTATGTTACCAACCATCTTGGGCTTTCTGACTTGGATTCAGGATTATAAAAATGTAATTAAGTTTCATTAAACGGGATAAAAATCTGCCTGGATTACCAAGGATTAATCTTAAATTCTCTTTTGACAACTCCACCCCCTCATGTTTGTTATAAATGGACAGGAGTCTGAGAATCATCTTGTAAACTTTGGACATTCCTAAACGCTCGTATATTCTTTTTAAAAGCTTCCATGAGAAATGTTAACTTTTTTCAAGTTCAGACACTTAATTCTTCCATTTTTTTTATGTTAGCTGTTTCAGAAATTGCTTCAGATGGATGACCAGACCTTGGATCAACCACCATCAACCTCCTTTTTGAACTCGGCCGACCACCTTGCAACAACAGCACTGAATGACACGCTCCCGAACACTCCAACTTTCTTTTGTGGATTTCTTCAGCATTTCTACTCTCGTTGATCAAAAATTTGATTACAAAACGATTTTTCCATTTGCTGGATTCATCTCTTTCATCTACCAACACAAATTTCAGAAAACGCACGAGACAAGCAATATTCTTCATGTTATTTTAAAAGACATATAAATAACCTATTCTATAATTCGTCAATACATTTTATATAACCACTTCTCAGAACTTTTTGCCACCCCTCATCTTCCATTAAAGAGATTTCAAACACTTTTTGCCCAACCACTAAACAACAATCTACATTAAAGTTCCCCCGCAGCAATGACAAAGTAATACTTTTAACGAAACACGTTCCTGTCCTACAAGGGAGCCCGCATTTCCTGACCTCGTTTTTACCAGATATCCTGACATAGTTTACATCTCCTACCCACTCTCCAATTTAACAGCTGTCATGTTCCTATTACCTAAATTTTAAATCAAATACTAAGGGAATTCACAGGGATTTTACTTCTAGCGTGACATTTCATTTCAAATATGTGGACTGGGCAATATATTTGAAAACATCTCCACGCAAACAACTTCAATCAAGCGTAGTCTACCATCAGTCAGTTCGCCTACAAGCAAACTTCACAACATACTGAAACGCTACTCAATTATTTGTTCCTGTCAGAAAAAACTTCAGTCCAAATCACTAAATAAATCAATATATAAATGCATTTTAGAGAAAGTTCAAAACCATGCTGTCTTGCCTGACACCGCCTAACTTGGCCACGTTGTGAAAAATGCCATTGGGCCCATAAAGGCCCATGAAAAAAGGCTCAATTCTTCACGTCATCGATGGAACCCAACTCTGGTCTTTTCCACCCGGTGTGGGGAGGACGGCGATTCTACCAACTGTACCACCACGAGGGCAAGTGAGGGCTACTGTCCTGATATCATAAATATATGGTCGTCGTATACTAATTAATTTTCTTTTCATTACAGGCCCACATAAAACTGTCCAAACAACAGTGTGGAGGTGTCTTATTGAACAGCCGTTACATCCTTACAGCAGCGCATTGTATTTTTGCGTAAGTAGCGCCTTCCTGTATTTGTCATTGACTTTGGTAAATGATATAACTATAAAACTTCACTACAATATCTTTGTTATTAATAATAACTTACCCCTACTATATTTACTTCATTACTTGAAATAGTAAGAAAACATGAGCAAAGTCTTAAGAAAATCTGAATCCCATGGACTTAATTCGCGAACATTCACGTGTTCTATATCAGAAAGTTGCTTGATTAAGAAATATTGGGTTGACATCTCCAGCAACAATACTTAGATGCCAGGTGAAGTTCTTGAGCAATATTTTAGTTTCTTCTAAGATTATTTACTGGGCAACATTTTTAATAAGAGCTGGAGGAATGCCAGGCCACCTGCCCATATGACCCAGATGAAAATTGAAGACCTAGGGTGGAGTTTCCTCACCCTGCGTATAGTCCAGATTTGGCTTCGTCTTATTTTTTTCTATTTAGTCATATGAAGAGAGCTCTTCGTGGAATACTTTTAGGGGCTGAAAAAGACAGTAACTGGATGGCTTCCATCCTTTTACCATAGGACATGAGTTTGAAATAACCATGGTAAAAATGTATTGCTAAACAAGGTGGATACGTAGAATAATGTATATATTTCCAATGTTTTTTTTAATAAATATTCATTAATATTTTTCTCTTTGCAGAGTTACACTATCGGAAATCTCAGTTATTTTAGGAGTGTATGATGTCCATGACCCAAAGAGACAGTTACTCCCTCCAGAGACATTTTCAGTTATTGAGAAAAAAGTCCATCCTAAATTTCAGTACCAAGTAAACAACCCTGACCGTTATGACGTCGCCCTGTTGAAACTGGACAGGGTTGTTCATTATGGAGATCATATTCTTCCAATCTGTTTGCCTCAGAAAGGATGGAAGTTCGACGGATGGAGGGCAGTCATTACAGGGTGGGGTAAAACAGATGCTGGAATAGGTAAGGAAGTTATTTCTTTCATTTAAACTTTGGGACAATACTCTTAACTTGAATAATTCTAACCAGGTCGGTCTCCCTTCAGTAAATTTTTTTCAAAGAAATGTTACAGTTGTAAATAATCATCCACGGATACAGCGAGAGGTGGTGTGCTGAAGAAAGTTGAGGTTCGAATCAAAACAAATCCATTAGGAGATGACAGCTGTGTAGGTGAGGACTGGAAAGCACAGTTCAGGTATGGGTGAAGCAGTGTGCTCAATGACCCAAGAGAACCAAGATCTACCTCGATGGTAGATCTTGGTTCTCTTGACCCCTTTCATTGTAGCTAAAGTGGAACAGCTAATCCTTGAGGATAGACGCATGACTGCAAGTTTTTATCCCACCTTTCCCCATTCTTGAGAAATGTAATTTAGACTGATGAGAAGGTAATTAATGAAGTGGAATCCTGGTTTTATTCTCAAAGTGAGGATTCTATTCAAGAGGATAGAAAGAACTTATCCACAAATAGGAAAAATGTGTAGCAGAGAAGGATGAAGTTTCCAACCATGTTTAAAATCCCTAACTAAAATGTTTCTAACTGTTCATCAAGAGCATTTATTAACTATATTACATAAATGTGTAATATTTTTCAAAGTAGAACTCAATTTTGCAATTTTAAAATCTTTAAAATTTCGCCCATAAAAAAAGTAATAAAATAAATTAGAATTGGGAGAAAACCAGAGAAAAAATTGATTCCACTAAAACTAGGGTAGAAAATAAACAGATTTTGTTTCCATAATATTTTGGTATACTACTGTATATACTGTTTATATAATGACCTAATATATTGAATACTTTAGGGACTTGGATGCTAATCGATATTCCAATTCTTCATTGGAAATATCGATTTGAAAATCGGTATGATCTATAGAATTTATAAATAATTGAATCATGAAATGCTTAGGGATACCTTACCGAAGGCTAATTCTCTTCAGGTACCAAGTATGGCACGAGACTTCTCCAGAAAGTCGATGTTCCAATCATATCCAGTGAGGAGTGCGAAGAGTGGCACCAGATGCGAGGGATTGACATCAGGATACACAAAGAGATGATGTGTGCCGGATACGAGGATGGTCAGAAAGATGCATGCGTTGTGAGTTGGTCCATTCCATGATTCTCCAATATCTAATTACAATATAAAATACCAATTATTATGCTTAGGTATAGTTTTATATACAACAGGTGGACAAAATAATGGAAACAACTGATTGTACCATCTGTCAAACATGTAGAAGGATTAACAACGATTTGCCAGCAATGTTTTGCTATTCTTTAGGTCCTATATCATCCTGAACGGGTGAATTATTGCCTCTGAGTGCCAAAATTCATCCCATGGTGCAAATATTGTAGTAGTATTAGTGTATTGCTGTAACTATTACCAGGTGTTTCTATTATTTTGTTCACCGTATATTGTTATATGAATTAGACCAGAAAGTAGTTTCATTGTGACAGCAGTAGAAATAAATGATCTGGATACAGTGATTAACAGTTTTGTTTTTTTCCTTCTTACCAGGGTGACTCGGGAGGACCTCTCATAGTATCGATAAACGACAGATGGACTCTCGTAGGACTGGTGAGCGCTGGATTTGGATGTGCACAGAGTCGTCAGCCCGGGATATATCACAGGGTATCGGAAACGGTGGACTGGATCAGGGCCAACATCAGATGACATTTGAACACGAGTATCAGTGGACAAATGGATGAGAATGGAGAGTAATATGGCTCATTTGACACCGGGGATGACCTCATTTATTGCAGATCTCTACTGCGCATGTTTCTAGAAGTCCGCTCACATATTTATACCTCTAGATATCATTTTATGTAAATATTTTGTTACCACAATTGTTTTTTTTATCTTTCATGTATATATATCACTGCACGTTTTGTATCCATGATTGCGCATGCGTATACGTAATGTTTTGTGTTGCTTCTGTCTTTTTTTTTTGGAAGAAATTATATATTTCGGCGTATTTTAAGTTTACTGGCATAACTTGTGTTTTAAGAAGTTGCTGTTATGTAAGGATTTGTTAGTGAAGTGCCATAATGCCGTCCCTTAATCTCGACTCATTTATTACATGACTGGTTTCTGTTAATAAAAATAAAAACGTTTTGAAGTTTCTTAAAGAATCAGTTTATTCCTTTAGGCATCTGCAGTTTAAAAACTAATTCAATTATATATTTTTTAATTAGGTAATTATATATTTTTCGACTTCTAGAATGAAGAAATTATTTAATTTTATATAATAGGTATTTTTGGGTTGTTGTGGGAGGTGCAGAAACAGCCAGTGGCTTTCTTTCAGTATTCTTATTAGACTCTAAATTATTTGTAGAAGAGAATCTATCCTTTTGTCTAGTTCTGCCATCTAGCGGATATTCTGTGTACTATATTAATTCGGCTTATATTTTAAATTGGAGGGAGTGATAAATAAATTCGTAGTGTGGGGAATATATTGACAGAACTTTTGAGGGAATTTCTGTAATTTGCGTTTTTAGGTTGCAGAAAATATCCGGATATTTGTATTATAAGAAACTAATAAGAAGTTTCTTATTATTATTAGTTTCTTATGTTGACAAATCAACAGAATGATTATTTTTGGCAATTTTTTTGAGCTCTTCAATGGGCCCTTAGTTTCTGTAGTTGATGGGGGCTGTAGGCTAAAAAAAAAAAAAAAAAAAAAAAGGGTTGTACAGTTTTAGCGCATCATCGGGCCTTGAGCCATATATGATTATGTCTAAAAGCCACGCTACCCTCGCCTGAGACCAACTAACTCAGCCCTGTTGCGAAAAAACCTCTAAAAAGTCCTGACGTCACTCACTAGTCCAAGAAAGCGTTCCACAGGTATTTCCATCCATAATTGCTGCACCCCTGTCCATAATTCCGTCGCATTCCTGGATGGGGGAACCAAAGCTCAAAGGGACCTTTCCACAGCATCCCAAAGATGCTTCACAGGGTTCATGTCCGGTGAACAGAGAGGCCACTACACTAAATGGTGGTAAAATCTGCGGAATACTCTTCGAACCATGTTCTTGTCAGCACGGCTCTGTGTGGAGGAGGTGCATTGTCCTGCTGTAAGATTCCATTACACTGTAGGTACACGAGGATCATGAAGGGATGCAGATGGTCTGCAAGGATAGACACATAACCTGGACTGCTCACAGATGCGTCTGGACGTACCAAAGATCCCAACATGTGCTAGTTGAACACGCCCTAGACAATTACTGACTGCCCACCAACATGTACAGTTCCTTGTTCACATGACGGGTCAATAGCTTCGTGAAGTTTCCACCAGATATGCACCCTCCAGTCCGCTCGAAATAACTGGAAACGGGACTCATCAGACCAGGAGACCCGTCTCCAATCATTCAAGGTCTAGTGCCAATGTTCTTTCTCCTAGTTGAGGCATAGTCCTGTGTCGTGGTGTTAGCAATGGGACTGTGGTGTGATTGCCTGATGGCTTTGGGGGAGATTTTTCTGGCACCTCTCTCGCTTAAGTCGGGGTTATTTATGCCACTGTCGCTCTCCAGTTGGCTGAACGGGGAAAGTGCAATTTCTGTACCAACTCGCCGATAGTGGCCTATGCGTCGGGCATCCACTTTCATCCCTCTTTTAAAGTCTGTTAACTCACGATGTTTATCCCTACTAGCATTGAATTACCGTCTACGTGAATGCAGTGTACCTATATACCTGCCAAGTGGTGGGTTCGTCCACTAGCGAGAGGGTTGACTGTCGCGTTGCCCAGGAAACTGATCTACCACGAATTCTGTCCTTTCAGTATATATGATAACGCAAACTTCCAATTCCCATCATATTAGGTATTAAAATTATGGTAGGATGGACTCCTATGGCCAAGGGAACGCAATCCAAATGAAACAATCTTTGAACTTGATTCTCGTCAGATTTCAGATTATATTAAAAAAAAAATACAACTAATTGTGTGCAATGTTCTATACTACAATACTAAATACGACAACAATATACACCGATGAGCCAAAACATTATGACCAGCGAGTCGTTATGCAAATCGAAGCAACTTCAGGTGAACTACTGCGTGTACGCGGGTCGGGACACCGTATAAAAAACACTGATACTGAGCTCCGTTCATCAGTGTTACTCTTCTTCTTCAGATGGGAAAGGCAACAGACTTAAATGAGTTTGACAAAGGCCAATTTGAAATGGCCAGACGACTGGCTCAGAACTATCAAAAAAAAACCAAACTATTATTTTTAGGCCACCCGAATAATTAAATTCATCTGCCGTGCTGTGCCTTATGTCTATTAATTGCGTGTGTTCTCTGATCGATTTATCTGTTTGCTGGACGAAAAGCCCCAGTTTCTGGGGAAAAACCTTGCTATCAACGCCTGAGACCGACTAACTCAGCCACGGAGTGAAAAAAGGCATTCAAGTTCCTCGCGTCATCGACTGGATTCGAACCCGAGCCTTTTCCACTCGGTGTGGGGAGAACGGTGACAATACCACTGTGCTACACGCGCAGACTGGTCAGAGCATATCCAAAACGACACGGCTGTTGGGATGCTCACGGCTTAGTATCTACCGAAAGCGGTCCGAGAAGGAGGAACTCACGAACCACCGGGGAAGTGTTGGACGACCTCGGCTCATCGATGCTCGAGGTGAGCGAAGGCTCTCCCGGATGGTACGTAGCAACAGAAGGGAGACTGTGGCGCAACTCGCCGGTAATTGGAATGCATGTATTGTGTCACAACACACAGTACATCGAATCCTGCCGAAAATGGGGCTGCGTAGCCGCAGGCCGCTTCGAGTGCCCATGCTAACTACTGTTGACCGGCGACAGCGCCTACAATGAGCACGCGAGCATCGAAACTGGATCTTGAGTGATTGGGAGAAGGTCGTCTGGTCCGATGAATGACGTTTCATGCTGCACCACGTCGCTGGCCAGGTATGTGTGCGTCGTTTACCTGGGGAAATGATGGCACCTGGATGCACCGTGTGGGGTAAACAAACGGGGGGCGGCGATTTCACGCTTTGGGCGATGTTCTGCTGGGATTCCCTGGGTGTAGTCCATGTACCAACCGTGCTGACGTTTACCACCTACCTAAACATTACCTGTGTGACAGGTCAGTAAAAGTCACTGCTTCTTACTGTACAATAACAGACGCATCTACAGAGAATGCCCACAGGGCTTCGTCCTGGGCCCACTGCTTTGGAATGTGGTACTGGACGGATTCCTCAACCTTGGAAATGCAGCCTCCCAGACGAATGCGAATGACCTTGCCCTGACGGTGGCAGAAAACTCCAGGGCACAGCTGGAAAACACAGCAAACCGGGCGCTCGCCACTCTACAACAATGGGCTGACGAAAATAACCTGAAGATATCATCCACTAAGACAAACTGGATCCTACTTTGGGGAATCCTGGACACCAGGATGCCCCCCCCCCAAATAAAAGTACAAGGAACTACCGTCAAGCTGACTACAGAAATGAAATTTCTTGGGGTTGTCCTTGATAGAAACCTATCCTTCACTCCCTATCTTAACTATCTCAGAAATAAAATCAGAAATTACTCGTCACTATTTGCAAGAATCACCCGCAAGGACTGGGGCATAAAGAAGAAAACCCTTGCTCTTTTTCACAAAACTGTGTTCCTGCCAGTCATCCTCTATGCCTCCGGTGTCTGGTACAAGAAAGCAACCACTGCAACTAATAAAAGAAAACTAGAAACCATACAGAGGTACATCTTACTGACTATCTCTCGAGCTTGCAAAACAGTGAGTACACACGCGCTTCAGGTGCTCACGGGTGCCCTCCCCTTGGACCTGGAAGTGATACGCAGTGGACTCCTCTACAGCCTTTCCGGAGGCATACCGGATACCTGCCTAAATTTCACATTAAATGTAGCCAGCGTACCGAAAATAGAGAAAAGAAGACTAACTGTACATCTCCAGCAAACCTGGCAAAACTCAACAAAAGGGCAAATAACGCGAAAATTCCTCCCAACTGTCTCGGCCGTATACCCAAGCTAGCTCTCCCCAGGATTGCTGGCCACGGCACCATCAGATTCAAACATGATGACCTTTGGACTGAGCAACACTCCCCTCTGTCATTGTGGCTTAGTGGAAACGTGGGAGCATTTAATGTACCACTTCAAACTTTATGAAGGCCTCCGATGCCGACTAATTACAGAATTACATTATGCACCAGAGAATCAAGAGGAACGCTTACTGGAGGAGGAGCACAGCTGCAAAGCACTGGCAAACTTTGCACAAGATCTTTTTGACAGAATGCATACTCTTCCGCCCCCACAGCTACAATAGCGATTCTCAGGCCCGCAAGATATGTCTTTGCAAACAACCATATAAGGTGCACGGTCAGTCTCCATCGAGACAATCCACAAAGGGATTGCATCCCAGGAAGAAACAGCATAAACTGAAGTAATCACATACTGGACCAAACACCTGCAACCACAGACCTGACTAATGGATCTGTCCTGGTGCTAAGTGACAACTACGGACAGGATCCTACACCTGGACTCGACAAACTCGGATCCAACAACTAATGACCATGACTCCAGACAGAGACATAAGCAACTACAGACTGGACTAAATATCCACAACTACGCACCTGACTAAGGCATCTGTCCTGCTGCCAAGTGACAACCACAGACAGGAACCTACACACGGATGGGACAACTAGGACCCAGCCAAGGACCTGACTCAAGCAAACATGCAGCTGCCAGGCCATACTGCGACCTGTGCAGGCTCCCTTGCTGGGCACACTTTCCTCCCTCCCTCTCCTGGCAGAAGGGGAGACGACAGCCTTCTTATTGCCATCCCACATCTTTCTCTCTGGTGGGGCATGGTCATGCCCCACTGGCACATGCTGGGGTCATCTATTCTATTGACCCCACTCTTTCCTAGTTTCCCCCCCCCAGCCTTCAGTCTCCTCCCTTTTCTATCTGTATGCCAGTGCAAGACCCACACCAAAATTCTAGCTTCTTTAAATTATTTTACCCTCTCCTCGGCCATTAAATTCTCAAACGCAACCCCTTCAAACCTGGAAACATGTATGTGATCAACATACAATGTGCAAAATTTATTTTATTTTATTTTATTTATTTATTTATTTATTTTTTTTTTTTAGGTTCTTGCCATTGAAATCTCAGGAAAATAGGCGGCAGGACCTGCCAGAGTAACTGCAAATTACTAGGTACCTGGTCTGCCTCCACGGAGCGAAAGTGGGGCAACGTCGGGCCTCACCAGGGGCTTGGCGGCTAAATGGCCAGAAGAACAACGGTAGATGACACCACACATTTCAAGATCCATACACTTTTAAATCTCTGGCCTTTACAGTGAACCGTATCACCACACAAAGTAAACTACGCGGAGATGGGGGAAACGCCTGGTGCAGTTTGACCCTAGATACACTTTACCTAAACATTCCTTAGCCACTAAGAACAAGCTAATTCTCAAAAACCCTACTAAGAACCCAAAATGTTCAGCATCATACAGACCCATCGCGCTGCTCTCAGTGATCAGTAAATTATACGAGACGCTGCTCCACATGCGGATACAGAACCACTATGAAAGGGCAGGCCTGGCAGCTAAAAATCAGTTTGGCTTTAAGCCAGGATCCTCTATGGTGGATTCCCTTGGAGATCTGTTTGGGAAAGCACACGTGCAAGAAAAAATATCTATTAGTCATTTCAGTCGATTTCACTGGGGCATTCGACTCACTTTGGTGGCCGAGAGAAGCTGCAGTACCCATCAACTTATACAAAGCAATGGAAGACTACCTTTGAGGCAGAAGAGTGGAAATAAATACAAATTTTCAAAAAATCACAAGAAACGTACATAGGGGCTGTCCCAGGGATCTGTCTTGGGTCCTCTCCTTTGTAACATGGTCTTGGACAAATTCCTCTGCCAGGACCTGGGGCTAGCCGAGTCCCAGGCCTTTGCGGACGATCTCATTATTACTATTGAGGCGGATTCCAGAGTCCAACTGGAAAACCCCCTCGTGGGTAGCACAGTTGGTACGATCGCTATCCTTCCTACACCGCATTGAAAAGAAATGAGTTTGAATGTCGACTGTGACGCGAGGAATTTTTATGAGTCTTTTTTACAAGGTTGGCAGAGTTAGTCGGTCTCAGGCGAGTGTAGCGTGATTTTTTCTCCCGGAAATTAGGATTTTTTCGCTCAGCAAACAGAAAATTTACCTCAGAACACAGACAGTGTACAGTGTATAGTCCATTTAGAAGACCTTCACGCACAACATCATTGAAAGCCTTGGAGGTGCCAATAGAAGCTTTTGTTATGAAGGCTACTGCAATTAAAAGCAGGCAAGCCATCGTGTATGTGTGCATGTTTCAATCCACTGAGAATGAGAGCATCATGGAACTTCGCGAAGATTTTCCTCAAACTGAACAGTGATAAGGTCTTCCCAGACCACAAAGGTGGTGCTAGAAAGGAGTTGGGTAACCATAAGAGTGAGTTTGACTTTCGTGGTAGGAAGATTAAAGATGAGATTCAGATTCACCGTCACTGAAATGATATCTTCAATAGATTCCAGCATGGGTTCGTTAAGAGAAGATCCTGCCTGACCAATCTCCTAAATTATTACAATGTAATCACTAAGCAGTTGGATGCAAGTAAAAATTTGCCATATTATATCTTGACATTAGTAAAGCTTATGATACTCCCTGGCGCAATATGGCCATGCTGCCCTTGGGCCATCAACAACAATGATACTCCCTCATAGAAGGCTGTTGTATAAACCAAGAGAATTTGGAGTTACTGGTAAGATCCTGCTCTCAATTATAGACCTTTGTCCACCCTCCCAGATCACTCTTCATGGTAGACTAGTTCTCCTATTTCTAAATTTCATAAATAATACTGAAGAGGACATCCAAGGGTGGCTTTCAAGGTTTGCTGATGATTTTAAGATGGGAAGGATCGTTTACAATTTGTCACACTACGTTGCATTAAAAAGACGGATTGGTCTTCGCCTGAGACTCACTAAATCAGCCACGGGTGAAAACGGCTCATAAAAATTCCTCGCTTCATTGACAGGTTCGAACCCATGTATTTTCCACCCGGTGTGGGGACGACGGCGATTCTACCAACTGTGCTACACACGAGGGCACCTTATTAACCCAAAAGATCTAAGACCCATTCCCTTCAACAGCACGCTCCATAAAAATCCTAAATGAAGGGATGCTGAGCAATTTTTATTCGCCTTGATAATCTGATGCTCATTCAAAAGAAGCGCAATAGGGAACAAGTTGAAGTCACCTTCGTGGACATCATTCGAGGAAATTTGATAAAACTCCTTATCCAACTACAATCAGTTCCATCTTAAATTTGATACTTCCGATGGGATACCATATTATAGCGTCCACTCAGGCACACCCCTATTTTCCGACGCCCTGAACCCTTTTTGAATGCCCATGACACGTTGACTTCATATGCTAACGACTTAAAGTTGTTGATTTCCTCCAGGACACTAACAGATGCACAAAGGATAATCTTCAAGCCGGCAAAATTATCATAAACTTTGAACCTTGTCCCCACTGCTTAGGGGACAAGGTACAAAGTTTAAAGGGGACGTAGTTCAAGGTTCAAAGTTCAAAATTTACTAAGGTCATCGATGCAAGAATTACAGGAAAATCAGGCTGCTAATAAATCAGCTTTATTTTTAGCTGAGGCTGTGACAGAACCATCAGGTGGTAACAGAGGTGCAAATATACACTGCTCGACAAAATTAACAGAACACTTAGAAAATTGGTTTAACTCGTGCAGCTTTTGAAGAAGCTAGATGAAATGACGTCTAGAGTCTGTTTGTAGGCTAAAATGGGACTCATCAGACACTAGAACTGTACCAAATTTGTCAAGGTCCAAATTCATGGCACCTCTTTCAACAAGTTCTGCTGTGATTTGAGGTTAATGGGATTGTGTGTATTGTCTGTGTCATAAATAAATATTGCATGCGTTTTCTGGTCAGTTTGCCTATTATTCTGGACAAAAGAAACCCGAAATGCCGGGATAAAAAACCTCGCTGTCCTCTCCTGAGACCTGCTAACTCAGCCACGATGTTCAGATGACGCTGATTCACACCAGCCAATAATTTAAAGTTTGGAAAATGCACCTTGGAACTTGCACAATAACTCAACTGGTTGTTAGTAGTTTCTGATTATGTCGTGGTAGCTAAGGCAATGAGGCGTTAGTATATTGCTTTTTATGATTGCGTATTATCGGGATGTCTAATGGGATGAAAAACTCCTGCTCCCGAAAAGACGCTGTAGATCATGAAGTCGATAATGAAACTTTTAAATAGAACTTCATTATCGTCCCCTAAAGACCGAACAACCCCCCAGAGCTGTCGTTGCTATAGCTACACCACCCGAGTAACCTATTTAACAGTGGGTATTTCAAAATCCTCAAAATTATAAGCTTTTATCAGTAACGGATCATGACCTACTCTTCCAGGAAGTATTAAATGATGCTAACTGGTGGCGCCAATTTATTAATGGTGGCAAATGGAATTATCATGATTTTGGTCACGTGATATAACGATAATTTCTTTAATAAAATGATTATTAAGAAAGTTGTCGACGAAACAGATCTTGTTTGGTGGAGTGTTTTATTGAAGCGCAAAGTAAAATTTAATTGGGAAGTGCAGCCGCGTCTTTTCTCCGGGTAACCGGCCTTACAGGGGTCATTAACAAGTGTAAGTGGCACTACGGCGTCGTTAACATATCTCACCGGTTTGCTTACAATTCCCGAGTTTCTTTGCCTCCTCAGCTGTTATAGAAAAGGAGGGCATTGAAGGTCATACGATTGAGGGTGTGGGGTTCCTTCGGAAGTTGGGTGACCCCGATTCAAGGAGGCCACGAAACGACGCTTTCGGAGTTAGACGACTCATGTCGACAGGAACGTCTTGCGTTCGTGCAGCGAACGTTTCCCTTCCCCCCCCTTCCCGGTCTCAACACTGGGCTGCACTTGACCAACTTTGTGATGGTAACCTACTTCGGGGTACCTGCTTGCCGGAGACGACACTGTTCCGTCACTTGCGGAGGTACTCGAAGAGGGAAAACACGCGGAAAGCTCGATGGCTGTTGCGAAACCAGAAGAGACTCAATAACCGGATGACAGGAGTATGTAAGTAACTGTTTTAATGGAGTTAAATCCCAAATCCTAATTATTGAATATTTGACAGAGGTGTTAGTTGTTTTAGAGAGTGTTTGTATGTGTTAGATTAGGTCAAAGTGGATTAGTGCCATGGTAGAGGAGGACATGAGGTTTCTGTCTATTTATGGACTTACGGTGTTCAGTTATCAGGTGAGTTTCGAATCTGTATTTCAATAATAAAAGAAAGTTATGTAAGGTTACACTGGACTTACAGAAGTCTGGTTTCGAATCCTGTGGGAGACTAGAGTTCAACCCTTAAAGTGAGTGTCATGAGTGAGTTGAAGGTTGACAAGATGAAAGATGATATTTGTTGACTTCAACTTCTATAGATTGCAATTTTCAGAAAACGGAAATTAAAGGAATAAATAGGGGAAGGAGAAAAGTTGGTTCTGTGAGTCTGAAGTTGGGCAATAAAAGGATGTTGACTGGTTGCGGTAGCACGTGTTCGGACTGCTTTGGAAGAGAGAGCTGGAATTGTAGAAGCCAATTCGGAAGAACAGTGCTCGTGGAAGTATCTGTAGAAAATGCATGCAGCAGAAACAGTGCGTCTATGAGACAAAATGGACACTTTGTTAGAGATGGATCATTAATCAATCTAGCTGCCCTCTTCTGAATTGAGTCTAGGAGCTTGAGAGACGTTTTGATGGCACCGCCCTAGATGTGGCAACAATATTCCGTGGTAAGGCGGATTTGAGATTTGTACAGAGTGGACGCTGAGAGCGAAAGACAAAACCCAGTTTTTTTTAGATGCAGAGGATGCAATATTTATGATGTGCTTATGCCAAGAGAGATTAGAAGTCAGGATAATCCCTAGGAGATGTATGCGTATTGTCTAGAAAATTGATATCGTCGAAGATATGCATATAGGAACAGAAGAATCCTCTTTGCGTGGTAGCAGATAGGACTGAGTTTTAGAAGGATTGAAGTTAATTAAGTAATCTTTGCCCCACTGGAGATTTATTTGGAGATCAGTATTTAAGGAACTCATTATATCATCTAGTAATTGCTGAACAGCGAAATGTAGAGCTTTACTTGAACAGATGTCCGAGGTGTAATCCTAATTTTCCTGTTCACCAGATTCATGATTCAAGTTTGAAGAAGCATCTTTTTAAACATAGTTAAAAAATGATGATCTGGATTCAAACTTTTTAACAAGACTCTGATGTTTCAAAATTGTTGAAATAATTATTTGTAATGAGTCTTTTAAGCATATCTATAAATTAGCAACTTGCATTTTCTCCCTCATGGGTAGCAAAGTTGGTAGAATCGCTGTCCTCCTCCACAACGGGTGAAAAAGACCTGAGTTCGAGTCCTCGATGACGTGAGGAATTTTTATGGGTCTTTTTCACAACGTGGCCGAGTTATTCGTTGTCAGAAGAGGGTAGCATAGTTTTTTTCTCCCAGAAACTTGGTTTTCCGTTTTGCTAAAACCCTAAAACAACCCCAATAAATGCGTCCTCTTCAGGGATAACTTGTTGGGAATAAACTGATTGTAATACTGTTAAAGTAGAGGTAAAATGCAAATTACAAGGAGGAAGCTTGTGAGATTTAGTGGTTCTCAAACATGTAGTGCATACGGATTGCTGTCTGTGTATAAGTATCACAGACAATGCATTTAGTCATGCCATGTCGACTCCAGAATAGTAAAGTGGTTCTGCATGATTTGAATTTGTTTCTGTGGGCATGGACTAGATCCGTCAACTGTTATCAGAAGCAACCTAACCTCGATACCCGGATATCCCAGTAATGCCATTATCGACAGAATTCGCATATAATCCTTACCTGGTTCCAATAAAATAGTATTTCATGTCACAACACATTTTGAAGAGATCCTAGTAATGGCTGAACTAATGGCTCTGAATTCCATTCAATCATGTCGACTCGCTGAAGCTTGGAAAATGGGGCGTTAAAATTCTAGTGTACTCTACAATTTTGTGGCAATTCGAGAAAAGTATTCATTCATTGGAAGAAACCTTTCTCCTAACCAGTCAAGTTCAATTCACATCATCTGAATCTCGTATGTCCTCACCCAAATATAACAACGAAATCATTGAACAGTTGCGTATTATTTAGGATATTGTACCCATCCATATTGAGTAGATTCAGCTGGATAAAAAACCCAATTTTCAGCAAGCCAAATATACATTTCTGATATTTTTGTGAAGGTTAGAAAAGGTCATTAAAAAAAAAAGAAGAAACAAAATGGGCTGCAACCCATCTACCATCTAATGTTTCTGTACATGCAGCCAACAAAGATGGCTTGTATTTTTTTTAGTTTGATAGTCGATCTTGCATCTAAACCACCTAACAGGAAATATAATACCACAATTGTTTACGCCTCTGAGGTTTCATTGTGAGAAGAGAAAGAGCACACTCGTCATGTGAGGAAGCTTTGGTTGAAGAGTGCAGGTCCGATTATCCTGGTCTCGGGTGAACAATAATGGTTAAATAGTAACACACTCCAGGTCACGTTATTCATAATGAACCGAACTCGGTCACATTTAAAAAAAAACAGTTACACTCCGACGTAAAACTTGAGCCAGTTAACTTATTTCGCAGGCTGTGGAAAATCGGGTTCGATACAGTTATATTTATTACTCTTCTCCTATATACTTTTTTAAAGCATCTTCTTCTGTTTAATTTTCCATACAACACTGAAATACTAAAAATTCGTCCACTGGAATTCGAGTTATTACATGCGGATGGACAGACAGACAGTTATTCTAGTATTTTATATGCGCATAAGTCACTTTGGCTATATTGCGCTTTATACAATACGTCTGTTAAATTGTGTGTTCTATGGTCGATTTGCCTATTTGCTGAAACAAAAAAATCTGAGGTTACAGGTGAAAAAACCGTGCCACTGTGAACAACTAACTCGGCCACGTTGTGAAAAAGGCCCATGAAATTTCCTCACGATGGGATTCGAACTCGGGTTATTTTATCTTCTTTATAAATGTGACACGACTTCGACAGACGTCCCTAATTCAAAGTGGTACTGTACCAGTAATCCCTGAACTAAAATTCCTTCCTTATTCTTTAAGCGTGCGATTTAACACTCGAACTAGTGATTTATAGCAAAATGCCGGTAACGTCAGCGAAGGCGACCCTGTGACCTCGACTCCCGGCTGCAGAACTTCACGCACACACACACATAATCAAGTTTTGTGTATTCAGTACGTAATAAAGTAAAAGAAGTTCAAAAATTATAAGAATTAAACCAATCACTGCTACAAGAATTTTGAAAAAAGCTATATTGTTCCAGTTGTGAATTCGGTTTTGGAGATTCGTTTGATCAATCGATTTAATTATTTCTTTCATCACAGATGTGACAGCTATGTAATATCCACTTTGTTTTAGGCAACCCCAAACACGAAAGGTATTAGAACCTATAGCAGTAAGTATCATGCGTCGGTTGAAGGTTGAGAGGACAGAAGAAGATATTTTGATATTTGACTTAAATTTCTGCAGACTATAATTTTCAGGAAATACGTGCGAAGGGAAGCTGGTGCAGAAAACGGAAGTTGAAGGAATAAATGAGGAAGAAAGAAAGAAAGTTGGTTCCCTGAGTTTGAAGTTGGACACTAAAAGGATGCTGGCTGGGTACTGTAAGAGAGAGAGATTGGTCATTAAGTAATCTAACTGTCCTCTTTTGAAAGGAGTCTAGAGAACTCGGAGAGGGGGGGAGGATTGGAGATATGTATAGGGCGAGGCTACTTGAGAAATCGAAGACGTTTGTGCAGGGTAAGGTTTCTCAAAGTGGAAGATGGAGTGCAATATGATACCCAATTACAAAAAAACTGTTGGCAGACCATAAGATGGAAGTTTATTTAGAAGACCTTTATGCAAACACGATCAAAAGCCTCTGAAATATCAAGAGCAACTGCTTAAGTTTCATCAAACTTTTCTATTGAATTTGTCTATAGATGGGTAACATAAGTGAATATATCACCAGTGGATCAACACTCACGGACTACATACTGGCGATCATTAATCAGATGGAAGGTTTATAGATCGTTTAGGAGTTGGAGGTTAATTGATTTCTCCATTACTTTAGAAAGACTAGAAGTAATTGCAATGGGATGATAATTGTTTGGGAGGGATTTTTTACCCTTTTTTAGGAACTGATTAGATATGGGAAATTTCAAGGAGAAGGAAAAACACCGGTAAAATAAGAAAACGTAAAAAGGTGACACAGAGCAGAAACAGGTTTTAAGAACAAGCGGGGACATACCATCAGAACTTGGAGCTCTTTTGACATCAAGATTGTTCAAAATTCTTCTGACATCCTTTTCATGGAAGACCACAAGCGGCATTAAATGTATTGTACAAGGAATGGCAGGACTCATCAGGTTTTAACAGAGATGATAGTATAGATGGGCAAAAGTTGAGGCCAGGAGCTTTGGCAAGAGACCAGTATGCCTTTTGAACAAGAAAATGAACCTGGAGATTTGAATACAAGCCAATTGCAATATTCAACATTCTTATCTTGAACAGTCTTAGCACATTTATTGAAAAACCAAGGTCCAGATAATGGACGAGATTTTAAGGTGGAGTGTGGAATAAAGGATTTCATCCCTACAAGAATGATTTCACTGACACCATCTGAGCAAACATTGACATCAGAAGATTTAAAACAGTAATCCCATTATAGAAAAGAAGAATAAAAATCTCTCAGTTTATCCCATTTCGCAGTTTAGGCGGTTTTTGTTGGGTTTTTTTTCAGGAAACTTCCGGTTTTTCAATGAGCAAAACAAACATATCGACCGGTAGGATTGACTGGTAGGTAAGAGTGGGTTCTGGGTTTTGTGTGTTATCAGAAGATATCTAATAAAATACAATGACGTCATAGTCTATACATAGCATAGATGATGCATATCTTTAAGATCATACTTCGTTTATCCCTTTCAGGATCTTCAGATCATTTCTACTGTTTATCGTAATAAAATTCGTCACTTCTGCAAGAGACGTGTACGTGAGAAGCGAAAGGTTCAGGCCCTCTTCGGCAAGACCCCTTGACCCAAACCTTGCATTCCATCTGCTCAACATTTTTCAGTACTTCTTAGGTAAGATCACAAAAATTATTTTACAAAAGTTTACCATCTTTTTGAACTGAAGGGTGTAATCACCGTCCTCCCCCACAGCGAGTGGGAATACCCGAGTTCGAATCCCATTTCAGATTCTTTAAACTTGATTAAATATTGTTCGGAGACAATTTCGAAAGCTAATAGTGCAGTTACAAACTCAACTCTCTCTCTCTCTCTCTCTCGAATATTTTTTAAAATAATAATTTTTCTACTTACCATGCTTGAAAATTTGAAAAAGAATAATGCTTTGAAAGAATGCGCGCAACATTTAAATATAAATGTTGGCATTGAAGTTGTGTACATATCCTACCAAAAGTCAGTGACAATAGTTATGAAAAAAAAAAATAAATAATAATAATAATAATAATGAAATGCATGATTAGCTGATAACCAATATCATGGACCGAGGTTCGATCTTCACCGCGAAAAAAATTGCGAAAGTCGCTTCATCAGACCTCATCTGACTCACCTCCATCTATTGAACAAGACTAGAGGAGGAACACCAAGCAGCCAAAGTGGAAACAGACGAGGTCGCGACAATAGAATAAAAGAAGGCATTGCACATACTAGGAGTTCTAGCAGAATTCGTGGGAATGGACCCCACAAAAATCCACACCATACCGAATAAGAGATCCAAGAAAATCCTGTATCAAGTCACAGATCACCTTATTTGGTGAATAACACCGGATTACTTCAACAACAACAAAGTAACACTAGACACCATCCACACAGCAATTTACACACGCCAGGGTGAACGGAAGAGAAACCAGAAACCAAAAGGAAACCAAAATGCAAAGACAAGGAACCTCCAGCCTAGGAAAGAAGGCTACAGCAGAGGACAGAAAAGATAAGAGCGAAGATAGGCCAACTGACCCCAGCACTAATGGGGTAACAGAAGTAAGAAGCTGATCAGAAAAGTGAAGACCATTCTAAAGAAAGAAAACATCCACAGTACACAGGAGACTTATAATCAGAGAATCGAAGAATACCTTGACACCCTCAAGCAGAAACTTCTGGCACTCAGCAAGAGACTTCGTCATTACAGGGAGAGTGCCCAGAGGAGAAACGCCACAGGATATTTGATGAAAACCAGAGAGCCTTCTACAGGAAACTCTGACAAGAGTAGAAGGAAAGAACCCCCCAACCAGAAGGAGCTCTGGGGAAAGCAGTGGAGCACTAAATTAGCCATAACGGCCATACCCTCGGATAGATCTAGAACGGAAGAAAACCAAGGACGTACAAGAGATGACAGATTGAGAGATTCGGGAGGAAGTGCAACAGTCGATCAGGAAGTCCCATTACTGCCAAACCCCAGGTGTATATAACATCCACAACTACTGGTACAAGAAGTTCAGCTGCACACACACACACACACACACACACACACACACACACACACACACACACACACACACACACACACACACACACACATAGCGAAACAGTACGCCTAGGTAATAAGGCACCCTAACACAATCCCAGAGTCTCTGACTCAAGGAATCATCTACCTGAAGGGAAAGGACAAAAACACCACAAACTAGGCGAAATACAGACCGATACTTCCCCTGATCACCTGTGCCCCAACTGTGTACAAGATCCTTACCAGCTCCATAATTAAGAACATATCAGACCATTTGAGGAACTAGAACATCATGGCCAAGTAGCAGAAAGGAAGTAAGCAAATGAGCAAAGTGTGCAAGATGCAACTGACCATTGACACTACAGTTATGGAGCAAGTCTACAAGAAGCATCGCAACCTGTACACGTCGTTTACATCGCTTACTGCAAGTGCCTCATACCAGTCTGATAGAGACGCTGAAGATATACCAAAGCCAACATGACACTGACATGCTTCCCAGAAGCAAGCAAGCATGGCAAAATGGAAGACCACCATCAAGGTTGAGAACATCACGGCCAGACCGATCTCCTTCAGAAGACAAATATTCCAGATAAATGCTCTGAGCCCATTATGATTCTGTCCAGCACTCAACTCAGTGTCCACCATGCTCAACAACAGCAAGCACAGATATACCCTAAAAGACTGGAGGAAGAACACGTACACCCTCTCTTACCTGATGTACATGGATACCATCAAACTCTATTCCGCAACCGAGAATCAACTCCAACAGCTACTTCCGATCACCGAAGAGTTCACCACTGACATCAGGATGCAATTTGGACTACACAAATGGAATACCCAATGGATTGCTCCAAGGACATCCAGCCAGACGAAACTACCAGTTGAAGTCTGGTGAATAAATTGAAGCCATGATAGAGGGAGAGACCTACAAATATCTGGGGTTGATGCAGGCTCGCCAGTTAGAACACAAGGAGATCAAGGCCCACCTGCCTGAGAAACACCATCAGAGACTAAAAAGCCTGCTAAAATCAAACCTAATGGGGGAACATGGTGACAGCCATAAACACTTACGCAGTCCGAATACTAAAGTACTCCTTCGGGATCGTAGATTGGATCAACACCGAGGTGGAGGATTTATCTTACCATTATACTGGTAGCATTTAGGTTTTATTTCTATGTTTTTACTGAACCTCCTTTCTAGTAAAATTGATCATCGGTATAGATGTGACCAGTAAATTACCTCTCATTTATTTCTTTTCATTTTCCTTTTCATAAATCCTTCCATCCCAAACCCCCTATTCGCCTGGCTACCCTCCAGTAATTCATCAAATTTGTCCTTCAGAAATTACTGGTTGATAACCTAAAGGCCACTAATTGCGAGGTGTTACACAATTAGTTCGGGAGCGAATAAATATTCATGTCACTGGGACGCTAACACATTTTTCGTTTCTTTTTTAGCCGCGCCAAGAACGTGCTTCTATGAGGGAAACAACTATCCCTGTGGCCTTGGATTCAGTTGCTGGTTTCAGGGTAAACGTCCGCTTGACCTCTGCAGCGGTGGGATGATGTGGGCCTGCTGTGTACCGAGAAACGCCGAACCTTCTACTCTGGCTGCAGTAAGAGACGCCAGTAAGTACGACCCATATAATTAATAGACCACATTTGGCGTTTTCTCTTCTGATTAATGATCTCTTTAACGGTTGTTATTATAAGAAAAGCAAAAAGTAGTCATAAAATCTCAAATTATCTTATTTGAAGTTGATTGAATGTCATCAAATATACAATATCAGATCCATAAACGAAAAACTGTTTTTATACACTTGCAATATCTGCAAATGGTCCAATGCTGATTGGGCATTAGAAACCAGTTACAGATATTGCAAACCTCTGAAAAGTCTGGAACCAATGGGATTTACACTACGTATGCTTACTCTCATTTGCAATATGTGTTCAACGTGTCCACGCTGACTCTTCACGCATTTTCTCAGCCGGTTTACCATGTTTGATTGGATTCTTCTCAGTATATTAGGATTGACAGCAGCAGAAGCCTTGGGAATTCTCTCCCTAAGATGAAGAAGATCTTGGATTTTTGAGGCATACACCTGTGCCTTCAGGAATCCCCAAAAGTCCAGCTGGTTAAGGTCAGGTGGTCGTGGTGCCCACTCCACTGATCCTCTCCTCCCAATTCATCGATGAGCAAACATGTCATTTTTAAATTTCTTCACCAGTTTCACAACTGAACTGTGCGTTATTGGATTCCTTTTAGGATGGCTAGCATTAAGACGAAACCAAGATGCATCACATAGCAAATGCGCAATTGAATCATGCGCAAAGTGTGACCTTGGCAGTTGGTCAAGTTTATGACTGTTCCTGGACGTGACATGCGAGGAAGACTATGCTCAAATTTTATTTCTGTTTCAAGAAAACATCAGCTGAAGCGTAGAAAATGTTAAAAGAGACTTATCGTGAATATACGCTTCCATATAGCACAGTTCTCAGATGGTTTGGAGTATTTAAAGATGGACGTGATTCAATCACACAAATTGGTGGTCCTGGAGCTCCAACCACTGCTTTCATCACAGAAACCATAAACAATGCTTCTGTAATCGGAGAGAAGATCGTCGTATAACAGTAAGGCAACTGGCAGAGATGTTGAGAATATCAGTAGGAAGCACGTGAGGTATACTCCATGACCATTTGCATATAACACTTGTTTGTGCACGCTGGGTTCCAAGACTACTCACACCTGAATAACAGCAAGTTCGAGTGAAGGATTTTCAGGAGCTACAACGGATGGTTATTGAAGATGGCAAGTTTCTGCACGAGGTGATAATGGCAGATGTGAGATAGCTTCATGATTTAGACCCAGAGTTTGGAAGTCTACGTCATTGCCAACACTAAAAAAGCAAAAGTTGTTGCTTATGCAGGAAAGGTTATGGTTGGTCATCTCTTTCTTTGACATTCAAGGAACAGTTTACAAGCAGGTGGATGGATGCTGCATCACGACAATGCGAGACTTCACACTGCTCATATTGTCATCGAGTACTTAGCTAGCATTAATGTCAAATGCGTTCCTCATCCCCCCCTTCGGTCCTGACCTTGCATCCTACGATTTGTTTTTTATTTCCGAAGTTAAAGGAGTTGAGAGGGAAACTTTCCCAGCTCTCAGAAGAAGTTGTAAAGACATCTAGGCGATTCTCAAACGCAAGTCAAAAAATGGCTTCCACCATGTTTTTGAAGAATGGCAGAAATGTTGGAGTAAGTGCATGTTTTATCACTTCACAACTATAGGGTGCGTAATTTCTGTGCTGTAATATTTTAAATTTCTGTTTTTAGCATGCGGCAAGACACACATCAGAAGTGCGAAAATTGTTGGAGGCGAAAATGTAGAGTTTGGAGATCAACCGTGGCATGTAAGTAATACTTGACTTTGTACGTTTTATTCAAGAATCAATTAATAAATGCTTGTTAGGAGCGTTACGTTGCCTAAAGAGTCAACTGTCTTCATCATATATGTCCGTCCAACCGTCACCGGGTAATAACTCTCTCAGCGGATAAATATTCTTTTTATACTTGGCTCATTTAGAAAGATTTGTTGAGTCATCCCAAATTTCATTAAAATCGAATCAATAGAAATCAGGCAATTATTATTTATTTGTCCGTCCGTCCGTCCGCATGTAATAACTCAACCAGTGGATGGATTTTCATGAAATTTTATATTAACGACACACACACTGTTCGTCACTTAATTAAAAAATTTTTAGCTTTATAAGTTATCTACAGTGAGAGAATTTTTCAAATATTCAGTGTCTCGTAGCACTTCTAGCTAATGGTTTCAAATCTGGCCGAAACCACGCTACCCTCGGCTGAGACAGATTAATTCAGCCACGTTGTGAAAAAAAAGCCCATTAAAATTCCCCACGTCATCCGCGCGACTCGAACTCAAGTCTTTTCCACCCGATATGGGGAGGACAGAGACTCTACCAACTATGCTACCCACGAGGTGGAATTGTAAGATCAGAACGTGATGGTACTATTACAACTTACGAACGTTTGTGCTCTTAAGGTATTTTTCAAATTGAGAAATTTGGTTGGTCAATTTTTGGATTGATTTGCACATTTGCAATCTGTAGACACTACCTCTCAATCCAAGGATGCGCTCATAATGATGAATAAAGATTTGCTTACTTCTTTTGCTGCATCTTTTTATATAAATGTACAGATCACATCATGCACTTGTGTCTTACAATTTCTCTTCCACTGTCTTGGTACTTCTGGTGTTTCCATCCCTAAAAACTTGTCCAGGTGTGAATGTAGATGTAAAATGTTTATTCAGTGTGTCAGCAACCAGAACAGGATTATCTCTAGTCATGGGATTCAAATGTAGTGGGCCAATGTGGTTAATTGCTTCTATTATTAACAAAAACAAAAACTCTTTGCTACTTTTCTTGGTATTCTTTGCCAGAGACCTCCCATAATCCACCTTAGCTTGCCTGACCTCCTTCGTGACTGGATTGTAGAATAGTACATATATTTCTGTGTTCCTTGATAATCTATAACCATCTTACGCGTTTTTCTTCTCTACCACGAGTCTCTTCAGTTCATCTGAAATCCATTTAGATCTAGACAATATCCTTGAACAATATTGCTGTTAACAACATCAATTACTCCGCGTGAAGCGAATTTAAAAACACTCTAAGACCACTGGAGTCACTTTAACAAAATCAAAATCCCTTCCCTTTGACCCATGGTAGTAGTCGCATCAGTAAGTAAGTCCCTCATCAATATATTAGGATCACTGCCACCTAGTGGTTCCTTTTCTCTGGATATTCTTGATACATGAAGAGTAATCCAATTTTTAATCCAAAACAGTCATCCAATAAATCCATAAAAGGTTCTACTGTTCAGTAGAACCTTAGTTGATCTCAGGCGTGGTTTTTCATCCAGAAAAACAAAAAAATCGACCAGAGAACACGCAATTTACAGACACAACACACATCAACAGATGAATTAATTTTCTGTAGCCCTAATATGACACTTTACTTTTGTCCCTCCTGTACAATTGTACTCACCATATTCAAATTCTGCATCCCCTATGTCTGGATGGTACCTTGTTTCTGATATGCCCACAATGTCCTCATTTCATGACAAGAATCTGACATCGAAAATAGCTATCGCCATCTATCGACAATAAAATAAACTTTCTTTTATGGAATCGCAGAGCGCGCGCTTTTCAGGGATCATCAAAACTTGTTCTTTCAGAAGGAACACCACCAAATCTCAACTAATTCTCAATTTCACCAATTATATTTGAGAAATATTTAACAGACAGTTTCGGCAGAATAATTTCTTTTATTAATTACATTTTTGAACTCGGTTTGGACCCGAAACAGCTTCCTAAGTGTACTCGAACCTTTTAGAAACGGCTGGATCATTTCAACTAAAAATACTCTGCAATTCAGTTTTGTATATGCATGAACGAAATCCATTTTTACTTCCAGGTAGCTGTCATTAAAAGATCAGTTCTGTCCCAGAAAATAGCTTGTGGTGGCGCTCTGATTCACAAGAAATGGGTTGTCACAGCAGCACACTGCGTCTACAAGTGAAGTATTCATTCGTTCTTTAATTTTTAGCAGTTCTGTACATTCTTTTATAAAATGTTGTACAATTTTTCTTAATTCTGAACATATGATTAATGTATTTATTTCAATACTCACTGTTTAAAACCTGATAAATTCTGGTAGTTGGCTAACCATTCTTCAAAATGTGAAAATTGGAATGGGTGAAGACAGACGAGATTTTGATCTACCATAGTGGTTTGAGCGTTTATTAATTATCGATTGCTTTTACTATAACAGCAACAACCTGTTGTTGGTGCTGCTGGGGAAAAAATCATGCAACCCTCTTCTGAGACCAACTAACTCAGCCAGTGAAAAAGACTCACAGAAATTCCTCGCATCATTGTCCAGATTCGAACTCAAGTCTTTTCCAACTAGTGTGGGGAGGACAGGGTTATACCAACTGTGCTGTCCACGAGGACTATAATTAATTCCAGCGGTTAGGAAAATATCAAGCTCTGATAATCTTTGTCGAAAGATGGGATATTGTCTTTCGTTGGTTTGGAAGGTTTTCAATTAAACAGAATACCATTTGCATTGTCATTGGTTGGTTGCTCGTGAAATTCGCGGATGGTTGTTCTGTTAACATCTCAGAATATAAAAAGAAAATTTATTTATTTATGTATTTTATATTTTGATGCCAATCTAACCACAGAGGATGGAAAAGGCTTGAGTTCGAATTCCGTCAATGACGTGACGAATCTTTATGGATGGTTTTGACAACGTAGCTGTGTTAGGCGGTCTCAGGCCAGGTAGCATGGTTTTTCACCCGGAAACTCCCGATTTTTGTCCATCAAACAACAAATCGACCATAGACTGAAAGAATCCAATCAAAGAGCAATTCAAATTATTCTAAAGGATGAATCGATTGTTTCAACGGTTCTCATCATCTCCAGTGAAAACAGACCTCTGAGAGACCCACTGAATTAGATTGCAGTGATGCTAATTGGTGTGCTTTTTTTTGGACAATATTTTTATGCCAAGTCATCATTCCAGATGGTCCAGTGGATTCCACTGCTGTGACATTGAATCCATTGAAACCATGATTTGAACGACCATATTGTGCAAATCATGGTTTCATGAGTATTGCGCTGTTGTCACAGGAAATCTTAAATTCATATGTGGGAATTGTACAGTACTGTACAGAAAAAAATTCAAAATGAACGTATTATAAAACCTCGTACAATTATTACAATTATTAACATTTAATGCCTGAAATTGTTTACTGACAAAACAAATATATAATTAATATTAACAATTAATTAATAATAAATTTCTGCACGTAAAAATATTCAGTAATAATTATTTTTCCTGGAGTGATCCAATTCGTCCACACTTACATTATCTCATCGGTAAATTTGATGTGTTCTATCATGTTTTCAAGTTGAAAAATCCGAGTTTCCCGGAGAAAAACCAAGGGAATCATGCCCTAGACCGAATAACTTGACCATAGCCGAAAAAAAGTCCATAAACAATTCTCCCTTCAAGACTGGATTCGAACCCAAGCTATTTCTGCACAGAGTGAGAAAGAAGCATTGCAATGACTGTTTTACATGAACCTTCATTGTATACCTGTTAAATTCGGGTTTGCACGAATCTCTGCTTGTCCTGGTTCATATAAAGTACACTGAGTGGCCCTTTCATTAGACATACCACTTTCATCCTTGGAATTAACTACTCCATCAGAGACACATATTGAGTTAACGAGGGAACAGCTTCTAGCATTGCTTGTGTTTAATGAAATAAACGATGCCATTTTCTGAGTGTCTGAAAATGCAGTGAGCCGCGTTGACATTTCCCTTTGAGGAGGCAATCTACCTACATGCCTCCCTCAACATCCAAGAAAATATTTTCCGTAATTTCACCATTCGATTGTACTGTTCTGGCATTCTTTTTTGAGCCGTGATGTCATGCCATTCCATTCTCTGTTGCTTGGTCTGTAGTTGTGAAATCGTGCTGTTGAAATCGTGACTGCTGAAGGAAGGATCACAATTTCACGACTGCCGTCACGATTTCCAAATCATTCACGACTGTTGTCGAAATCGTGACTGTTGAAGAAAGCTAGTTCCATCAGCTTTCTTCATCAGGCACAATAAATCGCCGTCGGCAGAATATCGGTGAAGCGACTGCGATGATATTTCATCAATGTCTTACTGTGTTCGTTCATAAGAAAGAGAACCTAATGAAAGCTGGTATTCCCATAGGTTCGCTTCTTTCTCCCACTCTTTTCCTCTTGAATATTAAAGAGCTTTTTCCAAACACCGGAAATCCTATCCATAGTTTTGCTGATGACAGCACATTGAATTTCACCTTCCAGTTTGAGAAACCTTGTCCTGCTCAATCAGCTTCAACTCCTCGAATATCCGCTACCAATTCCTTAAATGCCAATCTCCAGGTAATTCTCCAGTGGGACAAAGACAACTTAATTGATTTCAATTCTAAAACTCAGTCTTGTCTTATATCTCGCAAAAAGGATTCTTCTGCTTCTATGCTTTTCTTTAGTGACACTCCGATTACTAGGCAAAATGATATATCTTCTTTGGGGATTACCCTGACTTCTAATCTGTCTTGGCACAAGCACATTACAAATATTGCTTCCTCTGCACCTAAAAAACTTGGTTTTCTCTTTTGCTCTCGGCGTTACTTTCCTTCAAAACAGCTGTTCCCTCTATGCAAATCGCAAATCCTCCATGGAACATTGTTCCCACATCTGGGGCGGTGCCTCCAAAATGTCTCTCAGACTTCTACATTCTATTCAAAAGAGGGCAGCTAAGTTAATTAATGACTCATCACTAACAGAGTCTCTCTCTCTGTCTTAGTCGTTTTGTTTCTGCTGCATACCTTCTCTACAGATTCTTCCATGGGCACTGTTCTTCTGAATTGTCTCCTATAATTTCCGTTCTCTCTTCCAAAGTAGTCCGAACACGTTCTGCAACGAGTCCACATCCTTTCTTTCACTGTCCAACTTTAAACACACAGAACCAACTTTTCTTATTCCTCATTGATTCATTCAACTTCCGTTTTCTGAAACAATCTCCCTTCACACATGTTTCCTGAAAATTGCAATCCACAGACATTCAAGTCCAATGTCAACAAGTATCTTCTATCTTCTCAACGTTCAACCAATAAATAAAACTGTAAAATAAACTTATAATTATCACTTTTTGTTGAAATGGTAGGGATTTATGACATGCTACTAGATATAACCAAAGTCCCTGTTTCATATGCATTATTCTTCCATTAAGGACGCCAGCCTCAGCACTCAGAGTGAGGGTTGGAGAATACAATATCAGGGAAACTTCTGAAGAATTTCCTCACGAAGAATACACTGTGAAAAGAAAAGTCGTCAATGAGGATTACGAACCTGCCACGTACCGGCATGATATAGCACTCTTAGAACTGTCCCATCCAGCTGTTCTCAGGAAGCATATCATCCCTGTTTGTTTACCTCATAAATCTGACAATTTCACTGGAAGATTGGCTACTGTTACTGGCTGGGGAAGAACGGAGTATGGTAAGTTTGTGATCTTTTTTGAATTATTTAGTTTAGACACCTTTTATTTATTTTATTTTTTCGTTTTGGTTCAAGATGTTGCTTTCGTTGTAGAGTTTTATGCGCCATGGGCCATAAATCTTCATCTTCTTACCACATACCAACTACTGTGAAAATCCACAGATGATATACTGCACTCTTTCATCAAACTGTTTACACTGGCTGTATATCTGTCTGTAGAGTGGAGTCTAAAGACGCCATTATCTGGTTATGGATCTAACAATCATGTCGAGTAATACATAATGCATGAAATCGTTCTTAATTAATTAACTCCTTAATGATAACTGGTGTCATCTGCTTGTAGGTAGGAAAGCTGCTCCCAGTGTTCTCCAGAAGGTAGATGTTCAAGTTCTAGACACGAGCACGTGCGTAGAATGGTTGAAGACCGCGGGTAGAAAAGAGACAGTATATCCTACCATGGTGTGTGCTGGTTATAAAGATGGGGGAAAGGATTCCTGTCAGGTTAGTAATAAGATCTTCAGAAAATTCTGGTAAATTTAAGTTCACTGAGAACGGGGGAAAAGGACAGGGAGGCGTTTTATTTGAAGCATAAATATAATTTTTGATTTTAATAAACTCTAATTAAAATGTATCATAAGATTCTTTTATCAGTGGTTAAAAAATATTCAACTAATTTAGTAATAACTGCATGTTCACGTAATTTGCTGACAATTTTTGTATCATAAAATATCTGGAAATTTTATAATCTAGGGTGACTCTGGAGGACCGCTTACCATCAGAGAAAATGGACGCGCCAAGCTGATTGGTCTGGTATCTTGGGGAGTTGGATGTGCCAGACCTCATCTACCCGGTATATACACAAAGATAACTGAATATTTGGACTGGATCAAAGTGTATGTATCTTAACAGACTCTTCTCGTCATATCGCAATGAACTAACCAACGTCCGTCTCCTTTTCTTTATTTATTTCAAGGATATTTCCAAGGAAGAATTGGACCATACTCGTTTTGGTGAGAATCGCTTGATTAACTTGCTCGCCTGAGGAGAAATGTAAATAAATGTAATTTTTAGTAGATATATTAAAAACATTGTATATATTTTGACAAAAGCATGTGATTAATGGACACTGGTTTTCTGAACAACTTATTTCTTCTGTTTCGGCCATCTAACTTCATTGTAACGTCTCATAATATTCAAATCCATTCAAACTTGAGACATTTAACTTATTAAAGAAAAAGTTGTCGAGCGTAATTGAGAAAGAAGTTCAACTGGTCCGATCACACTTTCACACAGAAACAAA
The DNA here is from genome assembly GCF_048544385.1 of Mastigoproctus giganteus. Taxonomy (NCBI): domain Eukaryota; kingdom Metazoa; phylum Arthropoda; class Arachnida; order Uropygi; family Thelyphonidae; genus Mastigoproctus; species Mastigoproctus giganteus. The sequence goes on along the minus strand of NC_143575.1, from coordinate 253,207,846 downwards.
AATAAAGCACTTATTCTTATCTTAATAAATACAGCAATAGAACGAGGAGATGAATGTAGTCAACCCCTCCAAGACTAGCTAAGCGGGTCTTAAATGAAAAAGCCTGTCTAGAAGTGCCTGCAATCAGCAATCTGAAGTGAACTTTTCCAGACCATTCTAAAGGTGACAAGTCTAGTAATTGCTGGACCTAGTAGTCTAGTAGTTACCAATGAGGGCACAGACCCATCTATACGTGAATAAATGAAACCATGAGTTTGAGAACTGCTTCCAGCGCGTCCCCCCTTAACACAGCAATTCTAAGCCCTTTCTTCGAATCCCGTCTTCATTGTCTTCATACAGAGGACATGGCCGGAAATTCGAGTCTTTCATCCAGCAAATAGGCCTCATGATCTTATCTATTTGATACACACACGCAAAACAAGCTAACACTGGCAAGGACAGAGAATTAAGTAGACACGTGCTAAAAAGGCCTCATCTCTCATCTCTGTAAATCGGAATGGTGTTCCGGTCATTGATGATCAATTCCAGGCCCTGGCATGGTAGGGGAAGGATCTTTCCTGTTTTTTTGACAAACACAAGCCGATTAGAAATACGAGAAAATAAAATGTGGAGTACTTCCGGTGAAACGAAGGTTAAACAGCCCGCTACAGATCTCGATAGAAAAATATTCTGTAATTTTATGAGCAGTCCATAAAAATTCTTAAGAAATAATATCCGTATGGGAAGTCAGAATTTTAAACCATCCCTGTTTTCATTCTAGCTTCCGTGTCACGTGATGAGCAAGTTTTCGTGTTTTGCACATGCCCTTCACACGTGCCACTTGGTTTCCTACTTACTGAATTAAGACTAGTTTTTTATGTTTAAAGGGCAAGGACACCTCGCAGTTCTGCTGATCCATAACGAATATTGCAATAAATATGGACAACGCGTTCCACAGCATGAAAAGTATTTGTCTTTGTAGTTGCTTTATTATCATAATGCTGCTGTCTTAAGCCAATTGAAACAAGTAGGTGACTATATCCTGGCTAATTTTTCAAAACTAACAAATAAAATGTTGACATTGAATACAAAAGCTAAAATAAAGAGCCACGTACCTAAGGTTCAAATTTTCAAAAAAAAGAAAGTTCGTCTAAAAATAGGTCTGTTTCGCTTTGTTTCCGAGTTACAGCCATTTTTGTGTTTCATCAATTCTTTCCACAAACTGAGTTAGCATTGCTGACCCGTAGAGGGCCTTGCTGTAATGTAAACAAGATCCCGTAGTGTTCTTTGAGTGATTCCAGTTAGTTCTATTGATAAGGACATTGCATTTGGAGCTTATTATTAACATTTTGACAGTGTGCATTTGTTGTGATAATTGAAGCTTATTCAAATCGAGAGATGGTAGACATGCATCTCTTGTATGGACTTTCTAGATGCAATGCAGCCAAGACAAGACGTCTGTATACAGAAAATTTCCCTAATCGTCATGAGTCAGATAAGAAGATCTCCAGAAGAAGTCCATTGCCAGAGCAAGGCAATGGACTGGTTCTGGAGTATCTTCTGCAGTACCTTATCCTGAGAGGACTATACCACTGCCTCACAGCAATGCCCAGTATCCGTAAACAGTGCAGAGAATGGAAGCACTAAACACAACAGTGGCAGAATGTGGAGTGGAGTGATCAGAGACTAGTAGTATCTGATGGACACATCTGGGTGTAAAAAGAATGTTTCACCCAGAATGTGTTACACAAACAATGACGTTAGGTAGCAGTGTAATAAAGTTTGTAGTAAAAAATGTTACACATAGCGTATAGAATAGAACCCCCTGTTCTGTCAAAACTTGATAGATTATAAATAAATCAATAATATTCGATAACTGATTTTCACACAACGATTTATTTAATGTTGTTTTTTTAACTTTAAGATTATAGAAGATCAATGAGCAGTTCTTATACCCCGATTCACTATAATTCAGTTTATTTAAAAATAAAATCTTAATTTAATTAGCGATATAAGAGCAGCGGTTTTGTTTTTTCTTCTTTCTTTTCTTTCAAATCAAGTCAGTTGAAGGCTGGTTCTGCGTGACTGACACTATAAACTGCTTGCACCTTGTCACTGGATTACATATTGCTTCATTATCTTCCTTGACAAAGTGTCTTCACATACACACCCATAGATGGAAAAGTAGCGAATCATTCACTACCTTTATATCTTTGATCTCAAATTCCCACCACAAAGAGGAGAAGAAAAAATGTGTTCGTTTACTGTCAAGGCCAGTTTTTTTGGTAGCTGAAAGATATCTGAACCAATTTGAGACGAGCGTGTGTTATCTTATCTCCAATAGTATTATAATTATCTCAACATTTAAAACTATTCATTTCCTTCCTTTCTTTCAAAATACGTGAATCAGTTTACCAATGTCAAAGCTAAATCAACATTATCTCGTTAAGTGACAATTACGACAGTTGATTTAGCTGATTGGTTTGTCTTGCCTCCAAAATGCCCAACCTTGTCTAAAGATAATCAGTACTCCATGATGTACTTAAAGTAAAAATAAATTGGGTGTACTGTATCATTTAAAGCGTAAACTGGCACAGGAGTTAAAATATACAGTTAAGTGGCTCCTGTACCAATCCAATTAAACAAATAGATTTCTAGAATCCCCAATCCAACCTCATTACTCACTATTTGTTCACTCATTTTTGGAATCAACCAAACACCTTGAGTTGATTATATTAAAAAAATTGTTCCCAAATGCAACGTACTGATAAGAATATTCCAATTACCATACATATAAAAATGGGATCAATTTTAACTGCCTTGGTATGCCCAAAGTGGGTTGGCATGCAGAGGTTAAGAATGTGGATAAAATGTCCAAATATATGCTAAGCACGAATTTTACAAGGTTACCTTGCTGATAATGAGATAATCCCATTGTCTTTGCATCCATAAAACGAACATTTATCATGTCAAAAGAGCACCTCCACGAAGAGAATTACTTGAATTCTCTCCTTACCGGAAACCATTATCTCTTTCGGTCGCTCAGAACCCAATGCGAATCCCATATAATTATTTGTGGGCGATGATTGTTCCTTGTGCGACTAGCTAAATATTAAAGCGATCTGTGAAGATAACTCTAACGTTGGGTGTGTTCCATGGCTCCCACTGCAATTAGCTTCGGTAGGTAGCAGAAAAAGAAGGGAGTGGAAGATAATACGAATTGCTGATCATGTTATCTTCAGAAGGTGTAACCAAATTACATCAGTGTGATGTAAATGGCTACCCCTTATTACACTGTAATTATCAGTCATTTATGCTAGCAAACTATAAATCATTTCAAAAAAGAGTTTCTATGGTATGAAGGTAAACCATGCTTATAATCAACATATGAACATCTTGATTATAAAACAAAATTTGTAATGCATAGAAAGAATCACAAATTTTGACTTTTCTTGATTTTTATTTGTTATAGAAATAAGAAAGCATATAAATCATGGTATCGTGTCTGTGGTATCACATTGTTCCAAAGAAACATTAATAAGGTGAGAGCTACTCCACTTCCCCCACCTGTGTTAATATCTGTGGGCCTTCTCCGATGCTATGCTATCCTCTCTTTTGCCAGAGCACTATCCTCTTTGTTTTGGATGGGTTGCCCTATCTGTCCACGTCTTACAGTGTGAATATTCTAGCCTTAGACAATTCTGCGCTTTCCAGAGTTTTTCTATGTAGTTCCAGCTTCTCGCTCACCAAGAATGAGTCCTTTGTTTTTTTTTGGAAGACTGTTATACCATGTAGGTGTTTATATTACCACCATTTCCAATATGGAGGGGAACTGGAATCCTTGGTCATGATTAATGATGAGCGTAAAACTTCAACGATGGTGATGCTCTATTAAGCACAAATCAATGAACCAATTTTAACTTGTAATCCGAAAGTTATTGACCGATTGGAAATGAAGAGCCATAGCAAAATTAACAGTAACAGGATGGCTGAATTATGCGAACTAATTCTAATCCTGTCCTTCACTCTACGTTCAGTTTTAACAACATAAACTACACACATCACTAGACACCAAATTTCACACATCACTAGACAGCTTTATACTTTGGAAATCGGAAAATAAGATCTTCAATGTCGTAATTAAACTAGATGTGGTACAGAACTCTGCCTTTGCCAATTTATACAGTTAAAATGCTATGTGACAAATTTGAAAACTGGTCTACTTCTTGAAAGGAAGTTGACCAGTTTTCCAGTGTGCCAAAGACGTATTAGAAGGAACTAATTATTTAGACAGATACACAAAAGAAGGAAAAGCCTCACCTTTTTACTAGAGGCAGAAAATCAATAAAAATCCTCAAAGAAATTATGATTGTGTGTGGTGAACAGCATTGGGTGAATTCCCAGCGAACAAAAATTCAAACAAATCTTTTCTTCAGAAAAAGTGATGTGCACAGCTTCTGAAGCAGGAAAAATAATCTCTTGAATTCGCAGAACACGGAAGCACTGTTAGTATCTAAATACATTGTCTAGAAATAGAAAGCAGACTGGTTAGAGTAGACTGGATGGAACACCTTACATCATCCTCCATATAGCCTAATTTAACATCTTCAGATATTCCCCTGTCTCCTTATCTTAAGCGACATATTGCAGGAAATCATTTCTTTAACAATTATGTGGTTACATCTTGGTGCAACAAGGGTATTAACAGGTTCCTGCAACCGGTATCAAAATTGCCATCAAACTTTGGGATAAATGTTTGAAAGTTTGATGGCTTCCTTCGCTTCATTGTCTGTGTGCAACTGACAATAAAGCAGAGCCAAATCAATTTTCAGTCTTCCACAAACATAAAAATCGCAAAGCAGCAACTCCGGCCTACAGAGGATGTTCAATCATTTCCCGGTCTATTTTATGGATGGTTGTTAACCTCTATGTGTTCTGGTCGGGCATAACAAAATGACATAACCAGTTAAACGCCCGAGTCTCTTAGTTTAGACAGCAGATCTCAGATCAACCTTTGAGGATAAGCGCATAATTTTGGGAGTCGAAGAACAGCATAAACATAATCACATTCGAAAGTCTTGAATTTCTTTGCCCATGGAGATGGAGCTGATGTTTCCAACGCATGCTGCATCGCTTGCTCTCTGGTTCAAAGTTCATGCATCATGTCTCATCTACAGTTACTATGCAATCCAAGAAGTAATCTCCTTCCTTTGAACTGCAGGCACAGTCCAGTTACAAATATTTCTATTTCTTTGATAAGATTTGTAAATACACATATTTTGCACTTTCCTGTATTGGAATCTGTCATGGATGACAGCGTAGGCATACCATGATTGACATCTAGCTCGCTGGAAGATCATCTTCGTTAATTGTCGTACATTGATCTGCCCTGAAGACTCTGTCAGCCAAGGCATTTTCTTCCACGACAACTATGTGAACTTGTTCTGGGCGAAGACCCAGAGTTCCTTTATGGAAACGATTGCTGATTCGTACACCAGTGGGCGTGGCATACAGTTGGCAACGTATAATTTCCATATGTCAGTCAATTTCTGCTAGAAAGAGAAAAGATACTGTAGCTTCCGATCGAAAGCTGCAATATGTTTGTGTGCAGTATTCATAGTTGATACGTTTCAAAATGAATGTACAGTACTCGTTTTATTTTAGAGCAAGATGAAGATGTAAGAGCAACAGTGACAATAGAACTGGACCTGGAACAAGAACTAGTTATTTTCAAACCATCCCTTTTATTACAGATAAAAAAAAAAAGTATTGTTAGTGTTGGACAAGCACTGTTATACACCTACAAGAAGTTCTCAATGTAAGCACCTTACATATCATGGCAGGTATCTATGAATATTGACTTTCGGCGCATCCCAGCATATCTTTATTAACGGTTAAGATCACAGAATAGATTCTCGTACCCGCGCCGGTAGCACAGTGGATATAATCCTATCACACTGGTGAAAAAGGTCTCAGTTCTAATCCCATCAATGAGGCAAGGAATTTTTAAGGGCTTTTCCACCATATCAGCGTGGGTTGCGTGGTTTTTATTCCCGGAAACTTAATTACAAAGCCTTTTCACCCATCTGACTGCTTAGTAACAAATGACCAAAAAACCCATTGAACGTAAATAGTTACCCGATTTTGAGTAGACTACTTTTGTGCCCAATCACCACCATCAATTCTGGATACATTACCAAGTAAAAGGAAAAAACCATACTGCCTTCTCCTGAGACCAACTAACTCAGCCAAGCTGAAAAAGTCTATAAGAATTCCTCACGTCATCGATGGGACTCGAACTCAGGTCTTTTCCACCCGGCGTGGGAGAGGACGGTGATTCTTCCAACTCTGCTACCCACGAGGCATCTAAATGCTGATAAGAAACATGACAATCGTATTAAAACTCAAATGTCAAATTGGCGATCATTGCGCAAGCTTGCTTTCTTCAAAGTGCATTCTTTTAAACAACATTCCCTCTCAAGAAATTCAAGATTCTTCATGAATGTTAATACTGTATTTAACAAGATCGAACCATGCAGGTGGCTCGCAAAGAAAACTTTTATCATCAATCATCGTATATCAAATGTAATGCACAATCAATCATGCTTTCAAAAGTCTAAACAACGCTTTAATTTTACACAACGTTGCGATAAAACGCTCTCAGTTATACAGCCTGGAACATGCATAGCAACCTAATTACAGAGATATACGTGGTCTAGAAACTGGTAGAGCCATTTCCTCATATGATAAAGGTGCCACTTCCTCGGCACCTAAAGCCATACACAATAAAAGGGTTGGACAAGATCTGACACCCGCTGTCCTTCACAAAAATCATTTACCATTCATTAGCCGTATGCTCCTGTTATCTTGAAATAGGTAACTGCTACAGAAGTCAAGGTTAGCAAATCTTATTAAGCTGATGGTTCAAATATTTTTAATAAAAAACGCTGCTACAGACATCCCACCCATTTATCTTGACCTTGTAAACACATAGGCTGCATATAGAGAAAGATGTCACGGGCTCGACCACAATGAGGTCTGCAGTTCCTCCCTCCCAACAAGAAAAAAATAGAAAAGGTAAAATGATCTCACCGACTATCAATTTTCGTGATAAACTGTTATAACTCATTGCAAGTTTTGACTGTATTCAACTGAATGTGCTAATTACAAATATTTGGATTTGGGATATTTCTCTTACATTTATTGGCCCTTGTGGGTAGCACAGTTGGTATTATCAACGTCCTCCCCACATCGGGTGGGAAAGACCTGAGTTCGAATCCCATCAATGATGCAAAGAATTTTTATGAGCTTTTTTCACAACGTGGTTGAGTTAGTCGTTCTCAAGAGAGGGTTGCAGGGTTTTTTCTTCCAGAAACTCTGGCTTTTCGTCCATGAAACAGCAAATCGACCAAAGAACACACGCATTTTACAGACCAACTTATATTCATTAGTTTTATTTGCTTATTTCTTTAAAATTTTAATGATGTGTTTATTGAAAAAAGGAATGATTCTCGGGGAAATGGCGCTTCCTGAGCTCCCCAATCTTTGATTGAAGAGGCCTTTAAGAATTCCTTCAAGATGTCATGGCATCCACTTTGGAATCAGCGGTCCAACCACACCACCTAACCTAATTCTGAATTATATACGCTTGAGTGTGTATACGCTTGAGACCAACTAATTCAGCCACGTTGTGAAACAAGGCCATAAAAGTTCCTTACGTCAATGAAGGAGATCAGAACTCAGTCCTTGTCTTGGAATCAGTATCATGGAATGCATGGACTACCAAGAACAGTACGCTTTGTCAACTCCACAAGTTCTAAATCGTACTGGGGTTCAGTCGCAGGTCAAGCCTTCGTAAAAGTCTGATATCCATATTTTAAACCAACCGCACAATGTAGCCTTTTCATGGTGGCACGGGCTACTGTACCACAGTGGCCCGTGCCACCATGATATCCGAAGGATATACCACAGGATATACGAAGTATTTCGTGGCCATTTCGAGCAAAAATATTTTAGTAATCATCTTGAAATCATTACTAAGTTTGGCCACCCCATGATTTACTCGCTACCTACTTTTTAAAAACAGATAAAGGGATGAAAACATCTAAGTTATTTTTATTTATTAAATCAAGATATCGTAAGAGGGAAGGAAATCAGTTTTAAATTAGAGATAACGAACATGGCGTGAATTCTGATTATTCTTCTGTGGATTTCTTTCAAAATCCACAGAAATCCTTGGCTCGAGGAAAATACTTGCTTGGATAGAGGAATTTATTATTTTAAAAATAAATAAATCCCCATGGAGATCTCTTCTAGTTTAAGGAACAGTAGGATGCAACATTTGCAAAACAAGAATGTTAGAAGAATTCCGGAGTATTTCAACGCAGGAGTTGAACTCAAATCGAATATTAGTACGTTATCTACGTTCGATTTCAGTCATGGAGGGACATTCCACTCTCATTGAAGCCAAGGGCTTCAATGAGAGTGGAATGTCCCTCAGAAAATATATTGGCTACCAATCATAACAAGGTCTCTTAAGCCACATCATTCCTATCTTTCAACGCTTCTAAAATGAAATTTTTAATTAAAGAAAACTGTCTAAATAAGTTCATCAATTTGATTCGATATGAATAATCTTTTCACACATATTTGGTACCAATTCCCAAAATCCGTATGTTATACATGCGTATGTCTTCGCGGTAGCACAGTGGTTATAATTACCGTCCCGTCCTCCTCACAGTGTGAGGAGGACGGGACGGTACCAGTGAAAAGGCCTAGTTTCGAAACCCATCAAACACATGTTTTTTTGTTTTTAAATCCATGGTTGAGTTATTCAGTTTCAGGCAAGCATACAAGGTTTTTTCTCCCAAAAAGTCGGGTTTTACATCCAGCAAAACTGACAAACCGACCAGAGAAAATATGTAACTTATGAATAAAACAAAGATGAGGCAATTCACGAGTGGGCCTAATATTATACACGGCACAATGGCCTAAGTTGCTGATGCACCTAAAACCATACAACAATAATCACAACAGTTCTGCTTGAGCTAGGACATTTTGTTCTGGGACTCAGTTCATTTGATTTAGATTTGCGTTCTGGGATGGAAATAGCAGGTTTTCCACATTATTCTTCTGAAACCACTGCTTTGCTGAATGCTTTGTGACAGAAACCGTTATAATGACGATATAAATACGGTCTCTCTCGAAGAATTTACACAATTCATGCTCTTCCCTCGAGTAAGAAGAGGGCCATCAACGTTATCACCATTATATTACATTGTGAATCTTTGTCGCCCTGAAAAAGCTCACTGTTGCTAATGTCAGGCTACAGCTTCACAACGTTATGAAAAAGGACCATAAAAATTCCTCACGTCAGGACTGGAACTCGGGTCTTTTCCACCCGATGCAGGTGAAGGCTCAAATTCTATATTATTTGCACTAAAGGAAATTTTCTGAAAAGGCAGAATCAACACTACTGTTAATTCTGATAGCAATAAAGTCATACGCCTCTTCTGTGGTACAGAGGGAAAGTCTACTAATGATTCCCAGTCTGCGTTATCCTACTATGAAATTATTTTTATGTAATCCAGACAAGTAGCGTTGATATTTCGTTTTCCTTTTGGAACACATTTAATAGTCTACACTAATAGCATCTGTCTATTAGTGTAGACTTATAATTAAATGCCTTTCAAGGAATTGGAAAACCTGTCAAACACCTTTCGGTAATTAATGGCAGCCCAGAAGAGAGTGTTGAAATCAATCATATCTGTATTAATACTAAATTCAAAAGCTAAAAAAACTATTTAAAAATGTAGGTGCTCAGAAATTTTTGCTAATGCAGTGTTGTAACTATTTTTCTGATGCCACAATCAGCTTTTGTATTCCCGGTCGAATTATTTCTAGGGATGAGTAAGCAAGCTTATATAAGAATTTTACTTCTACTGACACAGTCCACGGTGGGAGCTAATAAACACGACAAATAGAGCGATCAGCTATTACGTCATCATTGCAAGTCACCAGTTTAAAAAAATAAATCAAAAATTCCTGACACGTGAGCAGATCTCCAAACATTGATGGACGTGATAAGTTTTCTGAAGTCTGTTTATTCAAACGGTAGAATAAAGAGACATTTTTCGGGATGACAACATTCCCCTTCCGACCGAACTGAGTCCCCAAGGTGACTTTGGCTAAAATTAGATCAGCAAGTGTCACCGAGGGCAAAATCAACTTTTACTTTCGCATGCTGTACATTGACCTATGAATTTAGTATTTTTATACAATAAAGACCATTATGAACTTGGAACGTTATATTACCTGATTGGCTAGTTTGTTGGTTTCTTTGATGTGCTACTTTGTGCAGTAACCTAATTAAACTTTGATCATCGATAAAATATTCCACGCATTTCGCTCAGTCCATGGATATCAAAGCTGAAATCGATAAGCCAAAGATGCAAACATGGTTTAGCATAAATCTACTCTTCATTGCAAACCAGGCTAGGATTTAACACAATCAGAAAAAACATATCATAACATGGATGAGTTGTATATGATTTCTGAGCAGACATAACTTAACTTTGGTCATTAGTGATTTTGAGAAATGTAGGATACCAATAAGCACATGACACCCTCACTCAATTTGAATTTATGCCCCTCATGTACGTAATCTGAGCAAGAGGAAGAATCCCATCAGCATAGAGTTTGCTCAATCCATTCACAGCCTTAAAGACCTGAATCAGATCACCTCACAGGTACCTAGTCCCCAGACGCTGCAATTTGCAGAACTAAAGCCTTTATTAGTAAGAGCACTCCTTAGTTCCCCTCACCAATTTCGTTGCCATTCTCTATACCCATCCCAGCAGCTCTACAACCTCCCTAAAATGAGTCCTCCAGACCTGCATGCAGTACTCAAGTTGTGGCCTGACCATTGCCTTATACAATGGGATAATCACCTCCTTGTCCCTGCTAGCAAAATTCCTATATATCCTTGACAAGACTCAATGAGCTGTCCTGGCAGCCTGTCTGCAATGCTCAGAGAATTTCATATCTTACAGAACAATTACCACAGGTCTTCTTCGTTCTACACTATCCTGAGTGTAGTACCGAATAGGTAGTATGTTACTCTGGAATTTACTGCAACCCATATGCAGTACTTTGCATTTGTTGATGTTAAACTTCAGTTGCCAATTCTCAGTCCATCTGCCTAATTTTTCTAGATCCTGTTGCAATAGCTTACCGTTATTACTGTTATTAACCACCCTGCCAACCTATGTATCATCTGAAAACTTGGAAAACCTGATATTGCTTCATCAATGTCATTGATAAATATAGAAAATAACAATGGGCCCAACGACTAAACCTGGAGGATGCTAATTACATTAATCCACGAAGAGCAGTGTCCATTATTAATTACCAATCTCTGTTTTTCTCTCGCTCAATCATCCCTTTATCCATAGCAGTAACTTTCCCTTAATGCCACACTACTCCAATTTGTGAAGAAGTATTTCAAGTGCAACGGTATCAAAAGCTTTTCTGAAATCCAAGTATTTCTTTTGTGTAACTTCAACAATATCACTTCCACTTTCTTCTCACTTATTACAAAATCATTTAGCTCCCTGTTACAGTTTAATAAACTTCTGACCTCCACGTCCCTAAAGAATTCCTCATGTGTGAACGTAAATGCAAAATACTCATTCAGTTTGTCAGCAACCTGAGAGCAGGATCATCAACAGCCGAGTCATCGATATCAAGTGGATCAATCTGATTCATCCCCTTCCTTCTAGAGTATACATAAGTAAAAAGGTCTTTGCTGTATTTCCTTTCTTCTTTTGCAAAAGATTTCACGTAATCTGCCTTCGCTTGCTTAACTTCTTTTTTGACTTTATTGCAGACTAGTTTATATTTATCATGGACTTCTGTGTCGCATGATAATTTGTATGCATCCCATGCATTTTTCTTCTCTGCCACGAGTCTCCTTAGTTCATCTGGCATCCATTTAGGCTTAAACCTTGAACAGTATTTCTTAGTTTGTATGAAAAGCCTTATAGCTTCCACGATTAATTTCTTGAATGCTTCCCGTTTAGAATTTGCTGTTGGTGATATCATCAATTGATCCCACTGTATAGAATTTAAAAACTGCCTGAGACCACTGTAGTCACCTTTACGAAAGCAAAAACTGATCCCTTTACCCTTGATTGCAGTTACTTCTTTAACTGAATCCCACAACAATACTCTGTGGTTACTGCTACCTAGTAGTTCTTTTATCTGCAGACCGAAAGAAGAGAAATGGAGATAGAAATTAAATGGATTCTCTTTTGACGTATTCCAAACCACACACAATGCTCTACAATCCTAGCACGAAGCCCTTCAGACAACTGCACTTAAAATGTTGGATCAAAGGGCGTTCAAGATTTATCTACTGTAAATCAGTCACAACTTTATGGTAACAGAGGGCTCATCACTTCTCGGAAACGACCTTGAGGGTAGCAGATTTGGTAGAATCGCCGGACTCCCCACACCAGACGGAAAAAACCTGACTTCGAATCCAATGGGTGACGTGATGAATTTTTATAGGTCTTTTACACAACATGGCTGAGTTAGTTGGTCTCTTGCGAGAATATCATGGTTTCCCTCCCGGAAACACGATTTTTTTTGTCCAGCAAACAGCAAATCAACGGTAGAACATTTTACAGACATTATATATTGTGCAATATGACCTAATTTAATGCGCCTAAAACCCTACCACAACATTTTCGGAAGAGAAAAATATGTTGGTTCTATTAATTAAATTTTATCCCACCTATTCTCCAAGAATAGGTGGGATATGCTATCCTCTTTTCAAAAGACATAGGATGAAAATACCAGTGATCCACTTGAACCGCATTCTGATCAAGATGGTGATGGCTGATATCAATAGAAAGGTTTATTATTATCGTCTCAATAGTGCTCTTATTTTCTATAAGTCAACCATTGTATGAAATAAAACATTGATATCATCAGGATAATACGAACTTCTTATTTCTATAAGAAAAATACTTCCTCTGGGTATTTATTACAACAACAAAATCTGCATTCTTAGGACCACCAAAAGTCAATTTATAATGTTCATAAATTGCTAGTGTTCTCTGGTCGATTAAATGTTCGGACAAAAAACCAGAGCTTCCGAGGGAAAGTCTTATTCTCGCTATAGCTGAGACCGACTAACTTGGCCAAGAAGTGGAAAAGCCCATAAAATTTCTTCGTCTCTTTGACGAGATTCGAGCCTTTGCCACCAGCTAGGAAGGGGGGGGGGAGGATGATTATAACTACTGCGCTACCATCAAGAACTTTACGTATTACTACAGAAAATTTTATTTAAGATTTTTCAAAGTTAACAAACGCAGAAGTCCACATATCTTGTTTCAAAGTTGTTTTACTTCCTCCACTTTTGCTATTGACGCCGGTTTATAATTACAGGCATCGGCTCCGTTGATAAAAAGCACACTTGAATGTTTTTTAAATGAATATAATCTTTTTTCTGGAAAGAGAACCATACAAATCTCTTCACGACATTGGAATTCCGATGGTTATTAACATGTAAAAAAAACTTCTTTTTAAAATTTTCTCAAGGGATTCGCCAGTTTTTATTCTTTACAAAAGAAGACAAATTATTAGGTTGTTAAAATTATTTAATCATCTTCTCAGAACTATTTGCATAATAGACATGTACGCTGTATGAACAGTCTAGCTGCTTCAAATTCCTGAATGTGGTAGCTGATATCACAACTGGCAGTTGCCGTATTAAAATCTTCAAGTGCCTAGCTTGTAATGATAAGTATCGGTGGCTATATAATCATCATTTTTTGGAAACAAGCATCTTATCTGATGGAGTTCCACATACTGGTGGTTCCAGCCACTCTTCTAGTAGTTCATTAGCAAGGTGTGTGGTCCCACTTGTAATATACAGAAACTTGCTGCTGTTCGAATACAAAATTTACCCTCCCCACCACGACGAAACAGGCTATCGATTAAAAAAACAAATAAAAAATGCTATTTCTCCATCGCTTCTACTACAAATAACCGATGGCTGCGAGTCAGCAATTGCCATCTACACCGTTAACAGTAGAGGTAAAGAATTCGAGTATTTTGCTGAAGGCTACCCATCAGATACAGTTGTTTAACAAGAAACATCGAGCTGCTGTCAAATATTTCCAGGGTGCAATCAAGGAATGAACTGAGACCCTCTTTCTTTATTTATTTCTTCAAAAGCCTGTCCACGCGATTTCCAAGAAAATATGCATAAGGCATCGGAATTCGTAGAAGCAACATCCAGTTCCACAAAATTGCTGAAAAAAAAGAATGCTACTGAACCTACAGACGTTGAGAATTATAATCTGCGCGCTTAAATTTTCAAAGTTCAAATCCATTATTATCAACCGGACAATATTTATTCGGCTTTTTTAACCAATTGCTGCCATAATTCGTAAACTCTCTCTTTCAAATCCATCTACTCAGTCGGCGAAGGTTATCGGAAATACGTTTAACAGGTTCAAGTGTCATAATATGAAAATGACGAACCGGTTTGGAAGTATTAAAAGAAGGCTATTACTGAACTCAGACAACTGATCAGAAAGATATATGGACGACGACATCTTTCTCCTCAGGCACGCAAGAAAAAAAAATAAATGCACAAAAATTTCCAAGGTAATGGGGCCGTTGCACCTGTTCATGTGATCCAGCAAAAAATCTACACGGTCGTGAGTACTCTCTTTTCGAAAAGGGAAAACGTTATATTGCAAAATAATTTATACAAGTCAATGAAATTTAATAAGGAGGTACTTCGCTGATAAAAATTGTCAGAAAAATGAAGACATTTTTCCAACAGAAGTTTTACACCGTAATAAGGATTTTGACAGCCAGCAATACAATAGGTTATTAATGAAAACGGTTTGTTGTTATCACCAGATTCAAAAATTCAAATTAGGGCCACCCATAAAAAAAAACCCAGTTTCTGGGGGGGAGGAACCTTTCTATTTCCACCTGAGACCGAATAACTCAGCCACGGAGTGAAAAAAGCCTATTAAAGTTCCTCGCGTCATCGACGGAATTCGAACCCGAACCTTTTCCACGCGATGTGGGGGGGGGATATTAATGATCCACTATGCTGCCCGCGCAGACACCAGATTCAAACACGTATTCAAGTGTTGAGAAGCGGACCCAAGGGTTTCTCCCATTAGCAGCTGTTAATCATCTTGTGGTGGAGCTAAAAGATTCAAACTCTCCGGCAGTACTGAAATCCATTCTTTCAAGAGAGAAATTCGAGGGCAGGGGTAGGAGAGAAGGTTGCGACTTGAAATTTATTTCGCCAAAATATTAGATACAGTTCAATGGGATTCAGGTCTGAAGATATCTGATCCTGTTCAACTGGGTCTCCTTGGGTAGTATACTATTACTATTATATATATTTATATATATATATATATAATCACTATTCTCCCTCACACAGGGTGGAAAAGGCCTGAGTTTCTCGAGCCATTTCATTCCGTGAGTGAGTTAGCGGTTTCAAACGAATAATTCTCAGTCAAGGTTTCCCACCCGGAAACTGGTTTTCCGTCCAGCAAAACAAGCAAGCCGACCAGAAAAAACATGCAATTTACAGACATAATACACACTATTATATGGAGTAATTCTACGGTGATCCTAATATGACAGGGTTTTTTTTTGTTTGTTTGTCTTTATCCCTTCCATTCGGAAAATACCCTCACTCTGATGAAAATTCTACCACAATCCAAAAATATCCAGCATAGGAGTGGACATTTTCATCCCTCAGGCACAGTCTTATCTGGATATAGCTCCATGTATATATTACACGTTATGTCTGCTCTGACAACCGTCTTGCAGCGGTCTCTTTCCAATACAGTTGAACCTCCTGGATTTTGAAGGTTCATCTGTGTTGGGAAAAGGACCACTACTGACGCAATCCATTATCTGGCAGTATCCATTTTTCTAGTTGTTTTAGAAAATTGAGCGAATCCAGCAAAACAACTCGAAAATAGGGAAATTTTGCTCGTCGGTTGGCCATTTGCCAAAGCAGAATGTTCAGTGCTGATGTGCAAGATGGAAATTTCACCTGAGGGTCATAAAAGATTTTACTGAACTTCAAACACGTGGAGAAATTTCCATTTTTCAACTTTCATCTATTCATATTATGCCTCCAAAAAGAAAAGCAAGTGGTTCATAGGATTGCGGTGGTTTAAAAGGCAAACAGCATTGCAAAAATATTAGGAGAAAAAGGGGGACGAATAATATAAATTAGACATTTACTTTTTTATATAAAATTATCCATTTAATGGCTTGCCCTACATTTAGACGCAGTGTAATGAAATCTAGCAGTGACAGTAGCAAGGTAATCCAGTTTATAACAAGAGTTACTCTAATTCTTTACATGACACAATCAAAATGGTTTCAGATCCAAGTAGAATATGTCTTGTCCAAACGTTTGATATTAATTGGCTGACGCAATCTAGAAATCACTCGTGTTGCATTTCCTTCTGGTGCTCAGACTCTGGCCAAATTAACATTTCACTTGTCGTGCGGTGCACTATGGCCTGGACAGCCATGAGCCAAAAATGCCCAAGGACATAAGAAACTCTCGTGTAAAGTTTTTTACTTTTTTTCTTCCATCAAACAAGTAAGTCAACCACAAAATAAGTTGGCCACTTACAGAATTAACATATTGACGCCTCGTAGCCTTAGTTGCTTTTGCGCTTAACACACGCACACACTACTGAGAGACGGTGTTTCATAAGGTTGAACTCCTACGATGTTAAGTTTGCGGAAAGAGTAGATTATCCTTTCAACTAGTTCTCTTCATATAAAAAAGTATTCTCTTGCAGACAGTTCACATTGTGTACAACATAAAATGTTGAGGAAAACGTTAAATCCAAGTCAATAATCTTTAAATGATCTCAAGGTCTTGTTTGGTGCGACTACATGAATTATCGCGTTTCTTTATTTCTCTTCATTTGACATCTTCACGCATGCGTCTTACTGCAAGGATGGTAATGATTGAAAAGAAGACTTGGAAGACAGGAATAGCTCGCGTAATCCGGTTTGGGAAGGTGGGGTCGGTTATAAACGTCAGCTGGGAGTTTTCTGCTCATTTGATAAGATTTTCTTGAGGAAGAATTGGATAATGATCTGCTCTTGTTTTCTATCTTGCATTTCTCTATTCGTTCTGTTTACCGTGATATGCTCACAACGTAAGGATTATCTGTTTGTCTTGTCTTCATGAATTTCACATATTCTCACCTACTTTAGTTTAAATACTATTTTGATAAGCAGTTCGTTTTCTATTTACTTATTTTTTTCTCAGAATGCGGACAAAAATATTCACTCAGGTTTAAGATTGTTGGAGGTAATGAATCCGAACCAGGAGCATGGCCTTGGCAGGTAATCAATCTTTCAAATTTAAATCGTAATTCGTTTAATATGAAATTCCCTTTTGTTTGTTGAATTATCAAATTAAGATATCCAACAAGATTGCTTTTACTATTTGAAAATTTCTTTGTTTGTTATGTATGCTTTGTAATGAAAGCTGCAGAAATGTAATACTCAAATCCATTTCGTCAACAAAAGACCCCGGACTTGCTTGTACCATATGGTGCAAGCAAGTCCGGGTGGATAAAAATCTTGTTGGATAAAAAACTTGGACTTGCTTGCACCATATGGTGCAAGCAAGTCCATTGAAATAATTTGAAAACTGATTTTAATTACTATGTTCAATTTCTATCTTGGAGATGCTGTGGTCCCTTGGGTAACAGATATCGATTATCGGCCCACTTGGGCTTACGCCCGGATTAGAAACCACAGTAATCCATAAGTCGAATTGCTAATATCGTTTAAATATAAATATCATCACCAAGAAGTTGATCCACTATTTATTTAAGACGTAGATTTGCTAGTTAAATTGATGGTTGTTTAAGTGCACTCCACTGTTTGAAATTTCACGTGTACACCCAACTTCCCTTTTCACAAACGCAACGCCTTATCTAACTCGTTCGTACAGGTTGTGTCAGGCGTTTCGGTCAAATTTACTGAAGCCTATTTAGGATTCAGTGAACGGCATCTTAAGAATAAACTGCTAACGGAACAAAGAAATTCTTAATCATCTTGACATTTTCATTGCCATACAAAAAAATGTTTACATTCCCTTCTCATCAAGTTTAACTAGTTCACATTTTGCATAGATTTTATTTGTTCTGGAAAATGAAGGTAGTTCAAGATATAAATTCATATCCTAGTTGTTGTTTTTTTTTTTAAATGAAAACAAGTTTTCCTAAAGAAACCTTCTGATACGACTCCTTAAAAGAAGAGAAAAGTCCTCTGCTGTTTCAGACAACAGGTCTTCATTAATTTCTTTGATATCTTAACTCGTGAATAGACAGCAATCTTTACAGAAGATTATTGGAGATCAGTAACCGGCAAATACATTGACCACTACTAGCCAACAGGAATATTTAACAGAAGATTATCAAGGATTAGTATTTGGCAAATACATTGACCACTACTAGCCAACAGGAATATTTAACAGAAGATTATCAAGGATTAGTATTTGGCAAATATACTGACCATTACCACTACTGACCATTACCACCATAGCCAAACCATTCTTTGGGATAAAAACAAAATTTCATGTTGACCGGAAGTTTATAGGAGTAAATCCAACCTCATTTGATATGTGGGAGCAGAAACAGAATAATATAAATGAAAAGAGTAATTTTATTATTATTATTATTATTAGCCATATGGTGCAAGGAAGCCTGAAGCTTAAGCAGCACCAGCAAAAAAAATTTCTGAGTTATTCTGAGAGAGAGAGAGAGAGAGAGAGAGAGAGAGAGAGAGAGAGAGAGAGAGAGAGAAGAGGAAGTAGACGAAATAGAAGGGAACCATCAAGAAAGAGAAGAATGGTAATATCCAACTCAGAACCCTGGGTGTGCCAATCTCACCAGATGTAAGGTCTCATTTTAGTAAGGAGGTCTCATTTTAGTAAGGATGCAGAATTGCTTGAGCATGTACAGAAAAGGGCAACAAGATCGGTGAGGGGGAATGAAGGGATCCTCTTATCAAGAGAGGCTTAAGTTCTGCAAATTGCAGTGGCTGGAGACTAGGCACCTGCGAGGTGATCTGATTGAGGTGTATAAGGCCTTGAATGGGTTGAGCACGCTGAATTCTGATGGGATTCTTCCACTTGCTCAGATTACGAACCTAAGGGGGCATAAATTCAAATTGAGGAAAGACAGTTGTAAAATAAATGTGCGGAAATTTGCCTTTAGCCAACAAGTGGTTAATTACTGGAAGAAACTTCCATCTGTCATTGTGGAACTTGATAGCTTAAATAAATTCAAGGAGGAACTGGACAAACGGTTAGAGGGAATGGGTACGTGAATTTTTTTTCTTTTGGCTGATGCTACATAAGCATCAGCCAAAATAATAGTAGGGGCATGTGATGCCCCTACTATTATTTTGAAAAATGTGATGTGTTAGCCCAATACAAATGCAGCCATTGAAAGATGATGCAGTGAACAGAGAATTAATGAACGAAATATTTCTCGGACCTTCAACTACAATGAATTTATCATGAGATTCCATTAACTCTCTGATGTTGGAAATTGAAATACCTTTGGCGTAACTAGAAGACAGTTAGCCAACGATCAGATGATTACTTAAACTTACGATTGTACTCATTATCTGAAACATTACTTGAATTTCAAGATTTCAGATCAGCTCAACTTGAGAAACAGTTTGAAATGCAGAAGAAGATTTCTTTACTATCTGACAACTTTGAAGAGGTGTTCGTTTGCGTAGGGTTTGGACTCCACCTGTGTAGGGTTTAGAATCCCTTTATTTATAACAGTATAAAAATCATGTTTCGTGGATGTTTTCTCCTCCGCTTTTTCAGTGATTGTAATCCTGCATAAAAAACGCAAAGCACCAAATTGATAATAACATTTATTATCAATAAATACAGTAGATTCTAAACCATAGGTGCAGTGCTTTAATTTCAAGTATTTTATAAACGACAATTTTAATTTTAGTACTTTTCGAAAACAAAATTCAATCACAGTTTTATGGAATTGCTATCAAACTTTAAATTAAATGGATCCAATACCACTGTTAAGTTGATAAAAATAAGGAATTAGCGCCAGAGATGGAACAGAATGAAATCGTATTGAAAAATAATTCGTTTATTATGCAAAAAAAGGTCCCTCAAATTTACCTAACCCTCAGTAGGCAAATTATCCATGGATAAAAATACTGCTAAATAACTGGAGAATTAGAAACTGAAAAATGATCTTATTAATATAGGTACACAAGCTGGGGGTAATTATGCAATCAGATATGAAGTTTTCTGAGCAGTGCAGACAGGCTGCCAGTCCAGTTCATTGGGTCTTGTCAATGATATACAGGAATTTTGCTAGTAGGGATGAGGAGGTGATTATCCCTTTGTATAAGACAATGGTCAGACCACACCTTGAAGGCCACACGCAAGACGACAAATATTAATTAGGATTACCCAAGAACAACTACATTCACCCATGTATATTATGTCTATAGTTACGTGGGGTCTTTAGTCGGTTTGCCTGGACGAAGCGCCCAAATTTCTGGGAGTTAAAAACCTTGCTTTCCTCGCCAGCAAATGACTTACTCAGCTATGGAGTAAAAAACCTTAACACAGTTCCTCGCGTTTTCGCGGGATTCGAACCCGTGTATTTTCCACCCGCCAGATGATGGATGGTAATAATAAGCTACCACGAGAACGCTGGCCAATAAAAAATAAAAAAAACAGTCATATTAGGGCCACCAGAGAATTTTCTCATCTACCAGTATGCATTACTCCATAAATTTGCATGCGTCCTCTGGTCGTTTTGCTTGTTTTTCCTGTCTGCCTGAAGAAAATCCATGTTGAGACCGACTAACGAATCCAAAGAAGCGCATAATAGTTGCTTCCCTCATTGGAGGGATTCGAACCCAGGCCTTTTCCACCCGATATAGGGAGTACAGTGATTGTAACCACTGTGCTACGCGCAAGAACTTTTGTTGTACACTGTTCCGGTTAACGGTGGGTTGTCTCCCCTTAAATAACATCATTCCTGATATCTGAAAGAAGGAGGAACGCTATTATTCTATAAGAATCTGATTATGCCTTGCATAATTAGGAATCAAAGACATATTAGGAATGTGCGTTTACAGTCGCAGATACAAACCAGAAAACGAACGCCTCTGCATCAGTTTATTCGACTGTTGCTGCTCTCTGCATACTGATTTCATGTTTCTGAGCATGCAAGCAACTAAACTGAAGAGAAGCTGGGGCGTTTCACCAGTAGCTACAGTAGTTCTTTGCGTATTAACCGAAACGCTCTGGGGAAATGGTGACTGATGAGCCATTAATTAGCGAGTAGGATTTACTGTTTTCTACGTGCTGCCATCGAGAGAGAGAGTGAGACAGACGGAGAGAAAAAATAACTGACGTTGATGGATGACACCAGTATTGAAAACCCACAATTAATTTCCTAAACCGTCTGGTCATCCAATATTAAAGAAAAATAACGCATTAGACATTGTAGCTGCTATCGAAGAGTAGAACACTGATCTTAAATTGATTTAGAAAATGTTTCATCGGGTTTTAAATTAAGCAGTGGCAAAACAGCCATACCTCCACGTCCATCACTGCGAAGGTAGAGGTTATCACGATCATCGCGAGAGTACAGAACTACACTCGACTGAGCGATCGTGGTACATAATTGCATTCTCTCTGTCTTTCTGAACTTCTCTGACGTTATATGGTGTTCCCTGAGCAGAAAATTTTATTTATTTATTTATGAGTGTTCGCATATATGATGAGCTCAATTTTTTGTTGTTATCAGGTTACTAAATATATGTTTCATGAACTATTCGAATTTTCTCATGACATTAAACAGAGCAAACCCCCTCCCCACACGCTGATTATACCCATCAGCGGTTATAATTACTGTCCTCTCACATATCAGGGAAAAAAGCCTGAGGTTGGAACATGACAGGAGGATTTTTATAAGCATTTTTATAAGCTTTTTCACAAAGTGGCTGAGTTAATCGGTCTCGGGAAAGGACTGCATGGGTTTTCTCCTAAAACTCAGTTTTTTCGTGCATCAAACAACAAACTTATCAAAGAATACTCGCAATTACACGTTATACTGACGCGTCATAGCCCCATACATTTCTGTAAAGAACAAAATCCACATCCGGACCCTCAATTATATTTACAGGACCCTATCACCAAACAAAACACTTAACTTCCCAGCACATATAATGAAAATCCCAACTAATTGCTTAGAAAAAAAATGAACATTCTTAGAGCAATGTCTGCCAATAAATGGAGTGCTGATCGTGCTAGTCTTCTCAATCTCTATTGAGCTTTAATAAGATCGCGTCTGGACTATGGCGCTACAGTCTATGACTCTGCCAGGAAAAGTGCACTAGCATGGCTTGAACCTATCCAGCACAAAGCTCTCAGAAATGCATTAGATGGTTTTGGAACTTCCCCAGTTCAAAGCTTATATATAGAAGCTCACAAACCACCATTACATCTCAGAAGGAAAATTTTATTAATAAACTAGGCATCCGAAGTTTGAAGCCTGCCAACTCATCCTATTTAGCCATAGACTGTTCAATGTAAACCTCATTTCAATAAACCTGTAGGTATTAGACTCAATGATTCACACTGGAATCTACAGATGGAAAAAATCTATCAAGATGTCCTTCCTTAACCCTCCATGGGGTACAATTATGGTTAAATGTGATAGTTATTTCAGCCAGTAGGGTAAGCAATTTCCGGCAAGCTTAAATATAAGACAACTTCATGCTGTCCACACCCAAAGTTATGCTGAATACACCGATGGTTGGAAATCAGACAAGATATTAGATGTATAAGCTCTATTAGCTCAATACAGAACGAAACACACAAATACCATCCTCTGCTGAAACAAATCAGATCCAAACTGATCCAGCTACAGGACAAACAACATACAGTGGTATTCTGATAGATCCCAGCTCATTGTGGAACACTCGGAAATGAAAACGCATATCCACCAGCAAAACAACCAATAAATTCAAATTTAATTGATATGAAGATTCCTGTCCGAGACTACAAAACCATTATATGAAAAGCTTACTACTCCCAGTGAAAAAATATGTGGCAAGAACATAGCAACAATATGGAAATTAAGACCCGACCATCCTTCTGGACCTCCAACACCAGGAAAGCAAGAAAAGAAGTTACAAGAGCAGGCATTGGACACGCTCACATAACTCATCTTTACTTTCTCAGAAGCGAAGGCCCTCAACGTGTACTCACAGTGAAATATTTTACTTGACTGCTTCTATTAAAGCAGAAAAAGCTATAGGGTGACTAAGACCATATTGCTCCTTGTATACTGTCTGTAAATATCGCGTGTTCTGTAGTCGATTTTCTGTTTTGCTAAACGAAAAACCCGAATTTTCGGGACAAAAAAACCATGCTACCCTCGCTTGAGACCGACTAACTCAGCCACGTTGTGAAAAAGGCCCATAAAAATTCCTCACTTCATCGACTGGACTCTAACTCGGGTCTTTACCACCCAGTGTGGTGCGGACGGCAATTCTACCACCTGTGCGAACCACGAGGGTCTAGCTCACATAAAGTTTACAGGAACCTATAACAATGAAATACAGTGGCGGACAAAAAACTGCATTCTTCTGTTCGAAACGAATTTGTTAGATGGGTTATATATCTCTGTAAATGAAATCCAATAAAAAGACTCCACTTGATGTACCTAATTACCATAAATATCTTCCCAAAGGGTAAAATGCGTAATTAATGGAAATATGAGAAATCATGCAAATGGCAATCAGGACAACCAAACATACATTTTATTGCATTTACGTGAACAAACTGAAATGACAAGTTAACGTAATAGTATTATGTACTGTAAATCAGCAAAATAAGTCCTCATTATTTATTTTTTTTTTTTTTTTTGTTGTTGTTGTTCATCCTCGAGCTGCCATTATAGCCTTTCAATGATCTGGCATGGAGATAATCAACTTCTGAATATACGGTTGCCCAATTTCCTGGTACCACACCTTACAATGCTCTCCTGCAACTGAAACATACTTGTTGGCTTCTTCTGAGCAATTTTAGACGACATTATGTACCAGCAATTTTCAATAGGGTTTAAATCTAACTGTTGCCGGTCCAGTCCAACACTGTAATGCCAGCATTTCTGAGGTATGACTGCACCTTAAGGGAGAAAAACGAGGGAAAACTTTGGTGTAAGTATTTTTTAAGCCTTGTGAGACAAGAAGACAAACTCATCATTATATCTTAATAGCATAAAACTTACCAATTCTGCTGTGTGGCAAGGTGCTGAGTCCTGTTAAAAATTGCAGTTTTAGAGGCCTGTGTGGTGATCCCTAATAACGGGTTTCAGGCACTCCTCCAAGATAGCAGTGTAGGTTTCCGCATTACTGTTCCGTTAATAAACTTAATTCGCCCCACCCCTTTGCTTGTTATGCATCCCCAGACCATCTGACCGGCGGGGAACTTTTCAGGCGGTGTTATGCAGTCAGGATGGTATGCCTCCGAGAGAGAGAGAGAGAGAGAGAGAGCGATCTCTCTCTCTCTCTCTCTCTCTCTCGTATTCTGACATATCGCACCCCATCCGAGCCATGCAAGATAAATTTCGATTCGTCAGAAAAGATGACGATGTCCCATTGCTCTTTTGTCCATGAAACATGCGTTTTAACCCAAGCAAGTCGCTTCTTCCCTATTTGTTGGGTCAATAAAGGCTTCTTCTTGGGTCAATAGGCACACAAACCACATTCCGAAAGCCGTCTTTGGGTAGTTCGTGCATTTGTTTCAACACCAGAGGCCATCTCAAAGTCCAGTTTTAGATCAGGAGCACTAGCATGGCGATTACTAAGGCAATTAGCCGTTTCAAATATTAATCTTGGGAAGGCGTAGTCACTCTCTTACGGCCTGATCCAGGTCTTCTCTTCACATCGCGCTTTAATTTCAACACCCGGGATACTTCTGACTGGTGGCAGCCTATTTTATCAGCGATAGTACGCGTAGAACACCCTTCCTGGGACAGAGCAACAGCTACACTTTTTTTTTCTTGGTGTCAAGTGAACATATGAAACCATGCTTACACCTCCGCATAACAGGATACTAATGAGCGTGTATACCTTTCCAACGCCGTATTTATAGAAACGGCTGATGCAATACCTTGCAATTACTGTCTGATGCAATAGAAGCGTTATCTGACGCAATACCTTTGCTTTGCGACAAAAAAAAATAAGTTTCACTACAAATGTTACTTTTTTTAAGATGATGCAGTTTTTTTGCCCGCCATTGTACATCTTGAGAAATGAAGTAAATCTGGATGATTTTTTATTCTTTCTAAAAAAGATAAGCATGTTCTCCCTAAAAATTTACAGACTTGAAACTATTATATTAATAATTTGAAAGACACAATGTAGCTGTGATCGACATAATCACAGCAGAAACGTAAAATACGTGTTATCTTTCAATTATTATTAAAAATCGATTAGGAAATAAGTTAAGTAAAAATACTGAGCGGTTTCTCACTTTTAAAAATTGTTAACTCGTAAACTACAGGTTGTATCGAAAAACGGTTATTCGCATGGAATCAGTATAGTTAGGAATTTTTAAGAAAAAAAAACTCGAATCTGGTCACCAGGGGGCTAAGCGATTTATTCATTCCAATAAACAAATTAGCTTTTGCGTTCATCATGAAAAAGAATGACTCTGCACGTGTAGAAATCCTGTTTTTCCTCGTCAACATAACAAGCACGAAGCTTTAGCCATAACTTAATTAAGCAAGTGGAGGCAAGTTTGTTTTAAAATGGTGCCTGAAGACAAAAGCACCTCTAATTAAACTTTATTACAAGCATGGAGGTAGTTTTATTGCAGCAGCACTTGCCACGTATCTGAACTCCAGGACACAATCTGTCGTGGGGGGTAGTGAAAATTCGATTGGAAATTATGAAGATAGCTTTGGAGAACGCAATGCCCTGTCTTGTTTGCCCTGTCTTGGTGAAAATTTTGCCTTTGTTTTGTTTTGTTTTTCTGAATTAATTGATTTTAAACAAGTCCTTATCTTCTCGTGCTATTTCCATTAAGATATGGCTACTAATTGATTCACTATAACACCGCGATTATTACCATTAGATCCTCATAGCATCACATTCCATTCCCTTCTGCCATTCCCTTTATCACGCATGTGATAAAGGGAATGGCAGAAGTTAAACATCTCAATCAGATCACTTTGAAGGTGCATAGTTTCCAGAGGCTGCGCTTTGAAGAACTGGAGTCATTCTGGGTAAATGCACCCTTTTGTTCGCCCGCTAATTTGGTTGCCCTTCTCTGAACTCGTTCCAGGAGATCCACATTCTACCAAAAATAAGACTCCACACGACCTGTATTCAGTACTCAAGATGCGGCCTAACCATTGTTTTATAAAATAGCATAATCACCTCATTATCCTCGCTGTTAAATTTCCTGTCTGTATATCATTGACAAAACTCCATTGGCTGTACTGGCAGCCTGTCTGCACTGCTAAGAGAACTTCTTATCTGACTGCACAGTCTGCACTTCCAGGTCTTTTTCATTTTCCACTAACCTGAATGTAGTACCAGACAGTTGGTACGTTAATCTGCGGTTACTGCTACCTATATGCAGTACCTTACATTTATCAATGTTAAACTTCAACTGCCATTTCCCAACCCATTTGCCTAACTTTTCTAGATCTTGTTGTAGCAGATTTCCCTGACTCAATGTCATTAACCACCCTGCCAACCTTTGAATCATCTGCAAATTTAGACATTAAGCCTGATATACTTTCATATACCTTTCCTGATATACTTTCATTAATAAACACAGAAAACAAAACAACAATGGATGCAACACCTTGGACCTTGGGAAACTCTACAAATAATATTAGTCTACGAAGAGCAGTGTCAATTAAAAACCACTCTCTGTCTTCTCCTACTCAACCAACCCTTTATCCACAGATATAACTTGCCCTTAATGCCACACTGTTATAAAACTTTAAAATAAACTATTTTTGGAACTATAAAATTTATATTTATATAAATTTATGAAAAATTTATATATGTCTTTGCAAATGTTGTGAAATAAGAGACATAATTGTTAACAACCATGTACCTCTCTGTTTGAAAGATGTATAGTACTCATAGACTACAAAAGAATAAAGCTGAGTATTCGTTAGTACCATGTTTAATTCATTTCTGTTTTAATTTTGTTAGGTCAGTCTTCATCTAACCCATCCACAGTTTGGAAAAATTGGTCACTGGTGCGGTGGGGTACTAATCGATTCTCAATGGATAATGACAGCAGCGCACTGCATTATCAAGTAAGTGGTTTCATATTGCATACTTCAAACTCAAACTATTTACTATAGTCCTCTAAAGATATAATCGATATCATATTACACATCCATTTAGCCCTAAATGTGCACAAAAAGAAAATGGCCTAGCTTTGAACTGCGTCGGTGGCTTCCCGTCTGTCTGGGATTGGAGATGCGTTTATGGGCAATTTTCATTCATTTTCTGAGTTGGGCGTTCTCGGAGAGGGATCACATGGTTTCCACTCCCAGAAACTGGCAGTTTGTCGTCCGGCAAAAGACAAGCCAACCATAGAAAACACACCACATATAGACAAAAACGTAATTTCTGGGGGTACACGATGGACTCAATTATGGCTGAGTGTAAGGACTCAGCAAATTCATCCAACACTAACTGAGAGATTTGTAGACTTTCTACAGCCTAACAATAAACAGAAATCTGCTATATCCTCCTACTCGCTAAAATCATCCACTATGAAAATTTTACTTGAGCTTCGGAGATTACCACTTCTAAGGGTTAGACATCCCACTAACTTAGGCTGCCTGACAACAAACTGTGACTCACTCAGGACCGTGGGATATCCGAAGCCCTGTGCATGGTAGGTTTTGGTATCCGGTTCCTTTTGTTAAACTACAGTATGTGCTATCCTATACCTTATATTGTAGCTAAAACTCTAGTTATTACTAGTATTAGCATTTGTAGAGCATTTGCAAAAAAGAAAGTTTATACACATCAAACAGGAAAAAAAAAACTTCCCACATCACCTGTCCTACCCCTCTAATAGTTTGTCTAGTTCTTCTTGGAATTTATTCAAACTACCACTTCCACAACAACAGATGGAAGTCTGTTGATGTGCGTTGATTGGATTGAGGAATAGACAAGATGGCGGTTACATAGAAATGCTCTCAGTTCTCACGTATCAAATCACTGTTTTGACTTCATATGAGCTGGTTTTTTGGTTATCAATAATAGAAAGATGGGTCAAAGGATCACAGTTAATACCTTTAAACAAACGAATATTGAGTAAGAATTAATTGAATTATATTCAAACAAGATAAAATAAAGCTAATTTGATAAACATGAAACAAGAACGCTTCCTGGACTGCTTGCAGATCCTCTCCAGCTCTACCCCTATATAGAATGAAGATGTAAATGATGGTGTTAATGAGAGCATGGTTATGGAAAAGGTATCCAAGTGTAGCAAAGTGCTGCATTCCATTTCAGCTTTTGCATTCGTACTGTTATAGGTGATTATAAAATATGAGCTTTTGTCAAAAAAAAATCCTAAATCAGTCCAGCTAGGGAGATGGGTATATGACCTCTAGTAATAGCTAGCTCTTCGTTTAGCATCATTTTGGGGAAAGGGCGCTGTAGTGGATTTAGTTGAGTTTGTGTATTCCATGAAAAATGAAACGATATATTCTGATAGTTGGCTGAAATCATGCTTAATTAGCTTGATTGTAGTTTGGGATCATCTTGTGTATGACTAGTTGTCAATAGCTTGATATCATCAGCAGCAGAGCTTATGAAATTTGATTTTCCATGGAGGAACAGTAACAGCATAATAATAAATGGTAATCCTGAGAGAACATGGTCTTGAGAGAACCCAACTGTTATAAGTCTGGATAATCTTTTGAGTCAAATTGCAGGTGTCTAATTCTTTTTTGTTAACATGGATGTTTTGAATTTTATGATGTCACACTTGATATTAAAATATTGCGTGTTGAGGTAGAGTTAGCCTTCAGATGGTGATGTAATCACCATCTGAAGGCTAACTACAGCACTTACATCCAGACTGGCGATGGCTAGTTCAGAATTTGCCTCAAAAGTAGAAAGGATGCCGTTGTAGACAGCAGATTAGTGATTATAAATTGATTCTTTGCTGCATAGTGGATCTGTGGTGAAATATGTGGGCTTTGACAGTCGGAAGAAGAGTTTTTTCAAGTAGCTTTAGAAGAGTAGCTGCTGAATTCGTTTGGGCACCTAAATCTTGAGGCCCTGATCGTATATTCTGTCCACATAACAGGATATTTCCTTCCATGATGACAAGAGAATATTTAAATTCCGGACTTTGGGACCTTCACCATGAAATGAGTGACATCATCGATCCAGTTGTTTCATTAGCAGCAGAAACGTGAAATATGTGTTTAATTTTAATTTTTATTAAAAATGTGACAAACGTTGAATGAATATTACTTTGTGAGGTATATGAAGTGAAGATAAACAATTACTTTTGTATATTATTAGTTAATTAATTAGTGGTTAATCGGTAACAAATCAATCAGTTATTTGTTGTTGTTTTTTTTAACTTCTATTAATCAATTAATTTCAGAAATTTATCGCCTTTTAAAAATAATACACCGTATATATATATATCACCTAAAATGTTTATCATTGATTTTTCCTGTTCTGTCATCTATGGTTAATTCTTTTAAATCTCAACGTTTTGTTAAACTCGGCCTTCATCTATTCATTTGTGATTACTGCCTCAAGGGGGGTGTTTAAAGAGTAACTAGTTTAAATGGCACTAATAGTTTTAAAAATATATAATCAACTAACAGTAGATCGATATTTTTCTTCAGAAATTTCCGGGAAGAGGGTTAATTCTCATATCACGGTATCAATCTGAACTGTTGTCAATGAATTGAGAAGACAAAAGAAACTTAGCATTGAACTTGAACTTCTGTTGGGTGTAACTTTCAGAATATACAAGCGGAAGAGGGCTGTTCCAGAGAACGACAGTTTACATTAAGTACATAGAGAGAATAAAAAGAAGAGGAAAAGTCTGTTTGGCGAGCGCAAGTTGAATTGTGAATCGATGAATGGTTTGACATGTATTCGGACTGGTTTGAAAGAAAGGATTGCATGTACCAAGTAGGAAAGACTTGTGTCCGTGGAAATATCTGTACAACAGGCATGGGAGAGGAAATAAGCGTCTTCAAACTCCAGGCCTCTATCCTGACACCAGGATGGAGTCGAGGAGTTTTAGAGTGATTTAAGGACTTCTTTTTTGGATTCCATTTATTCACCTCTGTATGTACACAGGTAACTAAATTGTAGCTTCACACAATTTACATATTATAAATTTTTATTATGTTTAGAAGAAGCTATGAGAACTAAAAGCTGTTGTTTCCATCGCAAAGTTGCAAAAGAAGTAACAGTTACAACATTTCGATAAATTTCTACCTAATGACATACGTACTCAACCTCTTGTCACAAGTTCTGCAACGGGGGTGGAGTAATTGTGTAAATCTCTGCAGTAATCTATTACTTCATGTTTTCACATCGGTTGGTAGAGGAGGCTTCTATATCTGCTCCTTAATGTAATTCCGCAAATGAAGTCCTGTGTGATGTTCAGTGAGGGAGCTGCAGCTGGAGGTGGATCGCGCGCTCTATCTAGGGACCTGGAAAGTAAAGATCCAAACAGCCTCGAATGCACTTATGGAAGGGATCATCCTGAAAAATTTGCGCGATCAGATAGTTAGAGAGAGAGAGAGAGAGAGATAATCTTTAATGCCCTTCACGGCCAAAAAGCCAGGGGTTTACATTTTTACAACCTCCCGAAACTTCCGGGAAAATAGAACAATTAATTTACAAAAACAGGTAATTTTACAAAAGAAAACATATTTTATACAAAAGAGAGAACTCCTTACGAGAGTTAGGTCTGATTGAGCTGACTTAACATCGAGATAAGAGCACCAGCTCAATCAGACAGGAACAGATGCAAGGTACACATGTCAATGCAGATTAGTCCTACTAGACATAATTTTTTTCCTGTAAGTCCGGTCAACAGCGAATTTGTTCAGGTCGGCGTCAAGTGCCTGGGTTTGCTTGAACATCTGCTGAGGGAGGAACCTGTCCGAGAGATGGAGTCGCGCTGAATGCGAGTAGAGCTCGGGATTGGCCCTAAGGGCAGCAGGGGGGATCCTCCAGCCACAGGTATCCCAGAATGAAGGTGTTGCGATTATGCCTGTTATCATCTTGACTGTTGCTAGGAGGCGTTGGTCTTCGACTAAGGTGGGAAGCCGTGGAATCCCGAGAGAGTTGGCAAGCTGCGTGGTGTGAATCAGAGCTGGAAGGTTGTGCTTCCTGTTGGCCCACTTTAGGAGCCAGAATTCTGTGGCAAAGAGTGGTTTCTTTATTGATGGTGCCGCTGACGCCCAAATTTCAGCAGCATAGAGTAAAGGTGGAAAGATGATTGCTCTTATGTACCTCACGGTTGTCTTTTTATCTCTGATATGAAGGAGATGCTGTTTTGCTATCCACCGGAGTCTTGAAGCACGTGTGAGGAGCATGTCTATGTGGGCGTTGAATCGAAGTTTGGAGTCGAATACAACGCCCAGATCACGATGGCTGGATGCAATTGGGATGAGGGTGTTGCCGACCGAAGGCTGGAGAGAAGAAGGAGTTTGCTTCAATGAATACACCATGAATTCGGACTTAGCAGGATTGATCTTGAGCCCGAACTGGCAGAGGTAAGATGTGACTGCAGTGAGAGTGTTGTTAATTTCGGTTTTTACCAGATCAAGGTCTTGACCAGGGATGATGGGAGTCAGTATCTTGATATCATCTGCATAGCTCAGTAGACATCGAGAATGTGCAACCAGTGGGAAGATAATAGATGAGAACAGAAGGCCGGAAAGGACCCCTCCTTGTGGGACTCCTGCGGTGACGGATCTAGTAAGGGTGCGATCTCCTGTATGAAGCTTTATAACTCTGTTATTCAGAAGAGAGGAGAGAAAGCATAATATGTTCCCTGTGATCTGGAAGTGGCATTCCAGGAGAGTGAGTAGTTGGTTTACTTGGACGGCATCAAATGCAGCCTCAATGTCTAAGTAAGTCACAGCTAGTTCGTGCCTTTTCTCGAATGCTGACAAGATAGTATTCGTTGTGGCTAGCAGATTTGTGATCGTTGATCTGTTTGGAAGGGAGTAGTGAATTTGGGCTGGATTACTGGGCATGATCTGCTTGGTGAGGATCGGGAGTAAGGTTTTCTCCAGGAGCTTCAGCAGGCTGGAGGAGTTGGAGATGGGTCGGAAATGTTTAGGTTTCGATGGCGACTGAACTTTGGCTAAAGGTTTGATAAGATAGTTTTCCCATTGCTGTGGGAAAATCTGGTTCGAGAGTAACTGGTTGAAGATAATTAAAAGTGGCTGAATAATGTACGGACTTAGGCATTTGAGCATGAATTGGGGAACTCCATCATCACCAGCGGTTGACGAGGCAGGTAGAGAATTGATGGCGACGATCAGCTGTTGTTTTGTGATCTGAATGGTGCTCAACACTTCTTGCTGGGTGGGCCCTGTTAGTAGAGCCAGATCTGAGTTTGGCATAGGATTACGATTAAATCTTGTGACGAAATCGAGCCACAATTCAGGATCAAATTGCAGAGGAAAATGAAGGTTCACTTTCTTGTATGGAATTTTTCCTTTAGCCAGAACTCGGTTAACGTATAATTTGATTGCCTCAGATTTCATGCGATTAAATTGAGCCCGTGCCCTAGAATAAACGATGCGATCATTGACATTTTGCGACTGTTTCCATGTGCGATGGAGCTGTTGCTTCAGCTGGAAACTCATTTTGAGTTCTGAATTCCACCAAAGTCTTGTATATGGACTGATTGTGATTTTTTTAGAGGCGGCATATTTGGCAACCGTGTTGATCCAGTTTGTGAGAATGTTCACAGCTATTTCTGGGTCACAAGTCTCTAAGGCCACCCAGGGAATGAGAGAGGCGGCTCTGATGCACTTATCTACGTCAAGTAAGTTGGGGCTAGTGATGTCAACCTTTTTTGTTGTCCTTCTGGTTTCTAATTTGGGGGCTGGCAGATATGCAGTCACATGTATTGGGACATGATCAGAGTCGAATGACGTTTCTGCAATGTAATCAAGGGTGCAAGGGATAGAGGCTAGGACTAGATCTAAGAGGTTATTCCCCCTGGTTGGAGCTTCATTAATAAGTTGTAGATCAGCACATCTCAAGTGTGCCAGAAGATCCTTTTTCATATTAGATAGCTGAGGAGGTAAATTGAAATCACCACAAACTACGTGAGAAGTTGTGGGATGCAGCTGATTGATTATCCAGTTGGAAACTTCAAGGATGATTTGCGGGGAAGGCGTTGGAGGTATGTACACCACACAGAGGTCAAACGTCACGAAGTTGTATCTTAACGTAACGAGGATTGCTTCATAGTTAGGGGAGTTACTGGATTTATTATCCAATAGCTTGAAAGTGGATTTCTTGTAAAATATTGCGACGCCTCCACCCTTGCGTGCAATCCGAGATGTGAATACGACCCCATAATCAGCTGGGGCAGCTGCTGCTAGGAATTCTTCATCGTCATTGAGCCAGGTTTCGGTGATGGCGAGCAGGTCAAAATATCCGGGGAGCAGAATTTGCTCCATAGTGTCAAGCTTGTTCCTAAGACTACGCACATTCTGATAAAATATGGTGCAGGCAGGTACTGTAGGTACTTTGATACGGACGGGTGGTCTCTGACATAGCACGACTCGATTCAGCGGGGTGTGTCTAGGACTGATGAGCACAGGGATCGGCATATTGGTGTTCCGTGTCTGTGGTTCTAGTTGCGGTAACGAGATCTGGGATTGCTATGAATCAGGGTACCATTGGTGGGAGTCCTTTCCATTACTTCTATATCGCTGCCCTTTATGCCCGAGATATGGCATAACAAGAGCTCCAGCAGGCCAGATTTCAGGATTGAAGAGTGCTTCAAAATCTGCATCAGCCACATCGATCTTAAAGGAGGCGTAGGTGGGATATTTTGTGGATAGCTTGGTGACTCTACCATTCATTTTGAAAGCAGCAAGAAGGTGTTCCACATCATCAGCTGTGGTAGCAGGGGAGAGCCTACTAATGAAGACATTACGGATCCGCTTGCTCATCATTCCAGTGTTCGCAATTTGCATCTTGTTGAAGTGCAAATTGGTTCCAATAACTTTAAGATTGGGGCTCAGTTCCTTAACAGTTGGATTACGGGTCAGTGTTTGTTCTTTTGTTCGTTGGCTTGCAATCATTGCATACGTTGTAGTGTCTCTATGGGTCTTTACATTAGATGCAATCGTAGTCCCTGCATAATGGTTACCCCTCACGTTGTTTGAAGCGGAACTACAATTGCGATGTACTTCAGCAGCCAAAGCATTATCCGGATTTGAGCGCGAGGACCCCATATGTGAGTTTTGTGATCGCGAATAGGTGCGATTTGGCAGATTCTGCTCCTAATGAATTCTTTGGGTCTTCTGTGAGGCAGTATTTCCTGAGTATCCGTTGGCATCTGCTGTGATTTCAATATATACTGGTCTAGTGCTACGTTCAGGGCACACAACTTCAGACTCACATGTTGTAAGAATGGGGGCTGGAGAGGGGTCATGTGGTAATAAAGATGGGGTGGTTTGGGTAGGAGCTCTCGGTTTCGCGTGAAAGTGTTCGTCCGGAGGCTGCTGCTCATGATGGTTAGTTTGAACAGCAAGATCACAAACCGATTGCTTCAGGTCCTCAAAATTTTTCCGCAACACCTCTCCAGCATGTCTCGATACACGAGACTGGTGACTGTTCTTTCCGTGAAGAAGAACTTTTATTGACTTTTTTTCATTCCGTGGTTGGAGCAGTCGGTCTCAGGCGTGAATAGTAAGGTCCCCATCCTACAGAGGGAATTTGGATTTTTTACCAGAAAACACAAGTTATGGACATAATACACATGGGCAGATGAGATCGTTCTCGGGTTGTCCTAATATTGGCAGTTTTTTCATCTTCTGCCCTCCTAGTAAACATGCCACAGAGAATATAGGATGTAGTCAGCCTTATAGCTTGTACCAACTGCAACTCGTATGGTTTAGAGAAAACCGCTTACGAAACGTTTTCCCACATACTGTTTTTGGGGTAAACCTTGTTTTGTATTGATCCGATACTTTGATTTTTGCGGACCATAGATAAACTCCCTTTCATTTCCGCTATGGTTTTCCTCACTTACACTAGGTCTGTCGGTATTCTAATAGTAGTAGTGGCAAATAATGCAAGAAAGCAAGCTTATGTAACATCAGCTAAAAATAAAATGCAGACTGCACCCATTCATACTCTCCAAGAATTTGTCTAGTTCTTCCTTGAATTTATTCCAACTATCCACTTGCACAATAACAGAGATATGACTGTTCCAATAATCAACCACCCGCAAGGCAAACTTCTGCACAATGTGTCCTGCAACCATCCTTCCTCAACTTGAATTTATGCCCCCTTATGTGTGTAGTCTCAGCAAGAAGAAGAATAATACCATCAATCCATCCAAGGCCTTATACACCTCAATCAGATTTGGTGTACAGAACATGAGTATCGATTTTATCTATTTTTACCACTGTCAGCACGTTCTCTACTGCTATACATCACTGTTTGAAGATACTTTTAACTTATCCTCTATGATTACTAATCTATTATTCAAATGATATTACAATATGGCGGATTTTAAAGTTTCAACCTGCCATGATATTTTTGAACGTTTCCTACCTTGTTTTTGATAGGAGTTTTGCCTTTTCATTAATTATGTGTTTACAGAATCCTGTCCAAATTGCATGCAATAATATAGTAATCAACGGTGATGTTTATGTCCACTTGGTATTATGTATAGTAGCTTTATAATTATATAAACACAAATATATTTATTGTATTTGTTTTATAGACAAAAATTATAAATATTTTGTCCCCTTATCATTCGTCAGACCATATAAAATATTGACTCTAAAGTGTACTATTTTTGAATAACCCTGAAGAAAATAAATAAATAAAATGAAATATTTACAGAATTCAGTATTATAAGGTAGCACTCCACCCAACAGCATTGCCAGACGAGTGTAACTCTTACAGGGAACTCGATAAACCAGAAATCAGTGATAATCACTTTCCTATGGCAACTGTTTTCTGCTTATATGGATGGCGAAAGGTTTTGGGTCACGTTATTGACCTGTACTCTATTTATTTTACTTTCAGTCCGCTTTTCACCCTTCCCCAGCCTGTCTTCTGGAAAGTACGAATAGGGGAACATAACCTGAAGCGAACGGAAGGTCACGAGAAAACGTTCAGCGTGTCGCATGTGTATTACAACCCATGGTACTTTGGGTATGACAAGGACATCGCCCTGATGCGGTTGTCGACACCTGTGGAACTTAACGATCGGGTTGAGCCCATCTGCCTACCAGACTCTGATATGGAATTCCAGGGGATGACCTGCACTGCTACCGGATGGGGCAAAGTCGATTTTGGTATGTATAATCAACACATCATGATGTGAGCTATAAAGAAAACAAAGTTCATTTTTGAAAGAGGGTACTCTTTGAAATTAAATTATAGTTCATCATTGTACGCAGAATTTAATTTCTCTCACAGGATGTTAACTTTCAATTTTTAAAAATCATTGCAGTCAAAAACTTTTTTTGCGAAATTTCATTTTAAAACTTGGCAAGTTAATTTACTCTAAAATTCTAAGATTTTGAAAATATTCTGGAAAGCCATTGAATGAAGATGGTTTTTCTTCTTCATCCGATCGCTAAATCCAGAACTGTGGGTTTTCTAAAAACTTCAACCATGTGAGGAGGAAAATATATTTTTTTATGTTATATTTTATCTGACTTTTCATCAATTTCGGAAACTACACTAGTATTATTGGATTGGAAAGAAAATCTCTCACCTCCTTCAAAAAATAAGAGTATCTTTTAATGTGAAAGTTGAAACGCATGACTTGGGATAAAAGAAGGGACAATACGACCACCGGAATGGAACATACTGAACAGATTTGTTAATAACAATGTTTGGGATCCAATGTTTTTAAATTCGTTATCAAGTCTGAAAATTTCTCAAATCCCAAACATGCCATTAGTTAGAAAATCTTGTCAGTATCTTCTGATAAAGACCTTTCAGAAGTTCCTACCTTAACTGTTGGAAATAGATCATCCATTCCAGTCTGGAGATGGAATCAAATCCAGACCTTTACAAAAGGGTCGAGATTTTTTGGCAGAGGGAGGTACGATGATGAACAGATAGATGGTGTAATCCATGTCATCCAGTAGGATTAAAAACGTTTTATTCCTTACTAAAACGGGAGGAATCGTGAGTATGTGTGTGTGTGAGTGTGTGATCTGAGATAAAAAAACAATTTTAACTTATATTTGTATGCCACTTAAAAGTATAAAAAGGCACATTCCTCTTGAGTTTATAATGATGTTATAAAATCCTTAAGTTATCCTTTAAACTTCTCATTAAAGTTATTTCTGACTAGACAAGAAGGCTTCCGACGTCTTACAAGAAGTGGAGATTGAAATTATGGATAATATTATGTGCCATGCTCCTTACTTGGCTGTTCACAAAATCCCTATCCGACCTTGGCATCTTTGTGCAGGTACACTTTTAGGAGGCAAAGGTACATGTCAGGTAAGCATCTGCTAGAAATCTTATAATTTGCTAAAATTAGATTAGTTATGTAATGAAACACTTTTATATCACGTGAATAATTCAAAGTTAGTTTATTAAATGATCATGACATAATTACAATAAATTTGATACGCAAGTAACATTTCTGATCCTTGCCGGATCATATCATCAAGACAAATCAGCAATCTTAGTTTAAGTTTCAAATCCATTGATATAGCAAAATATTAGGGAATTCCATTAATGATCTTCATTTTGATGATGAAGCATCAATCCTTTGGTGATGCTAGATCCAACTTAGTTGGCTTCCTCGTCGTTGTTGTTGTTGTTGTTGTAGGATTTCAGAAGCATCAGCGATTAAGGCCATATTGCTCCGTATATACTGTCTGTAAATTGCGTGTATTCTGTGAAAGTGGTCGATTTTCTGTTTGCTAGAAAAACCCGAGTTTCGAAGGGGGATAAAACCTTGATGTTCACACCTGAGACCGACTAACTAGGCCACAGAGTAAAAAAAAGCCCATAAACGTTCCTAGCGTCATTGACGGTATTTGAACCCTGGCCTTTTCGACCCCTCTGTGGTGATTATAACCACTGTCCTACTCGCGCAGACTCATATCACTAGGAGAGAGACGTTCTCAGTCCATTCCATATTACTGAAAACAGTTTACGACAGTCTCCTCCTCATTGTCCAAATGAAAACGTTTGAGCGCCTTGTTCAGCGGCCGAAGATGTGATAGTCGCAAAGTGACACGGTAGGAGTATTCATTCCCTCTCTTTGCCAGCGATTTCTCATAATCTGCCTTTGCCAGCCTAACCTTTTCTGTGGGACTATTATAGATCAATTTGTAGCTGTTATAGGCTTCGGTGCTTTTTATTGCTCTGTAACTTTTCCATGCGGCCTTTTTCTGCTCAATTAATCTGGCAACTTCATTATTCACCCAAATTGGAATCCCCCTCGTGGAGTATTTTTTTTGATGGTTCATACGCATTCAAGGCTTCTGTGATTAATGTTTTAAAGGTATACCATAATTCATTTGTTATGTATTATCAAAAATATTTGAATATGTTGTTTATTTTATTATAGGGGGATTCTGGAGGACCTCTTCAATGTCGAATGCCAGATGGGAAGTGGTACCTTGCTGGAATAACCTCTTTTGGTTCTGGCTGTGCAAAGCCTGGTTTCCCAGACGTCTACACAAAGGTTGCGTATTTTGCGGATTGGATCACTGAAACGAAGTCCAGGCAGCTGTAGCATTGACTAAGTCATTAAGATGTTCCTCGTGGTATAAGGTCACTGAAGCGCACACCTTATCGATTATTTGCCCTCTCGTCGTGCCCGTGTCCTCATTAAACCTTTTAAAATGAGATTTTTTTCAAGGAAGAAAATATATTAACAAGTAAAGTTTGGCTACAAAAAAAAAAATTTCCTTCCCAAACTGACATAAGTGCTATAAATACTTTTATAGGAACATGTTTGTTAAACATTGACAATATTGTTCAAATAAATAAGAAGAATTACGTTAAAGAATATTGTATTGTGGTATCCAGATGGAAATTTTCGGGGGATTAACTTTTTATCTTATTACTCACTTAAGAATATCTTTTCCTGTATGAAAATATATTTTTAATCGTACAAATTCTGCATATAGTGGCTGCTGAAATATAATTGCTTTTCAAAATGACATCTTTGGCCAATCTGGATTTGAATATACCAAGACATGGATGTCACGAGATTACGACATACATCCAAAGATGTAGTATGTTTCGTTTCTGAAGGATATTTCACAACTGTGCCACAATAATCATGGTAGGGAACTGGGAGTCAGCAGGATGATGATGATAATAATAATAACAAGGGGGGTTCGCCCTATGCTCGCCAACCCCCACGCATGCTTTTCTACATAAAATGTAGAGGTATGACGGAGTAAGTAAATCTTTTCTACGTAAGACCCACCTGTCGAACTGTACTGATCGATATCTAATTAGGAAGTGACCTTTGCAATTATTTGCAATTATTTACCCGTGCATTTGAAGTGATGAAATTGCCACGCCCACTTGTACCACGTGAGCCGCATTCCTCTTCTCCATCGTGCGGCATTCTTAAGGTCGACTAAATATCACTATGTAATTATTTACCTGCGTTTACATAAGTCACTTAGGAAATGGCATTTTGCTTTAGGTTCCATAATGCACGAGGAATATTGTTGCATCCAAAAGAGCAGGACTAAAATATTTAACTGGGTTAATCTTTACAAGCTGGTATCCTTCCGGTTGATCGTTGAGAGGAGACGTAACGTCACTGCATATGAGTAGCCCGCTATGGTTAGTCTTAGGGTGTTTATCCCTTCCCTTACCCTGTTTTAAAATAAGGAACTCGTTTTCCACTATTAAAACAGCAGTAAGGCGGGGGATAAACACCCTAATTAAGACTAACCATAGCGCAGGCTAAGCATATCAATTACTGCTACTCGCAACAATCAACCGGAAGTGTACCAGCTTGTAAAGATTAACCTTTAACTGAAATATTTACAAACTATACAAATATTTAAAATATTTACAAAATACTAAACTATTTACAAATATATAATATTCATTAATATACAAAAAACGTTACAATGGAACATCAAATGTTAGACAGTGAAGCACGTGCACGCGGTTAGTGAACGTTATGGAAGCAGTTGTCAATAACTGATTGCATTTGTCGTGACGTATTTGCTTCGTCCTCTTCTCCCATTGGCTCGAATAAATATCCCTAGGAAGAAAACTTTTTTAATGTATAGAGAGAGAGAGAGAGATAATTTATAATAACAATAACTTTATTCTTAGAAAGAAAACTCAAATACAGCCAGCAGATCAGAAGAGGGTATTACATCAATAATACGCCTTATATAAAAATATATTTACATTCAGCGCAATAAAACACACGTATTTCATAACGTGTACAATAATATATACTTTTTGAAAACGAAATACACAGGGCATAATCCTTATGGGTTTTGATAATTAACTATACTTTGTATAGTATAGTTAACCCATAAACTTGAACTACGCGTAGAGGGCATCGTTTTAATTGTATCTCATAATGTGGTTGCCTTCACAACGAGATAGCTGCTATTGCATTACTTCAAATAAATAACGCTTCTCTAGTAGAGAAGACTACTGTTATTTATTTTCAGCGGTACCACCACTCAGACGATCGTTTCGAAGCTATTCGGCTTCATCATCAGTGGGCGGGCAAGTACCCAGGTAATACAACAAGCCATCACAGTTGCGAAGTTATATCCACAATATGAGCGATACCAAAAGGGTGTGGTGGTAATT
The DNA here is from genome assembly GCF_048544385.1 of Mastigoproctus giganteus. Lineage (NCBI taxonomy): Eukaryota > Metazoa > Arthropoda > Arachnida > Uropygi > Thelyphonidae > Mastigoproctus > Mastigoproctus giganteus. The sequence continues at coordinate 253,166,680 of NC_143575.1, read as the reverse complement.
ACCACCACACCCAATTCCTCAGATCATAACCGAATTGATAATGTATGGGACCACCTCGATTGACACATCAGACGCATGGATCCTCCACCAGGGAACCTACAGGAACTCTGGGGTGCTCTGCAGTCGGTTTCCTTGTTTTGCTGGTCGTAAAATCCTTAGTTTCTGGGAGAAAAAGACCTGCTGCCTTCTCCCAAAACAGAAGGTGAGGTAAAAAAGTTCCTCACATCATTGACGAGATTCGAACCGAAGCTTACTTTAGTAGAAGGAACACTGTAGCGTTGATCATCCATGTCATATGGTGGGTTTGCCACTTGTCACTGATAGGCAGAAATCTGAATTTAAGTCTCCCTAAAAAGCTTCTGCAATCGTAATTGCAGATAATGGATCTCACGTGGAGGGAGTAGAATTCTCCCAGTTAGTTTTTCCCACATTTTCAGCCCGTTTAACGTGCAAATCGGCACACTTATAAAGATAAACCATATGAACTCTTCTTCTATGACCAAAGTAATCGATGTACCAAAAGTTTACAAGCAACAGCAACCTGATCTGCAACTGTGTTCAGATTGGCAATAACTGTCAATTGCTGTTGTATCGTGGACATGTATCGCGGCTCCTAGAACATCAGTTCAACTCCTCCTCGTATCTCTGTGAAGAACAGTATCACTACAAATGGCCAGATATATGAATGACGTAGGTTTGTGTGTGTGTGTGTCTTATGTAATGTTCTGGCCGCTTGGCTATCCAAAGCATCAGTCACCTAGGACAGATGATTTTGGGTACTCGTCCACACCACGGGAAGATGGGCCAGTTCCAGTAGAGGGGACACCTATGGTCTCAGAGTATGAGACAAAAAAATAAATAAATAAAATAAAAAATAAAAATAAATTCCTTCTCTGGGGCCTACTCCACAGGGGAAGAAAAAAAAACCGAAAGGAAGAGAAAGAAAAGTTGATATTGTCTTCCAGCTCTGTTTACTGCTCGCCTTAATACTGTTAATTCTGAAGCCCATCAAGGACAGTTTATACAGTTGTGGAGAGATACTAATTACCCAATGTCCTGTTATAGTGCTTCGGCACTTTGTCGTAGAGCTGAAGGTTATATCCCTCTTGACTTCATCCTATGTAATACCAAACTCTTCTAAATTTTTACAATATAATCCTTCTAGTATCTCATCCTGTCTCAAGTCTTTGGGAACATCATAAATGATTATGGATGGATTATCTTTTCCAGGAACCACCGTGGTAATTCTACTATAGCTAAAGAATCTGACGTTGAATTATTTATTAAATCAGCTTTTGATGCTGTTTCTAATCTTAATGACTTAACTTTAATCGGCTTAAATTCAGTTTTCATTGTGTTCGCAGCTTCAGACTCAATCATCAGAAATCCTTTGTCCTCTTAAAATCAGAAATTCTCTGACTTTAAATATTAGATACTAAATTTTTTAGGTCGACACTTGTTTTCAGATTACTATTTTCAGAAGCTCGTAATATTATGACATTTTCACTTGATCTTGCTGATTTTTCCTTCACCAAAGGTGCTCCACGGGCAGCATCAACATATGATCTCACAGAGGAGGCAATCTGAAACTGTGTTCCCTCATACACTGCTGTATTTGTTTCAGCAGTTTGATTAACTGATTCCGGGATATGATCCATTTTGTTAATATTCCCTACTGAAAAAAGTTTCTACAATTTTAACTAGTAAATTGGCCCGGATTTCGATTTCTTTAATAATACCTCTTAATCTCTCATTATCAATTAAGAGACTATAATGACAGTCTCAATATTTGACCATTTTTCCATAATTGTATCTTTAGCCTTTTTAGGGACTTAGTTGGTCTCCCCCATGAGGAAGTTCATTACATCTTTTTCTCATATTGGATATCTTGTCATGCATGAAAGAAGGATCCGGTGTTTTATCCAGATTTTCTGTCTTGTCATTTTCTCCAGAGCTTACAGAAGTTCCAACTTCTTGTGTTGGAATCTGATTAGGGTTTTCTTGAGTTAACTGTGATAACGTTTCCCCAATCGGCTTTGGAGAACTGCTAACTCTACCCTTTGAGCCAGTTACAGGTTTTCTTAATGGATTAATCTTCCCTTCCATGTTAGATCTCATAATTCTCAAGGTAGAGTTCCCGTGGGACAATAAAGATCAGGGGAACTACGCTCTCCCGGAGCCGAGGACAATGAGTTCAGAGAAAACAGCGCACAGTCCAATACTTCCAGAAGGCGACAAATTTATTCAATTAGTGACCAAATGTCTTTAACTCCGAACAAAGACTCTTGTGTCGGCCATGATGTTCATATCAAAATTAAAAATACAAAATACAAAGTCACGAGCATAGGCAGAACATCACTTTATGATAGTCAGGAGACGAAAAAATATTATGCTTGCAGCTTTATTAATCCAGATAAAAACCAAAAACTCTGGAGCATGCAAAAGACACCAACACACAGTAAACGCCATCTACAGTTTTCCAATTGCTGTTGTATTAAATTATGATATTAGGGTCCTCCGCAATTGATTACGTCTACCCATATATTTATTTGTCTGTTAATTGCGTGTGTTCTCTGGTCGATTTTCCTATTTTCTGGACGAAAAAACCCCAATTTCAGGGAAAAAACTTTGCTATCTACGCCTGAGACCGACTAACTCAGCCACGGAGTGAAAAAAGCCCACAAACGTTCCTCGCGTCATCGATGGGATTCGAGCCCTGGCCTTTTCCACCCGGTGTGGAGAGGACGGTGACGATACCACTGTGCTACCGCCCAGAAAATTGCTCTGGTTTTGTTTCAATTCCAAGATCATAACCTGAATCATCTAAGTCGAATCCACTCACATGTAGATTTTACCAAGCTCTCTGTCTACCATTGCCAAAGTGCCAAAGGTCATCGACCAGCACAACTTTTCCAGTCATAGAGCGTCTATTGATAACATTTCTGATACCAAGCAAGTCACAATTGTCGATAGAATTATTTTCCGGCATAAATGCCGGACATCTGCAATTAGACCCCAGCACAAGGAAAATAAAGCAGATTGTGCTCGAGTTCATCTGGACTGCTTTTACTTTGAATAAATTCGGTATTGGCAGTCGACTGCCTCTTCGGCAGCCACTTATTTTAGAGAAAAATAGACAAATCAGCTTTCAGTGGGGCCAAGAACGTCGTGATTGGACATTGGCCCAATAGAAGAAAGTCACGTGGTAACCAGACGAATCACGATACATTTTTTTTTTGCACTAGTGGTAGGCAGAGAGTGTGGCGAGAACCTCACAAAGCGATGGAATGTTCTGTTGGGACAGACTGGGTCTTTTGATACCGGTGGAAGGTCGAATGTTATCCAGGAAGTACTTAAATTTTGTATCAGATCTATTGCACCCTTCAACGTTACACTTTTATTCCGAAAGTGATGACCTCTTCATGGTTGACAGTGTAATAACTCATCGTACCAGAATCTTGCAAGAATGATTCGGAGAACATGACGCAGATTTCCACCATCCTCCCTGGATGTGTATATTAGCATTAGCATTAGCATTAGCAGAGGCATATGATGCAAGAAAGCAAGCTTATTCAGCATCAGCCAAAAAAAAAAAAAAAAAACCCACTCCCATTTCACCCCTCCGTTCGTTCGAAATACCTGTCCAGTTGAGCTTTAAATTTGTTTAGGCTATCAACTTCAACAACAAGTGATGGAAGTCGGTTCCACCAACCAACCACCCGCTGGCCAAAGGCAAATTTCCGCACATCTGTCCGACATCCGTCCTTCCTCAATTTGAATTTATGCCCTCTGAGGTGATTATTCTGAGAAAGATGAAGAATCCCATTGGCATTGAGCATGCTCAAACCATTCAAAGCCTTATACACCTCTATCAGATCACCTCGCCGGTGCCTAGTCTCCAGACTGTAATTTGCAAAATTTAAGCCTTTCTTCGTAAGAGCAACCCTTTGTTCCATTTACTAATCTTGTTGCCCTTCTCTGTACCCGTTCCAGCAGCTCTACATCCTTCTTGAAATGAGGCCTCCAGACCTGTATACAGTACTCAAGATGTGGCCTTACCATTGCCTTATACAAGGGAATAATCACCTCCTTATCCCTGCTAGAAACATTCCTGTATATCATTGACAAGACACCATGAGCTACTCTTGCAGCTCGTCTGCACTGCTCAGAGAACTTCATATCTGCCTGCACAATTACCCCCAGGTCCTTTTCATTCTCCACCACTGTCAGTGTAGTACCGCAGAGTTGATACGTTGCTCTGGGTTTACTGTTTCCCATATGCAGCACTTTACATTTGTCGATGTTAAACCTCATTTGCCACCTCTCAGCCCATCTGTTCAACCTTTCCAGATCCTGTTGCAGCAGCATACCGTCAGTATTGTCCTTAACGACCTTGCCAACCTTTGTATCATCTGCAAACTTGGACATTAAACTTGATATCCCATCATCAATATCATTCATAAACACCGAAAACAACAACGGACCCAACACTGAACCTTGAGGAACTCCACTAATAACATTAGTCCACGTTGAGCAGTGTCCATTGATTACCACTCTCTGTCTTCTGCCACTCAACCATCCCCTTATCCATAGCAGCAATTTGCCTCCAATGCCACACTGCTCCAATTTGTGCAGCAGTCTTCCATGTGCAACAGTATCAAAAGCCTTTCTAAGATCCAGATATATAATATCAGAGTTATTCCCTGCATCCAGTTCTTTTGTGACTACATCATAGTATACAATCAAATTGGTCAGGCAAGACCTGCCCTTAACAAAACCATGCTGCGTCTGAGCTATAACTGAATTCTTGTCTAGATGATCCTGCAGTGCTTCTTTAACCAGTGCCTCCATTAATTTACCTGGAACAGAAGTTAAACTAACAGGTCTATAATTACTTGTGTCAGCCTTTGATCCCCCTTTGTGAATTGGGGTTACATTTGCACATCTCCAGTCTATGGGTACCTCCCCTGAGTCCAAAGAAGCTCTCATAATTATGGCTAGGGGTTTGCATACTCCCTTTGCTGCCTCCTTTAATATAACTGGATAGATCCCATCCACCCCAGGTGCCTTTTTTATGTTTATCCTCAACAATCTCTCCTCCACTTTCCTCTCAGTTATTACAAAATCATCCAGCTCACTGCCAATGTTTACTTTACCTACATCATTCTCCTTCCTGAATAACTCCTCATGCGTGAATGTAGATGCAAAATACTCGTTTAGATTGTTAGCCACCTGAGCAGGATCCTCAACTGTTGAACCATCAATATCCAGTGGACCAATCTGATTCATCCCTTTCCTTTTCGAGTTCAAGTATGTAAAGAACTCTTTTCTGTTTTTCTTTGCATCCTTTGCCAAGGATTTTTCATAGTCTGCCTTTGCCTGCCTAATCTCCTTTGTGACTTGGTTACAGACCAACTTATATCTATCATAGGCTTCCATGTCACCCATTAATTTGTATGTATCCCATGCATTTTCTTCTCTGCCACATGTCTCATTAGTTCATCTGACAACCATTTAGGCCTAAACCTTGAACAATATTTCTTAGTTGGTATGTAAAGCCTGGTAGCCTCCAAGATTAGTTCCTTGAATGCTTCCCATTTTGAGTTTGCTGTTGGTAACATCATCAGTTGGTCCCACTGTATAGAATTTAAATACTGTCTCAGACCATCATAGTCGCCTTTACGAAAACAAAAACCCTTCCCTTTACCTCTGATGGTAGTTACCTCCTTGAGTAAATCCCACTTCAACACACTGTGATCACTGCCACCTAGTGGTTCATTTATCTGCAGGTTCTTAATGCATGAAGAATCACTACTGATAATTAGATCAAGAGTATTGCTCCCTCTTGTTGCCTCACGAACATGCTGATGTAGAAAACAATCATCCAATAAATCCACAAAAGCCTTGCTAGTGTGCGAGTGACCAACCCACAAATTCCAGTCAATATCTGGGAAATTAAAATCTCCCATTATAAGACTCTCTGATTTACTGGCCCACTCTATTTCCTTGTACAATATATTATTATACTCATCAGAGTCATTAGGCCTATAGCACATTCCTACTCTCAATTTTGATTTCCCTATGCTTATGTCACACCAAACTGACTCGACACTGCCCTGTCCATCGATGTCGACTGGCTTCACTTCCTTGGACTTTATGTGTTTCTTAATTAATAGCATAACCCCTCCTCCCCTCCTGTCCTGTCTATCCTTTCTACACACATTGTATTCCTCAAATTCCAGTTCCGCATTACTTATATCTGTGTGCCACCACGTCTCTGATATCCCAACAATATCTGCCCTTGATGTTTTGAACAATACCTCAAATTCATCAAATTTATTTACCAAACTCCTAGCATTGGTGTACACGCAGGTATACATGCACCTGTTTCTATTCTTAGCTACTCTAACACAACCCATGTGTTTACTTGTACCGCAATGACTACCAGCAGTCTCTGAAATATCCTGCATCTTGTTTTTCAGACTTCTGCTCATTTCAATAGAAGCAGTGCAAGAATCACTTCCACCTCTGCCACTGGCTACTGTTAATCTATTAGTCCTTGTATCCCCCCCATACACATTACCTATTGAAAATGTGTGGGCCATAGTGGAGAGAGCTATTCGGCAACGAAGTCCTCTTCCTTCAACTTTTCCAATGCTATGCAATATTTTGTTTCTAAAATTGTTGCAATTAGACCAAAACGCACTAAGCCACTTCATAGGATCCATGCAGCCCAACACACTTGCTATTATTCGAAACAAAAGCGGCCGATTCAATACTGAATAACGGTTCGTACAGATATATATATATATATATATATATATATATATTTTTTTTTTTTTTTTTTTGGCTAGTGTGTTTATTAATAAGGCCATTTATTGCAAGGAAGCGTAATGCGAATATCACGGTTTTTCTCCCGGAAAACTCTTGCTGCACGAAGGTTCTTCGTGCAGCAAGTCGACCACAGAACACATGCAATTTACAGACGACGCAATATGGTCTAAATTGCTGATGCCCTTAAAAGCATTACAAAAACAACAACTGCAACCGCACAACAGACGGGACATAACTTTTATTGGCAAGAAGGAAATACTACTCATCTGATCGACATAGTGGTAAAGTGTAAAGTGTGTTTAGGTAGGGTCAAGCGGCACCAGGGGTTTCCCCCATCTCCGCGTAGTTTACATTGTGGGTGAACCAGTTGACTGGAAAAGCCAGAGATTCAAAAGTGTATGGACTTTGTATATGTGTGATGCCTTGTACCATTGTTCATCTGGTCATTTAGCCGCCAGACCCGTACTGAGGCCGACGTTGTCCCACTTTTGCCCCGTGGAGGCAGACCAGGTACTCACTAGTATATAGTTCACTCTGGCAGGTCCTGCCACCTAATTTCCTGAGTTTCAATGGCTAGGACTATAAAAAAAAATATATATATCGCGTACGCGTCGCGGGGAGCGCTAGAAGTCCAAAATGTTGGGCAAAATTAATTTAGATTGGTGATTTTAGATTGTCTGGGGCATGTTCACGTTGCTGTCAGATAGAGTGGGGTGAAGGCTGAAGACTGGGGGGCAGATAGACAGAAATATGGAGCCAAAAGGAAGGCAACTCCAGTTTACAGTGGGGCATGCCCATGCCCCACCAGAGGGAAGAAATAGGGTGGCGGGGGAAGGTGACAGCAAACTGTCCCCTCCCCACTCTTCCAGGAACAGGTAAGACAGTGAGCCAAACAAGGGAGCTGGTTCAGGTTGCCAATGTGGCCTGTGTGCATGAGTGTGAGCAAACCAGACCGCAGGGTCAGGTCCACACCATCCAGAAAAACTTGAGGCCCAGCAGAGGCGATCCAATGTTGGTTTGGCTGAATAGGTTGTGCAAAATGTCACAGTTGGGAGTCATTCATGGGACTGTTGTCCCGTCCGGTAGTCAATGTTCTGGGAAGTGGAGTTTTGTCACTTCTCATAAGAGTTCCAGTTTTGTCTTGCATGAAGGATCAAGCAGTGAAACCTGACATCTGGTTGGGGGTCTCTGAGAAGCTTTGTTTGACACATCTATTCGAAGTTTGCAGGCAGAGGAATGGTCAAGCGTCTAGCATACAGGTTCTGGGCAAACTTGGTGAATGCTATATATGAGGCTTCATCTTCCAGTAAGTAGTGTTCCCGGTTTTTGGGATTAAGGCGCACTTGGATGATTAATTCAACACGAAGATCTTCATAAAATTCGCAGTCATACATCTGGTGTCCCCAGGTCTCCACAGAGCCACATGCACACATTGGGTTGTTTTCGAGTCCGAGAAGGTGTAATTTGTGACGGATCGCTCCATGTCCTGTTAGGAGATACGTGCTGTACAATCCAGGGCAAAGCCATACCGGATACTGTGGGTATATTTGTTGTAGATCGGGGAGGAACCTCCGCGTGACTTCCCCTTTTGGGGAGGTCGTCCAGCGCTGCTGCCATATTGATCGCAAATAGATCTGGAGTCTTTTCTTCTCCACTGTCCGATTTGCAGTTGGGTCTGTGGTGTGATCCTGGAAGGTAGTTGGATTTCCGCGTCTAAGCTGCTGTAACATGCCTAGGCGAATCACTTCAAGATCAAGAGGGAGGGTCCCAGTGAGTACTTGCAGCACATGAGTAGATACAGTGCGGCACGCTTTGGTGAGGGTTAATAAAATCGGTCGGTGAATGATGTTGAGTAGCCGACGATTTACCGCCGTAGAGGCCTTATGGTGCCAGACACCAGAAGCATATGCAATCGCAGGGATAATGGCTGCTTTGTAAAGTATTGCTAGAGTTCTTCTTTTCAGCCCCCAGTCGTGGCGGGTAATCCCGGCAAGCATGGCAGCGTAGTTTTTCATTTTCTTCTGGATGTATTTTAAGTGGGGTGTAAATGATAAATTTCCGTCCAGGATCACTCCTAGGTACTTGAGTTCTGTGGCCAACTTGATCGTTCGGTTGTAGATTTTTATCTGCGGTGGTCTGGTAGGAGTTAGATATCCCTTTAGTAGGATAGATTGGGTTTTGGTGGCAGAGATATTAAGGTAATGAGTTTCGGTCCACTCTCTTAGTGTAGAAAGCGCTGAGTTGGCAAGCGTTTCCAGTTGTGCTCTTGAATCAGCAGAGAGGATTAGGGAGAGGTCATCTGCGTATGCGAGCGCTTGCACGCCCCCCAGTTCCAGGGAGAGGAACTCATCCAGCACGTAGTTCCATAGGAGGGGACCCAGTACAGAGCCCTGAGGGCAGCCCCTGTGTACCTGGCATTCAACCTTGCAGTAGGGAGCCTGCACTAGGATCTTCCTATTGTTCAGGTAGCTCTGAATGCATCCATATAGGTTTGTTGGCAGGTTGGCAGCTCTTAGTCTTGCGAGGATGCTCTGCCACCAGAGGGCATCGAACGCCCCTGCAAAGTGCACAGAGATGAGAAGAAGATATTTTCGTTGACAGTTTGACGCGGCATTCATGATATATTCTAGTGCATCCAGAGTGGATTTCCCCGTTTTGAATCCGAATTGTTTGTCTGTTGTTAAATTTGCTGCGGTGTAATGTACTTCAAGCCTCTGTCTAAGAAGTTGTTCCAGGACTTTGCTGAGTACAGACAGGAGGGCTATAGGTCGGTAGGACTCCGGTATATGTGGCTGCTTTGATGAGTTTTTTTATGATTAATTTTATGCTGGCTACCTTCCAATCCGAGGGGAACGAGCCCTGACGAAGACAGTGGTTATAGTGGTATCCAACAACATCCAGAAAACCTATAAGGAAAACATCAGGAAGTCAAAGAAATGTATCATACGAAAAAGTAACAACCATCCCGATCGCCGTCCCAACTACCAGCACGGTTCCAAGTGCCTACATAAGAACCTAGCCACAACAAGCATTCCAGAAAACAGACAACTCCAGAAAGCCTCGAAACTTTACACTTGAAGGATGGACTGCCAGTTCCTCAACCAATAACATAAAATCGGACATAACAACCATCCCACGCTGCTGTTCGGGATGAAAAAAAAAAAGACGATAAGGAAGAGAAATACACTGTGCTGCCTCTTTATTAGGTACACCTACCTAGTAGCGGGTTGAGCCTCATTTAACTTTCAAAACAGCCTGAATTCGACTAGGCATGGATTGAACAAGATGCTGAAAACGTTGTACAGGAATTGGGTACCATGCAGACATGAGTGTGTCGCACAATTACTTGAGATTCGACACGGATGTGTAGTCCTGCAGCGAACAGCCCTTTCCAGCTCATCACCATAGATGTTCAATAGGATTGAGATCCGGGTAACTGAGCAGGCCAATGCAGCAAAGAAAAGTCATTTTGATTAGCATTAGCATTAGTAGAGGCATATGATGAAAGAAAGCAAGTTTATGCAGCATCAGCCAAAAAAAATTCCACTTCACCCCTCCGTTCGTTCGAAATTTTTTTTTTTTTTTTTTTTTATGTGAACCCCAAACACGAGAGGTATTATGACCTATAGTACTTAGTACCGTGCTTGGGTTGGAGGTTAAGAAGACGAAAGAAGATATTTGTTGACATTGGACTTGAACTTCTGTAGATTACAATTTTCAGGAAATACGTATGAAGGAAGGTTGTTCCAGAAAACGGCAGTTGAATGAATAAATGAGGAAGATGAAAAGTTGGTTCTGTGGGTTTGAAGTTGGACAGTAAATGGATGTTAGCTGGTGGCGGCACGTGTTCGGACTGTTTTGAAAGAGAGAGCAGGAATTATAGAAGCCAATTCAGAAGAACAGTGCCCATGGAAGTATCTGTAGAAGAGGCATGCAGCAGAAACAGTGCGTCTATGAGAGAGCGGGTGGAGAGACTCTGTTAGAGATGAATCATTAATTAACCTAACTGCCCTCTTCTGAATGGAATCAAGAAGCCGGAGAGAGGTTTTGGGGGCACCACCCCAGATATGGGAACAATATTCCATAGCAGGGCGGATTTGTGATTTATACAGAGTGAGCAGCTGTTTGGAAGAAAAGTAACGCCGAGAGCGAAAGAGAAAACCAAGTTTTTTAGATGCAGAGGAAGCAATATTTGTAATGTGCTTATGCCAAGAGAGATTAGAAGTCAGGGTAATCCCCAAAAGAGATATATCATTTTGCCTAGAAATCGGAGTGTCACTAAAGATAAGCATAGGAGTAGAAGAATCCTTTTTGCGAGATATAAGACAAGACTGAGTTTTAGAAGGGTTGAAATCAACTAAGTTGTCTTTGCCCCACTGGAAAATTACCTGAAGATCGGCATTTAAGGAATTGGTAGCAGATTTTCGGGAAGTTGAAGCTGATTGAGCAGGACAAGGTTTCTCAAAATGGAAAGTTGAATGCAATGTGCTATCATCAGCAAAACTATGGATAGGATTTCCAGTCAATGGAAGAAGGTCATTGATATACAAGAGGAAAAGAGTGGGGGAAAGAACTGAACCTTGGGGGACACCGGCATTAGTAGAGAAGTTAGAAGACAGAGAGCCATCTACTATCACCCTCAGTGAGCGATCAGAGAGAAAACTGGATAACCAATTACTAAAAACAGTTGGCAAACCATAAGATGGAAGCTTGTTTAGAAGACCTTTATGCCAAACACGATCGAAAGCCTTTGAGATGTCAAGAGCAACTACTTGTGTTTCACCGAACCTTTCCATTGAATTAGTCCATAAATGGGTAACATAAGCCAGAATATTTCCAGTGGATCGACATTGACGGAATCCATACTGGTGATCGTTGATCAGACGGAAGGTTTCTAGGTAGTTTAAGAGTTGGCGGTTAATTGATTTCTCCATTACTTTAGAAAGAGTAGAAGTAATTGCAATGGGACGATAATTGGATGGGAGGGATTTGTCACCCTTTTTAGGAACTGGCTGGATATGAGCAAATTTCCAAGCAGAAGGAAAAACACCTTTGGAATAAGAAAGTGAAAAAAGGCGGCAAAGAATAGGAGTAAGTTCAGGAGCACAGGTTTTGAGAACAAGTGGAGAAATACCATCAGGACCTGGAGCTTTCTTAGCATCAAGATTCGTCAAAATCCTTCTGATATCCTTTTGACAGAAGACCACAGGAGGCATTGAATGGAGCGTGTTGGAAATGGTGGGAGGTGTTTTACCAAGATCATTAATACATGAGCTGGAAGAAAATGGGATGCTAGAAGGTCAGCTTTATCCTTGGCTGAAGTGGCAACAGAACCATCTGGTTTGGACAGAGGTGGGAGTAAAGATGGGCAAAAGTTGCGGCCAATAGCTTTGGCAAGAGACCAGAATGCTCGGATACCATTAGGGCAAGAAGCAAGTTTTCTACTCTTAGCCTGTTCAAACTCTAGTTTGGACTGGTTAATAACTGCTTTACAACTGTTGCGAGCTTTGGTGTAGGCAGAAAATGAAACTGAAGAATTAGAAACAAGCCAATTAAGATATGCAACATTCTTCTCTCAAAACAGCCTTAGCATATTCATTGGAAAACCAAGGTTTATATAAAGGACGAGATTTTAAAGTGGAGTGTGGATTAAAGGATTCCATTCCTGCAAGAATAATTTCACTGACACGATCTGAGCAAACGTTGACATCAGAAGTTTTGAAACAGTAATCCGACCAAGGAAAAGAAGAAAAGAAGTCTCGCAGGTCATCCCATTTTGCATTCTTGTAATGCCAAACAACACGTGGTTGGGAATAGCCATGAGATAAAGGTTCCATTGGAGAAGAGACAATCACCAAGTTGTGATCTGAAGTGCCTAAAGGACCACTCACTTCGACCGTGTACTTAGAAGGGTTGTTTGTGAGAAAACGATCAAGCGTATTGGCTGTATGATTAGGATTGTCCGGTATTCTTGTAGGTAAATGAACAATCTGTGCTAGGTCATTAGTAATTGCAAAAGCCTCAGCATCTCGACCTGCTGGGACGGTGTGACTAGAAAACGGAAGCCAGCTGGAGTTGGGAACATTAAAATCACCAAGGAAAATTACTTCGCTGTTAGGAAAGTTGGACTGGAGAAAGTCAAGTTGCAAAGAGAGGAAGTCAAAGAGCTCCAAGTGATTAGTGGAGTTGGGAGAACGGTAGAGACAACAGATGAATTTGACACAATGAGGCAGAGAGATTTTAAGCCAGAGAAGATCAAAGAGAGGAGATTCCAAATTGCCAAGTCTCTGACAGGGAATATCAGAACGGACATATGCACAAGTACCACCTTTGAGGCGAAAGGAATCATACAGCGAATAATTTGGGCATCTGAGATGAGCAGTAGATGAATCAACCGATAACTGAGATTCTGTCAGAAAAAGTACATGGGATTTGGCAGACTGCAAGTGGAAATGGACATCGTTGAGATTAGAATTGAGACCACGTATATTTGTGAAATGAATTAGGAAGTCCTTGGGAGATTTAGATCTTTTCGCAGATAAGCTTGCTCTATTAGTTTGACAATTCATGGTGTATTCAATAGTAAGGAAAAGTAGGTGGGACATGCTGTATGAAGTAATGAAATTTTTGGATATGGCGTACATGTGGTAAGAATATACCCATTTCCTTGACATAACGTGGCCTCGACAATGCTCCCGGCATACACACTACTCGGACTCCCTCCAGTCACTATCTGGCAGAGTAGAGGCAGCAAGATTATACACTAGCTGATCCGGAAGCATCCTAGAGAGTTACCAATAGGTTCAGTCCGGTGTACTAACTAGCGGCCGGCCTGCGAACACCGTTTTAGAGCTGTACCCTCGAAATGTAAGGAATATTGGATCTCGCCACGACGTTCATCATAACCTCAAAAGTCATCAATCATACTGCATGTTGGAAGAGAAATACCTGTCCAGCTGCAGTCTGTTCCACCAACCAACTACCTGCTGGCTAAAGGGAAATTTCCGCACATCTATCCTACATCTGTCTTTCCTCAATTTGAATTTATTGAAATGAGGCCTCTGTACTTGTTCCAGCATCCTCTCAGGCTATTATTCTGAGCAAGAGGAATGATCCCATCAGCATTGAGCATGCTAAAACCATTCAAGGCTTTATACACCTCTATCAGATCACCTCGCCGGTGCCTAGTCTCCAGACACTGTAATTTGCAAAACTTAAGCCTTTCTTCGTAAGAGCAACCCTTTGTTCCATTCACCAATCTTGTTGCCCTTCTCTGTACTTGTTCCAGCATCCCCACATCCTTCTTGAAATGAGGCCTCCAGACCTGTAAACAGTACTCTAGGTGTGGCCTGACCATTGCCTTATACAATGGAATAATCACCTCCTTATCCCTGCTGGAAAAATTCCTGTATATCATTGACAATACTCCATGAGCTACTCTTGCAGCCCGTCTGCACTGCTCAGAGAACTTCATATCAGCCTGCACAACCACCCCCCCCAGGTACCTTTCATTCTCTACCACTGTCAGTTTAGTACCACAGAGTTGATACGTTTCTCTGGGGTTGCTGTTTCCCATATGTAGTACTTTACATTTGTCAATGTTCAACTTCATTTGCCACCTCTCAGCCAATCTGCTCAACCTTTCCAGATCCTGCTGCAGTAGCATAGTGTCAGTAGTGTCCTTGACAACCTTGCCAACCTTCGTATTGTCTGCAAACTTGGCCATTAAGCTTGATATACCATCATCAATATCATTTATAAATACAGAAAACAATATTGGAAACAATACTGAACCCTGAAGGACTCCACTAATAACATTAGTCCACGATGAGCAGTGTCCATTAATTACCACTCTCTGTCTTCTCCCCCTCAACCACCCCTTTATCCATAGCAGCAATTTGCCTCCAATGCCACACTGCTCCAATTTGTGCAGCAGTCTTCCATGTGCAACAGTATCAAAAGCCTTTCTAAGATCCAAGTATATAATATCAAAGTTATTCCCTGCATCCAGTTCTTTTGTGACTGCATCATAGTATCCAATCAAATTGGTCAGGCAAGTCTTCCCCTTAACAAAACCATGCTGTGTCTGAGCTATAACTGAAGTCTTGTCTAAATGATCCTGCAGTGCTTCTTTAACCAGTGCCTCCATTAATTTTCCAGGAAAAGAAGTTAAACTAACAGGTCTATAATTACTTGTGTCGCCCTTTGATCCTCCTTTGTGAGTTCTGGTCACATTTGCACATCTCCAGTCCATGGGTACTTCCCCTGAGTCCAAGGAAGCTCTCATAATTATGGCTAAGGGTTTGCTTACTTCCTTCGATGCTTCCTTTAATATAACTGGATAGATCCCATCCATCCAGGTGCCTTTCTTGTATTTATCTTCAACAATTTCTCCTCCACTTTACTCTCAGTTATTACAAGATTCTCTAGCTTACTGCCAGCTTTGAATACACCTCTGGCATTCCCATCGCTGAATAACTCCTCATGTGTGAATGTCGATGTAAAATATTCATTCAGTTTGTTAGCTACCTGAGCAGGATCATCAACAGTTGACCCATCGATATCAAGTGCACCAATCTGATTCATCCCCTTCCTTCTAGCGTTTACATAAGTAAAGAACTCTTTGCTGTTTTTCTTTGCATCCCTTGCCAAAGATTTCTCGTAATCTGCCTTCGCCTGCCTAACCTCCTTTGTAACTTGGTTACAGATCAACGTATATCTATCATAGGCTTCTGTGTCACGTGTTAATTTATATGTATCCCATGCAAGTTTCTTCTCTGCCATATGTCTCATTAGTTCATCTGACATCCACTTAGGCCTAAACCTTAAACAATATTTCTTAGTTGGTATGTAAAGCCTAGTAGCTTCCAAGATAAGTTCTTTGAATGCTTCCCATTTTGAATTTGCTGTTGGTAACATCATCAGTTGGTCCCACTGTATAGAATTTAAATACTGTCTCAGTCCATCGTAGTCGCCTTTACAAAAGCAATAACCCTTCCCTTTACCCCTAATGGTAGTTACCTCTTTGAGTAAATCCCACTTCAGCACACTGTGATCACTGCCACCTAGTGGTTCATTTACCTGCAGATTTTTAATGCATGAAGAATCACTACGGATAATCAAATCAAGAGTATTACTCCCTCTAGTTGCCTCCTGAACATGCCGATGTAGAAAACAATCATCCAATAAATCCACAAAAGCCATGCAAGTGTGTGAGTGACCAGCCTCCAAATTCCAGTCAATATCTGGGAAATGAAAATCCCCCATTATAAGACTCTCTGATTTACTGGCCCGCTCTATTTCCTCGTACAATTCCTTATTATACTCATCAGAGTCATTAGGCCTATAGCACACTCCTACTCTCAATTTTGATCTCCCAATGCTTATGTCACACCAAACTGACTGGACACTGTACTGTCCAGCGATGTCCACTGGCTTCACTTCCTTGTATTTTATGTATTTCTTAACTAATAGCATAACCCCTCCTCCCTTCCTATCCTGTCTATCCTTTCTGTAGACATTCTACTCCCCAAATTCCAGTTCTGCATTCCTTATATCTGTGTGACACCACGTCTCTGAAATCCCAACAATATCTGCCTTTGATGTTTTGAGGAATACCTCAAATTCTTCAAATTTATTTACTAAACTCCTAGCATTGGTGTACACGCAAGTATACATGCACCTGGATTTCTTTTTACTTAATAAGTTTCTTGGTCTTATCACTTTCAAAAAGTCGTAGTGTTCCTCATCGATATCTTGGTCCTGAATAGTCTGCAGAAGCTCAAGCTTGTTCTTAAGTTACGGTACATACTGCTTTTTCCTCCTCTTCTGTTATCTCAAAGATCTTCGTTTTATTTACTCGAGTCAGTTTTTTTCCTTTTCATTTCTTACATCTATATCAAGTGTGCATCTTACCATTCTGTGATCATCGTTTACCTTGACGGTAACATCATTCACGATATACAGTGAAACTTCTCCTAATGGACATCTCTCTACAACGGACATTTTCAAATTCCCCAACTCACCTCCATTGGTTTTAACGTGTTTGCAGCTTCTGTTTAGCGGACATTCTCTGTAACGGACGCGGACAGGCAATCTGCACTGTTTCGTTTAGATTAGCACTTAATTTGATCTCCCCATAACGGACAGTGGGGGAGCTCACGGCCCTTTTTCTAGGAACGTTTCTTCCACGTATTGCCTCAATCGTGTGTTTATTTTCTATTTCCGATTCTCTGAATTTTATCAAGGTTGGCGTCACGGTTCTAAACCCTTTTTCAAGAATTTTAAGGCGCGTGTAAAACTTCTGATGAATTGGGTATGTGCAGGGTGGGGGGAATATGGTCGGCCTTTTGTCTTTTCAGTTTCAGTTTTGTTCAGTGTCGTGTGAAGTGCACAATGTCTTCTCGTAAACATTTAACTTTAAAAATGAGTCGAACTCATTAATGCGTATGATCGGCAAAAAAATAGTGTTCGCAATAGTAGTAGTAGTAGTGGCATGTAATGCAAGAAAGCAAATGTATGAGCTTATGCAGCATCAGCCAAAAAAAAAAAAAAAAAAAAATTTTACAAAACAATTCTCTCTAAATGTTTGTCCAGTTCCTCTTTAAATTTATTTAACCTATCAACTTCCACAACAGGTGGTAGTTTGTTCCAGCAATTAGCCACCTGCTGGCTAAAGGCAAATTTCCGCACATCTATTCTACATCTGTCTTTCCTTAATTTGAATTTATGCTCCTTAGGTTCGTAATCTGAACAAGTGGAAGAATCCCATCAGAATTCAGCGTGCTCAACCCATTCAAGGCCTTATACACCTCAATCAGATCACCGCGCAGGTGCCTAGTCTCCAGCCACTGCAATTTGCTGAACTTAAGCCTCTCTTGGTAAGAGGTTCCCTTCATTCCCCTCACCAATCTTGTTGCCCTCCTCTGTACACGCTCAAGTAAATCTACATCCTTCCTAAAATGAGGCCTCCAGACCTGTATGCAGTACTCAAGGCGTGGCCTGACCATTGCCTTATACAGAGGGATAATCACCTCCTTTTCCCTGCTAGCAAAATTCCTATATATCATTGACAAAACCCCATGACCTGACCTGGCAGCCTGTCTGCATTGCTCAGAAAACTTCATATCTGCCTGCACAATTACTCCCAGGTCTTTTTCATTTTCTACCACCTTAAGTGTAGTACCACACAGTTGGTACGTTTCTCTGGGGTTACTTCTACCCATATGCAGTACTTTGCATTTGTCAAGGTTAAACTTCAGTTGCCACTTCTTAGCCCATCTGCCCAAATTATCTAGATCCTGTTGCAGTAGCACACTGCCATTACTGTCATTAACAACCCTGCCAACCTTTGTATCATCTGCAAACTTCGACACTAAGCCTGATATACCTTCATCAATATCATTGATAAATATACAAAACAACAGTGGACCCAACACCGAACCCTGTGGGACTACACTAATAACATTAGTCCAAGAAGAGCAGCACCCATTGATTACCACCCTCTGTCTTCTCCCACTTAACCATCCTTTGGTCCATTGTAGCAACTTACCCTTAATACCATTCTGCTCCAATTTGTACAATAGTCTTCCATGCGCAACAGTGCCAAAAGCTTTCCTGAAATCCAAATATATGATATCAAAATTATTTTTTGCATCCAGTTCCTTTGTAACCACATCATAATATCCTATCAAATTTGTCAGACAAGACTTTCCCTTAACAAACCCATGCTGTGTCTGAATTATTGCTGCAGTCTTGTCTAGATGATCCTGCAATGCATCTTTAACCAGCGACTCCATTATTTTACCCGGAACAGAAGTTAAACTAACTGGTCTGTAATTACCCATGTCACCCTTCGAACCCCCTTTGTGAATTGGGGATACATTTGCACATCTCCAGTCCGTGGGGACCTCCCCTGAGTCCAAAGATGCTCTCATAATTATGGCTAAGGGTTTACTTACTTCCTTTGCTGCCTCCTTTAATATAACTGGATAGATCCCATCCACCCCAGGTGCTTTTCTTACGTTTAACTTCAACAGTTTCTCTTCCACTTTGCTCTCAGTTATTACAAAATCATTAAGTACCCTGCTACAATTTAATAATCTTCTGCCATTTTCAAACCTTAATAATTCCTCACGTGTGAATGTAGATGCAAAATACTCATTCAGTTTGTTTGCTATCTGA
Source organism: Mastigoproctus giganteus (assembly GCF_048544385.1). Classification (NCBI taxonomy): domain Eukaryota; kingdom Metazoa; phylum Arthropoda; class Arachnida; order Uropygi; family Thelyphonidae; genus Mastigoproctus; species Mastigoproctus giganteus. Next base: position 253,147,663 of record NC_143575.1, on the reverse strand, counting down.
GGAGGATCATCAACAGTCGAACCATCGATGTCAAGTGGACCAATCAGATTCATCCCCTTCCTTTTAGAGTTTACATAAGTAAAGAACTCTTTGCTGTTTTTCTTAGCATCTTTTGCCAAGGATTTCTCATAATCTGCCTTCGCCTGCCTAACCTCCTTTGTAACTTGGTTACAGATCAACTTGTAGCTATCATAGGCTTCTGTGTCACGTGTTAATTTGTATGCATCCCATGCATTTTTCTTCTCTGTTACGAGTCTCATTAGTTCATTTGACAACCATTTCTTAATAGGTTTGAACCTTTTAGTAGCTTCCACGATTAATTCCTTGAATGCTTCCCACTTAGAATTTACTGTTGGTAACATCGTCAGTTGATCCCACTGTACAGAATTTGAAAACTGTCGGAGACCACTGTACTCGCCTTTACGGAAGCAAAAACCTTTTCCTTTACCCCTGATGGAAATTAAATCTTTAAGTAAATCCCACGTGAGTACACTGTGGTCACTGCCACCTAGTGGTTCTTTTATCTGCAAATTCCTAATACATGAATGATCACTGCTGATAACCAGATCGAGAGTATTACTTTCTCTGGTTGCCTCTCGAACATGCTGCTGCAGAAAACAATCATCCAATAAATCCACAAAAGTCTGACTAGTGTGTGAGTGCCCAACCTACAAGTTCCAGTCAATATCTGGGAAGTTAAAATCCCCCATTATAAGACATTCTGATTTACTAGCCCACTCTATTTCTCTGTACAATTGTTCATTGTACTCATTCGAGTCATTAGGCCTATAACACACTCCTACTCTTATTTTTGCTTTCGCAGTGCTTATGTCACACCAAACTGACTCAACAGTGCACTGTTCATCTATATCAACTGGATGCACTTCTTTTGATTTTATGTTTTTCTTAATTAACAGCATAACACCTCCTCCCTTTCTATCCTGTCTATCCTTTCTGTACACATTGTACTCCCCAAATTCCAGTTCGGCATTCCTTATATCTGTGTCACACCATGTCTCTGATATATCAACAATATCCGCCTTTGATGTCTTGACCAACCCTTCAAATTCATCAAATTTATTTACTATACTTCTAGCATTGGTATACATGCAAGCATACATGCTCCTTCTATTCTTTGTTAACCTAACACATCCCATATACCTACCCGTTCCACGATGACCGCCACCCGTCCCTGAAACCCCCAACACCCCACGCTCCAGGTCGCTACTTATTCTAATAGAAGTTGTGCAAGAATCACCTTCACCTCTGCCTACGGCTACTGTTAAACTATTAGTCCTTGAATCCCCCCAAGCTATCAGTTTTCCGACCCACCCAACACTGCGTCGATAGCATCAGCAAATATTCTTGCACCCTTTCTATTTAAATGTATCCCATCCCTGTAGAAGCAGTCTCTCCTGTTAACAAGTACAGTCCAGGCTGAAACAAATTCTACCCCTTGAGCCTTGCACAATCTTTCCAGGGCCGAATTGATCACAAGGCTCATCATATACTCCCTCCTATCGTGTCTGGGCAGAATTGCAGACACTTTCAAATTCAACCCTACTTCACGGCTTTTTTTCAACAGTGACCTGTACTTGTTAAGTAATTCTGCCGGTCTCCTGCTCTTAATATCATTATTGCCAACGTGTACAACTATATCACCATTTGTGCCCTTAAAAGATGATATCCGCTCTACAACGTCATCAACCTTTGCCCCTGGCAGACATACCCTGGTCCTGTTCCACCTATCCTTTTTACACAATATATTCCCCGTCTCCCTGACAATAGAGTCACCAACAACTACTAGTTCCTGTGGGACCAGCGCATTCTGCCTTGGGGGCTGCCGCTGTGTTGCGTGATGACCAAGTGCAAGCTCTGGCGTTGATGTGGGCAGCTGAGAGCCTGATGGGCCCCTCAATTTAGATCTTTCGAGGGCATCCACCCTGTCCTTCAAACTCTCATATAGGCCCATAACAACGCTGAGTTGTCGCCTGATTTCCTTACACTCCTTGCATCGCGCACAGACAAAAACATCCCCCATGGCAATATCATGTTCCGTTCCAGATAGTCCGGCAAACATTTCACAAGCTGCACATTTTTTTAGGCTGTGATGCGTTGGAGAATCCCCCCCCTCAGTTCTCCCACGAGTCACAGCACTCCTGCCACTTTGTGCCCGTTGCTTTGCTGCTCTAGTTTGGGGCATGATACTTTAAATTAATAAAATCAATAAATTAATAAATAAATCAATCTCGCTGCAAAATTCAAAATCGGGAAGACGCAGGTAAGCAACATCCAAAAGAAAAAAAAAATGAACTGCTCAAACAATTTTGGCAACACGGAAATAATCAGGTTCAAAAATCATTCCCGAAAACTGTTGCACTTCAAATTGACAATGTTACGTATGAGTGGTTTTGTCGCGAACGTGCTAAAAAAATTCCCATTAATGGGCCTATTATTAGGGAAAACGGGATAAATGAGTTCAATGCTTCTGTGGGATGGCTAGACAAGTTCAAACTCGGCATAAAATTTCTTGGAAAACCGTAAGTGGTGAAGGTGGATCTGTTGATACTTGGGTTGTAACAGAGTGGACCGTCAAATTGGAAGAGTTATGTCGTGATTTTGAAGCAAAGGATATTTACAACTGTGACGAAACAGGGTTGTTTTTTTAAAGCTCTTCCTGAAAAAACAATGAGTCTAAAAAACGAAAAGTGCCAGGGCAGAAAAATTTCTAAGGAACGATAGACTGTACTATTGTGTACAAATATGCTGGGAGACTTTGAACAACCTCTTGTTATAGGAAAACCACAAAATCCTAGTTGATTCAAGGGCATAAAGTTGAATCTTTTGAATGTTGACTGGAAGTCTAATTAAAAAGCGTGGATGACACGAGATATCATGAGCGAATGGATAAGTCACTTTAACCAAAACGTGATTCGTCAAAACAGAAATATTATTCTTTTCATGGATAATGCTGCATCTCACCCGCACATTGAATTGTCCAACATTCAAATCGTTTTTCTGCCACCAAACACATCTGCAGAGTGTCAGCCCTTGGATCAAGGGATAATAAAAAAATTCAAACTTCACTACAGAAAACGTGTTTTAAGACATCTCATTGCAAACATGAACGATGTAACATGTGCGAGTGACCTTGCAAAGAAAATCAGCATCCTAGATGCGATTCAATGAATTTCCTCTTCAGTAAACGCAATTAGAAAACAAATTGTCGTGAACTGTTTTGTAAAGTCTGGCTTCTCAAACGCAAAAATTGAAGTTGTGAACAGCAATGTGGAGCACCAAGAAGAACAAGAACTTCAACATCTATTGATAATGTACGATATTTCAGCTACAAGTGACTCTGGCTACAAAGATATAGACTCGAACCTCACTACAGAAGATGGTGCTATAGATATCACCGACATTATCATCGATGTTTTTTAACAAGTTCCTCATGAGGATGAAGAAATGGAAGGAGGTCATTCTGTCGAAGAACATATTAACGACGAACCACAGATGAAAATAGAAGCGCTCATACAAATCAATCGTTTAAAAAGGTTTTTCGCCGCTGAAGAAGATACTGAAGGATTTTCGATGGTTTCTTCACTCCAAACAAATGTTGAAAACAAAATTATCAGCCGGAAGAAGGTGCAGAAGAAAATAAGTGATTACTGTATGTATTTTTCTTAAGATAAAGTCATAATATGCATAGCACAATTGTATGTATATTATTTACAAAAATATTGTGCAAAATCTGTATATATTTTAATTTAATTTTACATTAAACGTTTAACGATTTTTCTTTCTTTCTTTTTTTTTTCTCCCTCAGACTTCTTGTTAGCGGACACTTCTCTCTAACGGACACATTTTCGTTCCCCATGGCTGTCCGTTAAAGGGAAGTTTCACTGTATCTTCTGTTAGTGTGGATGAACTCGATTTCATTAAGTGTTAATCCGTTTGGGCTCTTCCATGTCACTTTTTGTTCAGCCTTTTCTTGAAGAAAGTGTTCATTACTGACATTGATCGAGATTCTGCAAATTCCACAAGTATTGGCATTAGCATTAGCATCAGTAGAGGCATTTGATGCAAGAAAGCAAGCTTATGCAGCATCAGCCAAAAAAATTAAAGTAAAATAAATAAATAAAAAATAACCACTTCCACTTCACCCCTCTGTTCCTTCGAAATACCTGTCCAGCCGAGCCTTAAACTTATTTAGGCTATCAACTTCCACGACAAGGGATGGAAGTCTGTTCCACCTACCAACCACCCGCTGGCTAAAGGCAAATTTCCGCACATCTATCCTACATTTGTCTTTCCTCAATTTGAATTTATGCCGTCTCAGGTGATTATTCTGAGCAAGAGGAAGAATCCCATCAGCATTGAGCATGCTCAAACCATTCAAGGCTTTGTACACCTCTATCAGATCACCTCGCTGCTGCCTAGTCTCCAGACACTGTAATTCGCAAAACTTAAGCCTTTCTTCGTAAGAGCACCCCTTTGTTCCATTCACTAATCTTGTTGCCCTTCTCTGTACTCGTTCCAGCCGCTCTACATTCTTCTTGAAATGAGGTCTCCAGGCCTGTATACAGTACTCTAGGTGTGGCCTGACCATTGCCTTATACAAGGGAATAATCACCTCCTTATCCCTGCTAGAAAAATTCCTATATATCATTGACAATACACCATGAGCTACTCTTGCAGCCCGTCTGCACTGCTCAGAGAACTTCATATATGCCTGCACAACCACCCTCAGGTCCCTTTCATTCTCTACCACTGTCAGTGTAGTACCACAGAGTTGATACGTTGCTCTGGGGTTGCTGTTTCCCATATGTAGTACTTTACATTTGTCAATGTTAAACTTCATTTGCCACCTCTCAGCCCATCTGCTCAACCTTTCCAGATCCTCTTGCAGCAGCATAGTGTCAGTAGTGTCCTTGACAACCGTGCCAACCTTCGTATCGTCTGCAAACTTGTACATTAAGTTTGATATACCATCATCAATATCATTTATAAATACAGAAAACAATAAAGGACCCAATACTGAACCCTGAGGGACTCCACTAATAACATTAGTCCACGATGAGCAGTGTCCATTGATTACCACTCTCTGTCTTCTCCCCCTCAACTACCCCTTTATCCATAGCAGCAATTTGCCTCCAATGCCACACTGCTCCAATTTGTGCAGCAGTCTTCCATGTGCAACAGTATCAAAAGCCTTTCTAAGATCCAAATATATAATATTAAAGTTATTCTCTGCATCCAGTTCTTTTGTGACTGCATCATAGTATCCAATAAAATTGGTCAGGCAAAACTTCCCTTTAACAAAACCATGCTGTGTCTGAGCTATAACTGAAGTCTTGTCTAGATGATCCTGCATTGCTTCTTTAACCAGTGCCTCCATTAATTTTCCGGGAACAGAAGTTAAACTCACAGGTCTATAATTACTTGTGTCAGCCTTTGATCCTCCTTTGTGAATTAGGGTCACATTTTCACATCTCCAGTCCATGGGTACCTCCCCTGAGTCCAAGGAAGCTCTCATAATTACGGCTAAGGGTTTGCTTACTTCCATTGCTGCCTCCTGTAATATAGCTGGATAGATTCCATCCACCCCAGGTGCCTTTCTTGTGTTGATCTTCAACAATTTCTCCTCCACTTTACTCTCAGTTATTACAAGATTCTCTAGCTTACTGCCAGAGTTGAATACACCTCTGGCATTCCCCTCGCTGAATAACTCCTCATGTGTGAATGTCGATGCAAAATATTCATTTAGTTTGTTAGCTACCTGAGCAGGATCATCAACAGTTGACCCATCGATATCAAGTGGACCAATCTGATTCATCCCCTTCCTTCTAGAGTTTAGATAAGTAAAGAAATCTTTGCTGTTTTTCTTCGCATCCTTTGCCAAGGATTTCTCGTAATCTGCCTTCGCCTGCCTAACCTCCTTTGTAACTTGGTTACAGATCAACTTGTATCTATCATAGGCTTCTGTGTCACGTGTTAATTTGTATGTATCCCATGCATTTTTCTTCTCTGCCATATGCCTCGTTAGTTCATCTGACATCCATTTAGGCCTAAACCTTGAACAATATTTCTTAGTTGGTATGTAAAGCCTAGTAGCTTCCAAGATAAGTTCTTTGAATGCTTCCCATTTTGAATTTGCTGTTGGTAACATCATCAGTTTATCCCACTGTATAGAATTTAAATGCTGTCTCAGTCCACCGTAGTCGCCTTTACGAAAGCAATACCCCTTCCCTTTACCCCTAATGGTAGTTACCTCTTTGACTAAATCCCACTTCAGAACACTGTGATCACTGCCACCTAGTGGTTCATTTTTCTGCAGATTCTTAATGCATGAAGAATCACTACTGATAATCAAATCAAGCGTATTACTCCCTCTAGTTGCCTCCCGATCATGCTGATGTAGAAAACAATCATCCAATAAATCCACAAAAGCCTTGCTAGTGTGTGAGTGACCACCCGCCAAATTCCAGTCAATATCTGGGAAATTAAAATCCCCCATTATAAGACTCTCTGATTTACTGGCCCACTCTATTTCTCTGTACAGTTTCTTATTATACTCATCAGAGTCATTAGGCCTATAGCACACTCCTACTCTCAATTTTGATCTCCCAATGCTTATGTCACACCAAACTGACTCGACACTCCACTGTCCAGCGATGTCGACTGGCTTCACTTCCTTGGATTTTATGTGTTTCTTAACTAATAGCATAACCCCTCCTCCCTTCCTATCCTGTCTATCCTTTCTGTAGACATTCTACTCCCCAAATTCCAGTTCTGCATTCCTTATATCTGTGTGACACCACGTCTCTGAAATCCCAACACTATCTGTCTTTGATGTTTTGAGCAATACCTCAAATTCATCAAATTTATTTACTAGACTCCTAGCATTGGTGTACACGCAAGTATACATGCACCTGCTCTTCCTCTTAGCCACCCTAACACAACCCATGTGTTTACTTGTACCCCAATGATTCCCAGCAGTCTCTGAAATATCCTGCATCTTATTTTCCAGGCTGCTGCTCATTCCAATAGAAGCAGTGCAAGAATCACTTTCTCCTCTGCCAGTGGCTACTGTTAATCTATTAGTCCTTGTATCCCCCAATCTAGCAGTTTTCTGACCCTCCTAACACTGCCTCGATAGCATCGGCAAACATTCTTGCACCCTTTCTATTTTAGTGTATCCCATCCCTGTAGAAGCAATCTCTCCTGTTAACAAGTACAGTCCAGGCTGAAACAAATTCTATCCCTTGAGCCTTGCACAATCTTTCCAGGGCCGAATTGATCGGCAGGGCTCTCATCATATACTCCCTCCTATCGTGTCTGGGCAGAATTGCAGACACTTTCAAATTCAACCCTAATTCACGGCTTTTTTCATCAGTGACCTGTACTTGTTAAGTAATTCCGCCGGTCTCCTACTCTTAATATCATTAGTGCCAACGTGTACAACACCTTTTGTGTCCTTAAAAGATGATATCCGCTCTACAACGTCATCAACCTTTGCCCCTGGCAGACATACCCTTTCACCTCTTTAATATTTTCACCAATTCCAAAATGTCCTATAGTTCCCCTTTCTGCGCTGTTTTGTCTCTATTCAACCATTGCATTGAAGTCCTCCATAATGATAGTGTAGTGGGTTTTCTGCTCATCTAGAAGACTCTCAATTTCGATGTAAATCTTTTCAACCTCTTCATCATCATGGCTCAACGTTGGTGCATAAATCATTATAACCTTTAGCTTGTACCTCTTAGAAATCCTGAATAGTAGTCTGGACACCCTTGGTGATGTACTTTGAATTCCAAAACGTTGTTTTTCATATCTTTATCGAGCAGATAGCCAACTTCACCTTCGCTTCTTTCACTGTTTCCATTGGTGTACACCAGATTTACGCTTGATACTCTTATAAGTGATTCATTTCTTGTTCTTGTTTCAGCCAAACCGATGATATTCCAATTCACATTTTCAAATTCCTTTTCCAGCTCTAATATTCTGTCTTCACCAATGTGCGATCTTACGTTGTAACAGGCCAAGTTCAGTTTCCGTGCATGGCAGCCTGGTCGTACCCAGAGATTCTTAGCACCCTCTGTTTCCACTCTGATCCTATCGCTGCCGTAAGAGGGGGAGTGAAAGTTGCTGGGGTCTGAGGGCCATTGTTTCGTCGTGCTGTAATGTGCTTGAGAGTTTGGTCTTTTCCTCTTCACGCTGACCAGGAGTCTTGAAGAGAACCACTCTACACGTCCGTTGCCACCGAAGCCGAAGCGGCGTAACAGGGCTTACCATCGAGATGTGCATGAATAGATTTTACAGAGGCAGGCCAACTGGATTTCTCCTAAATCTTCTGAAACAGAAAGATATCAGATCCATCTGTTTTAGATTGTGTCTGATAACACACAGAATGCTTGTTCCCCCTCTAAGTTCCCGAGTACTGTATACAGGTTACAGTACTCGGGACTATAATATAATAATAATATTATTATTATATTATAGTCCCTAATATAATAATAATATACAGTATACAGGTACTGTACATTATTATTATATTAGGGTCACCCGTAATTGATTACATCTACCCATGTGTATTTTGTCTGTGATTTGTATGTATTCTCTGGTCAATTTGCCTGTTTTGCTAGACGAAAAAACCCCAGTTTCTGGGACTAAAAAAACCTTGCCATCTATGCCTGTGACCGATTATGGGAATTTAATGGTGCAAAACTGCTATGGCTATAAAGCGAGACCGACTAACTCAGCCACGGAGTGAAAAAAAGCCCATTAAAGTTCCTGTCATCATCGCCGGGATTCGAACCCCGACCTTTTTCACTCAGTGTGGGGAGGACGGTGACGATACCATTGTGCTACACGCGTAGGCTGTATACAGATCTGGAGGCCTCATTTTAGGAAGGATATATAGCTGCTGGAACGAATACAGAGAGGAAGGGCAACGAGATTGGTGAATGGAACGAAGGGTTGCGTTTATAAAGAAAGACTTAAGTTCTGCAAATTGCAGTGTGTGTGTGTGTGTGTGTGTGGAGACTATCACCTGTGAGGTGATATGATTGAAGTGAATAAGGACTTGGCTCAATGCTGATGGGATTCTTCTTCTTGCCCAGATTAGTCGCCTGAGGGAACATAAATTTAAATTGAGGAAAGACAGTTGTAGAATAGATGTGCAGAAATTTGGTGACTTCTTGAATTCTTTATAAGACAGAAGTAGACAAACAATTGGAGTTAATAGATTACTGAAATGGGAAGTTTCCCCCCCCTGGCTGGTGCTATATAAGCTTGCTTTTTTGCATTGCATACCTCTACTAGTGCTAATGGTCGCGAGGGTCCTGTACTACTAATAGTAATGACATTGTTCCTGGAGCCGCGTGATCTTGAGGACTTGGAGTAGCCGCTCTACTGCACTTCGATAAATCCGTCCTTGTATATAAACCATTGACAATTCACTCCTGTTTGTATGAGCATATTTGGCAACCATTTTTTTGGGGGGGACAATATTTATTGCACTACTAGCAATATGAAAATCTCATAAATCTTTAATAATAATAGTTTCATACTCTTAGATAAAAACATTTTTTTTTAGTCATGTTTAATTTAAACTTCTTTTGGCGATTCTCAAGTATAATTATCTCTTAAGAAATGTTTTTAATCCTCCCCGACTTCCTCTTTGGGTGAAAATAAGAATTATTGCTATATGCATTAATACCATGTCTTTGATTTTTTTTTTAAACTGTTAATGACCGTTGTAGTTTCTTACTTCGAATGCCAAATTTTCGTTCCAGTTACTATTTGAAGATAGCCAAATGCTATATTTAGGCGAATTTTTTCATATAAATGAAGGATTTTTAAAATACTTCTTCTTCAGAAGCTTTTAGATATTTGTAAATTATGGCGGTCAATTTCAGTGTGTTTATTTTAATCGTGTTTATGGCGTTTTTGTCAGCTGCGTTAGGATATGAAGAAAAAAGTAAGTGGGAAAAATGTACATATATTTAACATTTGGAGAATATATGTATATTTTTTTGTTTTTTTTTAACCTGACATTTGAGTTAGGTTTCATTAGAAGCTAACGAAAGAAGCGAGTGTATTTTTGTGTACATTTGGATGCTTTACTGCTATTTTGACAGTGAGTGTCAAAATAGCTAGAAAAGACTAAACAGATGCTCAAAATAACATAATCAGAAAATAATAGCATCAGCCAAAAAAAAAAAAAAAAAAAACCTTCCCATTTCACCCATCCAGTCACTCCAATTGTTTGTCTACTTCTGTCTTATAAAGAATTCAAGAAGTCACCAAATTTCTGCACATCTATTCTACAACTGTCTTTCCTCGATTTAAATTTATGTTCCCTCAGGCGACTAATCTGAGCAAGTGGAGCATTGAGCCTGCTCAAACCATTCGAGGCCTTATACATCTTGAATTTAGGGCTATACATTGAAGAGCATTTCTTAGTTGGTACGAAAAGCCTAGTAGCTTCTGTGATTAATTTGTTAAACGCTTACCGTTTGGAATCTGCTGATGGTCACATCATCAGGTCCCACTGTATAGAATTTAAAAACTGTCTGAAACCACTTTGGTTACCTTTACAAAAGCAACCCCCCCCCCCTCTTTATTTATGGTTACATCTTTCAGTTAATCCCAAATCAGTACACTGTGATCATTATCACCTAGTGGTTCTTTTATCTACAGATTCTTAATGCATGAATAATCACTGGTTTTAAACAGATCAAGAGATTATTGTTGCTCTTGTTGCTTCTCTAACATGCTGTTGTAGAAAACTGATCCAATAAATCCACAAAAGTCATGCTTGTCTGCAAGTGACTAACCTACAAAATCCAGTCAGTATTGGGAAAGTTAAAATCCCCCATTATAAGACATTGATATACTGGCCTACTCTATTTCTTTTCAGCTGTTCATTGTATTCTCAGTGATTAGACCTATAACACACTTCTAATCTCATTTTTGTTTACCCAGTGCTTATGTCACCCCAAAATGACTCAACATTGCACTGGTCACTTATGTCAACTGGATGCACTGCCTGGGATTTTATGTGCTTCTTAACTACTTGCATGGTGAGATCAGAATAAGGGCAACCATATGAAGAAAGACTTCGATTATGTGGGCTACATATTGCTGCTCCGTTAACTATTAATTAACTAAGAGCATAACTTTGACTTACCTAACACTGCCTCGATAGCATCAGCAAATATTCTTGCACTCTTTCTATTTAAATGTATCCCATTCCTGTAAAAGCAGTCTCTCCTGTTAATGAGCACAGACTGCATTGAGAAAAGTTCTACCCCATGAGCCTTGCACAATCTCTCCAGGGCTGAACTGTTTGACAAGGCTTTCATCATATACTCCCTCCTATCATGTCTGGGTAGAATTGCAGTCACTTTCAAATTTAACCCTAACTTGTGGCTTTTTTTCAATATTGCCCTGTACTTGTTAAGTAAGTTTGTAGATCTACTCTTAATGTCATTTGTGCCAACATGTACAACGATATCTCCTTTTGTGCCCTTAAAAGATATCTGCTCTACCTACGTCATCAACTTTTGCCCCTGACCGGCATACCGTGGTCCTGTTCCACCTATTCTTTTTTGGATAATTTTTTCCCATTTTCCTGACAGTAGTCACCTACAACAGCAACTAGCTCCTGTGGGACCAGAACATTCTGCCTTGGGAGTTGCCACTTTGTTGCCTGATAACCAGGTGCAAGCTCTGGCATTGATGTGGGCAGCTGAAAGCTTGATGGCATTTTATCGACATTTAATACCAGTGCTGAAGGAGAAAAGACTTCATGTATGTTCCATGCTTCTTGTATGGTATGAGCATCGGGGAGACACATTCTTAGAACACATAGTGACAGCAGATTAATCCTGGATTCTTTATTATGTACCAGAAAGCAAATGCAGAAGTTCAGAATGGCACTGTACATGCTCACCTAGACAAAAAAAAAAAAAAAAAAAGTTACTACCCAAGCATTAGTCAGGGAAGTGTTGTGCACTATATTCTAGTGTTATTACACAGTAATTCTGTGTAATTTTAAGCCAGTAATTTAAATGAAACATGATTTGCTGACTTCGGGTGTGTGCATGCAACATGATAATGCCTACAAGTGCACACCTATGGAATTCCACCTATTCTGTTGTGAATCAAATACAGGAAATGAGGTTTGGGGTAATACTCCATCCTCTACCTTTTTTGCTACTAAAAGATGCACTAAGAGGATATCACTTCTTGTCAGATGAAGTGGTCGTCAGGACATTAGTGCCACAACGCCAACCACAAAACTTTTGTCGAGTATTTCAGGCATTAGTGGAGGAAGTGTATTGAATAATACAACTTTTATTTAATTTTTTTAGTTTTCATTGTAAGCACAGGCATTTTTTTTCCCCTTTTTTTTTTTTTCTTTTTTTTTCATTTCAGCAGCTAAAAAGATACAGCATGCTCCATCCTTGAGGCAGTGGACCTGTTGCCTGTATGAAATGAGTTGCACATGTTTGAATAAGTTCAGTAACATGCTCAAACTGGTGATGAGACAGTTGCTAGCTGTTTTTATCACAAAGCCATGTCTGTTGTAAAAGTAATTTATTTTCTGAGAGAGAAAAAAAAAAATCTACAGTCCAAAAATTAATAGCAGATTGTTGAAACTGCCAATACTCATTAAGGAAATATTTTAAAAAATTCTTTCTCAGTAGTTGCCTAAATGCTCATATTAAAAAAAAACATTAAATTTGTTTCACACAAAACAGTATAAAATACATACAATGCTTGTGTTATAAATACAGTCAAACATTCAACCTATTGTAAATAATTAATACATTAAAATTACAAAATGTCACAGTAACATGAAATAATTTAAAATAGTAATAAAATTGCATCTCCACCTGCAAGGAGACCTGATTGAGGAAATTAAATGCAGATGGCATCTTGACTCTTAATCAGACATACATAATTTTGCATTATACTTCCCTCATTCTAAGGAGAAAGGCACATAAACATACTGTCTGTGAAGTCCAGTTATTCAACTGGAAGAAATAGCACAAACACTAGCAACTTTTCCATTGAAGTATATGTGTTCTGATTGTGCCACCATCAGTTTTCATTGTAAGTCAGTCTTTGTAATATCACAGATATTAATTTATGCCAATTTTAATATCACAGGTTTTATAATTGATTTACAATTATTTCAGTTAACTTTTTCAGATGGTAAAGCGACAGTTTTGGCCTTCCTTCGTTTATAGCATTATTATGACTTATTACTGCAACAGTTTAGTTGCCAGTGTATGCCTGGCCTTACTCAATATTGAAAGTAGCACCCTTTTTCAATACTGTAGATAATCATTTTGAAAAAGGGTACACTTAGAAATGAGAAATTTTATTAACTCATAGAAAGAATTAATTCATTTAATAACATTGAAATGATCCATATCCCCCACAATTTCTTTAGTAGGTGCATGAAGTTTCAGGTTTCGAGGTTTTCTTTTGCTAATTACAATTTCTTGTTCTTCTTCTGGCATTTTAACCCAGGTGGGTCTTAGCCTTCTCAACAATGTTCCACCAGTAAGCCCTCCCAGAAGTCAAACTTCTCCAACTTCTTATTCTCATGATCTTTAAGTCCTCTTCTGCATCATCCATCCATCTTTTCCTGTCTTCCTCTTGCCCTCCTACTGGTAGGTTTCCATTTAATTATCCTCTTAGTTGTTCTGCTATCATCTATTCTCATAACATGTTCCAACCAGGCAAGTCTCTGCCTCTTCACAAATCTGATGTCCACATCCTGAATAAAATTGACAAGTTCATGGTTCATTCTGATCCTCCAGGATCCATCAATATCTTTAATGGGCCCCAAAGACTTTTCGCAAAATTCTATGCTCGAACCCACTCAACAACTGCTCAATTACAAATTACAACTTACTTGTAATTACGTTGCATTTTAGGGCAAAAGCCTCAAGTTGCCTAGTGAGTTAACATGCTTACAAGTTAGTGCAAATGCATCAGATCTGCTTGCAGCAGCCAACTACTAAATAGTTATAAGATCGGCATCATTATGTATATCTCATATTGTGAATACCTTCACAACGAGTTGCCATGATATTGCACTACCTCGAATAAGTAACTCTCCATAGGAAAATACTATTGTTACTTATTCTCAGCAGATGGCACCGTTTTGGAGCCGATTGGCTCCTCTTCTGTGGGTGGGCAAGCACTCTGGTGTCGCAATGATGGCAAGGCAGTTGCGAAGTATAACTCCACAATATGAGAGATGCCTGATGGTGCAATTCAAATTACTATACGCCATCCAGGCCTCTCTCATATTGTGGAGTTATACTTCACAACTGCCTTGCCATCATTGCAACACCAGGGTGCCTACCTACCCACCCACAGAAGAGGAGCCAGTCAGCTCCAAAACAGTGCCGTCTGGGTGGTGGCATCCTCTGAGAATAAGCAACAATAGTCTTCTCCTGTGGTGAAGAGTTACTTATTCAAGGTAATGCAATATCATGGCAACTCATTGTGAAGGTATTCACAATATGAGATATACATAATGATGCCAATCTTATAACTGTTTAGTAATTAGCTGCAAGCAGATCTGATGCATTTGCATAACTTGTAAATTTACTTATAATTAACAAAATCCTTTATTGTGATATCATAATTAATATAAGGTTCTATTGTAAGTAGCTCACTCTTTAAGCTAATTAATGTTGTTATATTCTAGATATAAAGGCTATATGGCTCCAGCCTGGTTATTATTACAGGAATCTTAAAAAGGAAATATCACTTGATATATACTGTTATAAAGGAGAAACAAAGTCAATACTATATATATGGAAAAGTGCATATGTAAGTATTTTGTTTTTTACTGTTTGTTTTCATGATGTCTAATTATTGGCTTTTGAGCACATCAACATTTAATAATTAAAGTGCAGTATCATTTTTGATATTGCTTTTTTTATTATTACACTTACAAAACATTCAGAAACAAAGTATATGACATTTTGTAAAATATAATTTTGAAAACGAAATGCACAAGGCATAATCCTTATGGGTTTTGATAATTAACTATATAATATCAGTGTAAATACACCATAGTTAACCCATAAAATTGAACTAAGTATGTAGCATAAAAGACATCGTTTTAATTGTATCTTATATTGTGGCTGCCTTCACAACGAGATAGCTCCTATTGCACTACTTCAAATAAATAACGCTTCTCTAGTAGAGAAGACTACTGTTATTTATTTTTCAGAGGATACCACCGCCCAGATGATCGTTTTGAAGCTATTGGGCTTCATCATCAGTGGGCGGGCAGGTACCTACCTGGGTGGTGGTATCCTCTGAAAAATAAATAACAGTAGTCTTCTCTACTAGAGAAGCGTTGTTTATTTGAAGTAGTGCAATAGCAGCTAACTCGTAAAGGCAGCCACAATACGAGATACAATTAAAATGCCTTTTACGCTACATACGTAGTTCAAATTTATAGGTTAACTATGGTGTATTTATAAAGATATTATATAGTAAAAAATCCTATATAATAATGAAAAATCAATGTCATTTGTGAATGTAGCTTGTTCAAATTACTAAAGAACATTAATTAGCCAACTCCTAAAACCACTGTAAGCCTGTAGTACAATTTATGTTCGTCTTATGAAACTTTCTTTTATGTTATTAACTTAATCTGTTTGGTAGTTATTCAATATGGTCTGAGCCTGTAACAGTAATGCTTAAAGGTATATGGGACAATGAGTAGCTTTTATTTATTTATTTTTTTTTTTTCTCATTTAGCATTTGTTTCACTTAGTAAAACAGCTGTCACAGATGATGCCTTGAATTTTAAATAAATAGTGGATTTACCTTTTCTCTTGGTGCTGTTTTATATTAAAATGATATTAGCAATTTTGTAAGCCCATATATAATGCTGTTATCTGTTAATAGAGTACAAGCCGAAACCTTAATGGCCAACTGTTCCCATTGAATAGAATTCAAATACCAGAATTCATAATTCTCTTGCAAAAAGTGAAACCCTTCCCTTCAAGATTATCTCTTTTGATTGCAGGGTTATATTTCGCTACAGCATTTGGAATAATTTGAAAATTGTGGGTATTTCTTTGTTCAGTTTCTATTTCAGAGACAGTTTAGGCCCTACAGTGATACGTTGTTTTGACTATCAAAGCTTTTGCTCATTTTCACAATTAGAGACAGCACACAATACCAGAAATTTAGGCAATGAATTGACCTAAATTGCTGGTATTGTTTTAATCTAAATAGCATTACCAAAAAGATAAATCTGTTATTTATTTAAAACTGGCAGCACCGTTGCAAGAGCCATTTCAACATTTAGTAGGTTTTCATCAATGAATGGCCTCTGTTAGCAAACTTATGCCAACTGGTGAATGATATAACATCTCAAGTTGAGTAGCAGAGTGCTGCTTTCATTTAAAAAAAAAAAAATTGCAGTTAAACACACGACAGAAGTTAATATATCTTTGCTAAATATAGGCACCTATTGAGAGACAAGTAAATGTCAAAACAGCTGTCATGATGATTCCTTGAAATTTAAATAAATATTGAATTTTCCTTTTCTCTTGGTGCTGTTTTATATTAAAACAATATTAGCAATTTTGGTCAGCCTATAGATAAGGCTGTTATCTCTTAAGAGTCCATAAGCCCAAGCCTTGATGGCCAAATATTGGTCTTTAGAAGTACAAAAATGCCCCAAAACTGAAATTGAATATATACGATTATTGCTCTCTTAAGATGTATGTTCCACATTGCTACATTATGATTACCACTCATACTTCTCATTATCAGTTGAATCCTTGGTAAAAAGGAAGTCGGGAATATTGTTTTCCTATGTGGCATCTCTAACAAGTTGATTAACATGCAGATATCTAACTAGTCAACAAATGTACTACTGCTGTATGAGTGAGTTCATCGTGGAAAGTTAGTTATGGTGATACATTTATATCACCATAACTAACTTTCCACGGCTTGTTCGGCTTGTTCCCTCCATTTATTTTTGTAAATTTTTATTGTATTCATAACTTAGTTTGTAGTATGTTCTCAATTCCAGTTTTGCTTTTCCTTTACTTATTTTACACCAGGTTGATTCAGTAGTATCTGGACAGATCTCATCTGTTAGATATACTCTTAACTGATTGTCCTTCAGTTAAAAGTGTAATATCTCCTCCTCTCATTTTGTCTGTCTTTCCTGTATATACTATTTACCATATTAAAATTCTGCTTGTACAGTACATCAGAATGAAATCATTTGTTTCTAATATTGACTTTGTTACAGTCAAGTATTGTTATAATGGCTATCATAATTAACAATTTCAAGAGTACATCTATAGATCTGCATTTTTTATGTGAGTTCTAGGGATTATGTACATATATATGTTTTGTAAGTCACTTCAATCAAATTTTTTCAATTTTTCCAATACATGCAATACAGTACAATACATCTCTTATCTTTGTTTTCAACTAAATGTAGAAAAAGATTCGGGCTTACAAAAGCTGAAATTGAAGAACATAAATAGATGCAGAGGATGCTATTATAAAAAAACTAATGACAGTTTCTTTTTATGAATTTATATGATTATTTTTTTTAAATCCTGATTTAATTTTTGACAAGAATTTTAACCTAGTGTTGGCCAATAAAGTTAAAATGAGAACAAATTAATATTTTAAAGAAATTATGTTCAAATGAGGGTGGTGGTTATAGAAGTGAAATCAGGCTTAAAATCTTCCCAGGGACCAATGAAACATATGCTGAAAATCTTCTCCCACTCAACCACCCTTTTATCCATTGTAGCAACTTACCCTTAATACCATTCTGCTCCAATTTGTACAGTAGTCTTCATTGCGCAACAGTGTCAAAATCTTTCCTGAAATCCAAGTATGTATGATATCAAAATTATTTTTTGCATCCAGTTCCTTTGTAACCACATCATACACTGGTGTGCAAAACTTAAGGACCAACACTTTCTAAAGGTTACAACACCAAAATCTTTATTTAACATACTCTTCACTGATGAGAGTAGATTCAGTCTCAGCAGCAATTCTGGATCAGCCAATCTGGCTAGAGGTTGGCACACAGTATCACCCCGCAAACATAACTGAAAGGGATCGATATGGCGGTTGAGGTGTTCTCGTCTGGGAAGGCATTATTTTAGATGGGCGTGCACAACTCCAGATACTGGATGGCGGTACTGTAACCAATGCATGCTGCTATACCGAGGTAATCCTTCCCCATGTGCGTCTGTTCCAAGGTGCCACTGGCCCTGAGTTTGTGTTTATGGATGATAACGTCACACTCCATCGCACTGCAGCTTTTGATATGCTTTTGGAAAGTGAGGACATTGTTTGTATGGATTGGCCTGCCCATTTCCCCCGATCTAAATCCCATCAAACGCATATGGGACACTCTGGGGAGACACCTAGCGGCACATCCACACCCACCAGAAAATGTTCACCAGCTGAAGATGGCGCTGACAAAGTAATGGGCGATGTTACCACAAGAACTTATCAACAACATTGTTCTAAGCAGTGCTTTTTTTGTAAAAAAATTGATTCCGGTACTCATTATTTGCTATCAGGAAAAATTGAAAATTAAAAGGATATGAAAAGTACTCTAAATTTTTTTTTTTTTTCTGATATTGTTACTTTAGTAGTAATGTTTTTAGAATAAGAGCAACAAATTAAGTATATTAACACAGTTTATTAAGCATAAATTTATTATTCAAGTATATAAAAAAATAAGTAAAATGTGAGTAAAATAAGTAAAAAATAATTAACATAAGTAAAATTAATTTCATAACAAAGATTTTGTAGAATATTCCAAATTTTTATTAAGTTCTTTATCCAACACCCTATGCCAGGTGTTGGCAACCTTTTTTAAGTGAAGAGCCATTTTTGATCTAATTAAAAAAATGAGAGAGAGAATCCGAAGAGCCTCAGCTCAAGTTGGGTGGAGGGGGGGGAGGCAAGAGTTGTTTAAGAAATCGAATAGAGTGGGAAGGTGTTTATTAAAAAAAAAAAAAAAAATATATATATATATATATATATATATATTGAAATATTATTTATTAATACTGAAAAAACGTAACAAACACCCAATTAGGTACAAATTAATGTGACTTTTGCTGATGAACTTCTTGAGCAAGTCTCTCAACATCATGCAAGTTTGTCGTAATTAAACATGCTGAGCTTTAAACATGCTCACATTGTTCAGACGACGGTTTCTTGATTTATTTTTAATATAGTTCATGTTCAAAAATATTTTCTCGCAGAATCAAACCAAAAACTGAGAGGAGTCCAAACGCAACTATTTTCAAATTTATATGAGTCTGGTAATCATCTATTGTTTAATATATATTAAACTCATCTATCGCCGTCCATTTGTATAGAATTGCAAGGGCAGCCTTTTGCCTCTCCAAATCCTCAATTTCAAATTTTAAGGCATTTTATTTGCACTCCACATGTCCTTGATTTTTAAGTCCTCTTAAAGCTGTAAAGTTAAAGAACCACGGTTACGTGGTAAAAGAGCTGCAAGTGGCTCGCGAGCCACAGGTTGCCGACCCCTGTCCTATGTCGACTTCTTTTCTTTCTCTTTCTGTGTCAGTTGTTGAATGACATTTCCGAAGCAGCCATGAATTGACATATTTTGCTGGATCGAAGCGGGTTAGCAGTGAGCCTACAATTTTAAAACACAGTAATGAAGAAACTGTTTTTGTCATCAACGAAGGGCTGGTTGGGCTGGCGATCAGATTCATTTGTGAAATCCTCATTTACATTCACTCAGTCAAATTGGTATCATGCTCAGAGAGTTCATCAAATTCTTCAATTCTTCTGAAACCTTATCAATTAGGTATCCACGAATTGCATCTGTTTCATTTAACTGTAACCTAATTGACAATTTTCTAGCTTCGCTTTCACCAAATTACAACAATTCATGTTTAGAAGGTTTAATACCTTCGTTGTCCTTGTTTTCCTTCTCTCGTCATCGGTATTGTCACTAGTTCTTAAATTTGATTTTTTTTTTTTTTTTTTTTTTTGAAACTGTCCAAAATGTCGGTGTCATTTGGATATTCAGGTACTGTGACCATGTAAACAGAGATAGGGAAAATTTATTGAAAAATGTGGATGACGCACTTCCGTGAAACAACAGATGGTTATTTGTCGGTGTAGAAGAAAATCACTTTTGTAATTCTCGAACGGGGCCCTTACTGTTGATTCACAGAGGTGTCCAACCTACATCTGCGAGGAAAGTGAACTAAAACAGAAAACAGCATTTAAAATTTTATTATTTATGAAAAAAAAACTCTCATTAACTGTTTTGTTCAGTAAATGTAATTGTGTATTGTATTTAATAAAATTTTCAAATACTTTCTTTGAATTTTTTTTGAATATGGCCACTGTACGGGAAAAGGTTGGCCACCACTGCAGTAGAAGATTGGCCAGAGCCCATTGGGAATATACCTTGATCTGTTCACTCTTGACTAGCGCGACTCCTCCGCATGAGGGGCAGGTGGTCGAATAAGTTTTACCAGGTACCACTAAGTTGTAGAATGCTTTAGCTCTCTTAATTCGCCAGCAGGACTAATTGCCTTAACGCCAGAAATGTGAAAAGTGCATACCGAGTTAATTCACTCCTAATCCGTTCGCCATATGAAAATTTTCTTTGCTCAACTTAAAGTATTTTAAATGTAACTTCCAAGGAGAAGTCAAAATAATTCACTATAAAAGGACTTTGTTAAACAGAGGTCTGACTGAGTAATTTAGAATTATAAAAATGGTTATACAGTTTTATATAGAAATATCTTAGCAATAGACAGTAAAAAATGCAAATTTCAATAATTTTAAGCTTATTTGAATAATAGGTAAACATGTAAAAAAAATTTATGGAATATTATAAATTTCGGAGTGCACTGCATCCAAATGTCACACTTCACTGTTAATAAAGGTGCCGGTATGGAGTACAGTTGCATACCATCCCAAAAAAAGAGCACCGGTTCTAAGTATTGACAGGTGGTGCAAAGCCTGCATCGACATTAGGGGTGGCCATATCTCCTACTAAGGAGATATGGCCACCCCTAATGTCGATGCAGGCTTTGCACCACCATATGGCCACCTCTTCCTTTGTTCCATCTTTGGCAGTGATGCATCTGTATCATGGCAGCAAGTGTTGTGTTGCCATTTTTGAATAAAGTACCTCTGTACCGTTTTGTTTCCGTTGTTATGTCGGTATTGTTTCCTTCATCATTTCTGTACCTCATGAGGTTCCTTTGGTGTGCTTTTCCCATATCCAGGCCACTCCTATGAGAAGCTACAGGTGAAAACCTGACTGTCCTTAAAGTTTGCACACCATGTAGTATCCAATCAGATTTGTCAGACAAGACTTTCCCTTAACAAACCCATGCTGTGTCTGAATTATTGCTGCAGTCTTGTCTAGATGATCCTGCAATGCATCTTTAAACAGTGACTCCATTATTTTACCCGGAACAGAAGTTAAACTAACTGGTCTGTAATTATTCGTGTCACCCTTTGATCCCCCTTTGTGAATTGGGGATACATTGACACATCTCAAGTCGGTGGGGACCTCCCCTGAGTCCAAGGATGCTCTCATAATTATGGCTAAGGGTTGGCTTAGTTCCTTTACTGACTCCTTTAATATAACTGGATAGATCCCATCCACCCCAGGTGCCTTTCTTATGTTTAACTTCAATTTCTCCTCCACTTTGCTCTCGTTATTACAAAATCATTAAGCACCCTGCTACAATTTGATAACCTTCTGGCATTTTCTTTCTTGAATAACTCCTCGTGTTAATGTAGGTGCAAAATACCCATTGTTTGTTTGCTATCTGTGCAGGATCATCAACAGTGGAACCATCGATATCAAGTGGACCAATCTAATTCGTCCCCTTTCTTTTAGTGTTTATATAATTAAGAAATCCTTGCTGTTTTTCTTAGCATTCTTTGCCAAAGGATTCTTGTAATCTGCCTTCACTTGCCTAATCTCCTTTGTGACTTGATTACAGATTAACTTATATCTGCCTTGGGCTTCAGTGTCACCTGATAATTTATATGCATATAATTGCATTTTTCTTCTCTGCCTGTTAGTCTCATTAGTTCATTTGACAACCATTTAGGCCTAAACCTTGAACAATATTTCTTAATAGGTATGAAACATTTAGTAGCCTCCACGATTAATTCCTCGAATGCTTCCCACTTAGAATTTGCTTTTGCTGTTAGTAACATCATCAGTTGGTCCCACTGTACAGAATTTAAAACTGTCTGAGATCACTGTAGTCACCTTTACGGAAGCAGAAACCCTTTTCTTTACCTCTTATGGTAATTATATCTTTAAGTAAATCCCACATCAGTACACTTTGATCACTGCCACCTAGTGGTTCCTTTATCTCCAAATTCTTAAAACACGAATGATCACTGCTGATAATCAGATCAAGAGTATTATGGTTGCCTCTCGAACATGCTGCTGCAGAAAACAATCATCCAATAAATCCACAAAAGTCTTGCTAATGTGCGACTGACCAACCCACAAATTCCAGTGAATATCTGGGAAGTTAAAATCTCCCATTATAAGACATTCTGATTTACTAGCCCACTCTATACAATTCTCTGTACAATTGTTCATTGTACTCATTCGAGTCATTAGGCCTATAACATATTAAATCCAATATGTAATCTATTGTTAAACTATTTCTCACCTTAGTACAAATTATGTTGATTAAACTGAAACCTCTTTCAGCTTTAGCACTGCTGATTGCAGTAGTGCTATCTTTTTAGCATTTTTACAAGGGCAAGTAGATGGTTCTAGGAAATCAAAATAATTTTTAATTTTTTCATCGTTATTTCTATCTGATAAAAGATAAATTCATGTGTTGAATTATATTTTCTAGTAACATATTCCTAAGAAGAGCATTGAATTTATTATTTTTATTAAATGGAATATCTTTAAACTTATCTGATTTAATCAAATCTTCAACTTGCGATTCATGTTTTCCAGTATCAACTTTTAAATTTTCCAAAGCTTCTATTGTGCATTTGATTAATTTTTGCACTAATGTTAGCTAATCTTTTTGCCAGACTAGAATAAGAAGAACTTGAAAAATGCACATATAATGCAGGATATGCATGCCATACAGCAGTATCAGCTCATGAACTACATGCACCCATTGTGGTCCCAGTACTCAACCAGTTTTAACCAAGTTTGTTAGCTATATGGGCGCCTCCGTAACCAGATGGGCAGGAGCAGCAGTTCGTAGCACACGCTTCTTGATTAGACCGGGGTTCGAGCCCTTGACCACCAAATACGGAAGATGCGGAAAGGTCAGGGAATGACCACTGCATATCCCTGGAGCAATATAGCCTTAGTTGCTAATGCTCCTAAAAACCAAATAACAACAACATTGTTAGCTATAGTTTCTTGCTCAATTTGATTTTTATTAGATTGGCAACAAATAGAATAAATTTTATCTAAAATATTTTAAGATGATTAACTTGTTTTATTTAAGATATTGCATCGTCAAGTGATAATTGCATTTTCCGATTGAAACAGTACCAAATATCGATTTTTAAGAAAATTTTCTAACAACTTAGTAGCTATTGGATTTTCTGTGTCACCATATACAAGCTTATTGCCCAAATGCCACTAGTCATTGTGGATTGAAGTATGTGCTGCTCTACAGTTTATAGCCATTGTCAGTTTTTAACAATTGGTGCTCAAAATTCTTTAAAATTTTAACAATTGACTCGCACAAGCTGGTGCGAGCCATCTCCAGCACTCCACCGGTATTAAGACTGCGTTAACAAAACAGTTTAAATCCTACCATCAACAAAAACACGAGAGGAGAAAATAGCCCTACTTTGCATCATAATATTTTACCTTGTTCTGTATCTTGGCTTAAAAATTTTCACTCTTCCAGTTTGAATTCATAAAAATTTGTAAATTGCATATTAATGTAAATGGACATATTCATTATGTTTATTTTAATTTTATGCTTTGCTACTTCATATGATCTATTCTTTAACCATTGTAATAAAAATAAGTGATCTCTTTTTGCTTTACCAATACAAGAATTAGAATTATTATTATAACACTAAATTGATTTGTGCTATTATATTTCTTGTATTGTGTGTAGAATATGCTCTTTTTGAATCTGAATTTCTTTCTGCTTCCACTGTGTCAGTCCTTCCGTAGACATTATGCAGAAATAAGTACATTCTGATCACATATAAAGAGGATCTTATATATGTAGTCTAAATTGGTTTATATACAAACCAATGAAATTCGAAAAGAAAGTGAAATTCGTTCAAACAAAAACAGTAACTGAGCCATGGTCTTTCCATTTAGCACAGAGCAGTTGCAATGTTATGTTAGTCTTAGAATTTAGAATTGTTACAAAGAATGTTTAAAAAAAATTTTAAAATTATCCTTTAGGAGTGAAAAGGCTATATACCCAACATCTATTCTACAAATGCTTATTAGATCTAATGTCTTCAAACTGAAATTTACCTGATCGATCAATGCTATTAAGAGTTGCCATAAGGCTCCTGGAACATAATATATGTCTGTGACTATTTTTCTTCAGTTAAAAACAGAATTTGATTGTTTTATGCCATTCTACTTACAAATAGTCATACATCAAGTATTGAAGTATATGTAAATGGAAAGTTAGCATTAGCAGAGGCATATGATACAAGAAAGCAAGCTTATACAGCATCAGCCAAAAAAAAAAAAAAAAAAAAACTTCCCATTTCACCCATCCATTCGCTCCAAAAATTTGTCCACTTCTTTAAAGGAAAATTTTTGCTCATCTATTCTACAACTGTCTTTACTCAATTTGAGTTTATGCCCCCTCAGGTTAGTTCTAACAGTGACAGGCTGCCAACATAATCATAACGAATACAACACTGCTATTGCCCTGTGCTAAATGGAAAAACCAAGGCTCAATTACTGTTCTTATGTTTGAAAGAATTTCACTTTATTTTCAAATTTAGTTGGTTTATATATAAACCAGCTTAGACCACATATATAACGTCCTCTTTATATGTGTGACCAGAATCTACTTATCACTGTTTCTAATGAAATTTTAGTGTATCACTTATGCTTATCTGTGACCAGAGGCAGGAAGGACTGGCCATAAGACACGTTCTGGTTTCCATTCGTAGAACCATGTTTCTTTCAGAGTTGACTGCTCGATGGATGAAGAAGACTATGAATTTGTTAGATCATATTACTGATTTGTGAATGTTACTATATTTTAATACTAATAATGACATAAAAGTTTAATGCTGAAGTTGTGCGTGTTAGGAGTAAAGTTTTTCCTCGTTATTTTCTAGTTGGAGTTTCATCAAGTACCACTGGATTATTCACTTTTTGGAGGGGATAATGATACAGATGTGTATGATAAATATATAAAGCATAAAACAAGTTGGCTTCCTATCCTTCCATGGCAGCATGCCACACTTGCATTTCCCTCTTTTAACCAATACTGCATTGGCATTTCATCCTCTGAAGATTATATCCTACAGTTCAGAGTAAGAAGTAGGTTATTTTAATTCTGTTATTAACGTTTAAATAATAAATTTTAAAGTTCTTGGTTTTAACTAGCTATTAACTAATAGCATAACACAAATGTTTTGCAATTTGTAGCATTATCACACCATAAGACTATTTACACGATGCTCAGTTTTACAGAAACACTTTTATGAGTTTAGCTACAATTAGCCCTCGTGGGTAGCACTGTTGGTAGAATCGCCACCCTCCTCACACTGGGTTTAGACCTGAGTTCAAATCCTATCGATGATGGGAGAAATTTTTATGTTAAGGTTTTTCGTCCAGCAAACAAAAAATGGACCTCAGAACACACAATTTACAGACTATATACATGGAACAATATGGCCTTAGTTACTGATGCTCCTAAAATCCTACTACAATAACATTAGCTTCAATTAAAATCAGAATTTAATTATTTTTTTGTGGGATACACCAGTGATGAAAAGATGAAAGTCATTGCTGGTTTATCACTACTGCTTTATGGCCTGAAATGACCAAATCTCTAAAATTAGAAAGGATAGAAGGACTTGTTTGTAATCAGCAATTTATCTGCCTAGTAAATGTAGTCTTGTTGATCACAGCAGAACAAGCTTTGCATTACCACAGATTACCTTAGTATTTTACTATTAAACATATGCCATTTTGTTTAAAAGTATTACAACACCAAGCCAACTTTGTGATAATGACAGTTTGTTTTTCAAACGTTAAGACATTGCATATACTAGGAAGAATAAATGGACAGGATGACAATCTGCCTGCTTTTTATAATTGGTAGTTTAGGCTTGAAGTAACAGAGTGGTCACACATGAGAGTGACACAGATTTGAGTGAACCATGGTTCAAGCCTGCATAACTGCTAAATATGGTTAATGATTATATTCACTGTCAAAATGGCTCACTATAAACTCCTGACCTGGTAGCCATGCCGGAGTATAAGCAGAACATGAGACCTGATGTAGCTGAATGGTCAAGCATGAGTGTAGTAATGCATACTCATTTAAGTGGATGATGTTTCGAGCTCATGTGACTGCTAAATACAGTTAACCATTGCATTTGTTGTCAAAATAATTGTGAACAGTGGTCATGCCAGAATATAAAAAAGAACATTGTTTAATTTTTTTTCATCTTTATTTCACCTCCTACAAATGGTTCTCTTGTGACCTTCCTCAAAGAATGAAGATAACATTAGCCTTGTGCTTCACCTCTATTTCCTTCATTGGTGATCTCAGCAAACTCCTCCTGCAGACCAAAAACACCTTTTCAGTGTCCCATTTGATTTTTCTTTATAAAGAAATCAGAACCTTAAATGACGATGATAGCAGAAAGTCAGCTCCTAACTTTTGTGACATATTTTTGCACACTTATTCTGCTGGTAATTTTTCTGTAGTGTATAAATTTGCTAGTATCCAAACTACTCCTAAAAACAGAGGCAAATCTTGGTCATCCTGTTATTCTTATTACCTTTTCTCTAATTCTTTCTAAAGTAATCCATAAATCCATTAACCTTTTGAAAAATGCAAGATCTGTCATAGCCTTACATCTTTTGCATCCATTTTTCACTTAGAAGTAGTAATAATCCTCTGCTTAGGGATATCTGGTGCTCTCAGGTTAATCTGTTACTTTTTTTTTTTTTAGTTAAAATATTCTGCTGTCACAGCAGAGAAAAACACAATATAACAGTTGTTGTTGCTTGAAGATTCTTGATTTTCACCCAACTGTTTGATGATAGTTTCCTTCTGTGTTTGTTAATACCACATAACATGTGCTTTTGCTATTATTTATAAGAAACTCCATTGTTCTGCTCTTGACTTCCAATTTTAGATAGTTAAAAATAAATGACTTAGCGGAACTGTTTTTATTTGTCTGTTTAATTTTATTTGTCACACAAAGGAATTCCTTATGAGTGCCAATATGTGAATTTATCTGAAAAATAAAATAGGAGATTAAACTTTTGGTGATGCCATTTTGTTTAAAGGTATTAAAACACCAACCCAACTTTGTGATAAAGATAGTTTGTTTTTGCAATGAGCATTAAAACCATTGCATATACTGATATAACTATGACAGTATGAATACAAAAGTTTTTTTTTATATTTTCAATGTTACCATAGTTAACATATTCTGAAAAAATGAATGCAAAATGACGTTTGTATACAGCCACATCTAAATGTTGGGAAAGTTTGGTTTTTAAAATTACATAAAGTGATTACTGTAGCCACGAATATAATGTATTCGTGGCTACAGTAATTGTGGTGCAGTGTTTCTTGTCATATGGCAGCACTTCTTTTCTTGGAGGATACTGTTGATGGAAACATGGAGATCTTCTAAATCTGTTCATTTAATTGCTGGAAGTTGATGAACATGAAAGCTGACTTTGGCAGGATCTCTTGCATAACTTTTAGGAAGCAGGAAAACTAGCAAAATCCCAACAAAACAATGTCAGTATTAAACATGACCAATAAAAAAATCTCCATTTAATTAATTCCAATGATTGTATTAAACTCTGTTTAAAAATAAATATCATATTTATTGGAATTAAGTAAATTAAACTTCAAAAAAGTATTTCCAATTAAATAAATAATCTTACTTTAAAAAAGTTGTTTCAGATTTACTTTAGAATTTGTTTTTAAGTCAGAGAAAAAAAAATTGTAAAAGAAAGGAATGTGTTAACTAAAATAATTTCAAATTGGAGTTGCCAGATAAGCAACCTATTCCACTGTTCATTCAAATTAGGAAATGGAAACGACAATTCATGTAGAGAACCACACCTATGTTTGGTTTGGTCCTATATTTTATTTTATAATAAAATCTTAAATTATCAAGTCAAAGATTTTTCTTAAAAAAGATGATTTTTTAACCCTCCCGTATCTGGGAGAGTTGGAAGCTTGACCAACTCAACAACAAATCCCAAATGTAGCTGTCAGTGGCAAAAGGTTGTACCAGGCTTTCCAAAATTGTATTGAATTTTCATTGGGAATGATGTTAAGACCTAAATGTAAATAAAAGGATGAACTCAGAGATCCTTCCCCCCCCACACACACACCAATTGCGTTGAGATATAATAGAGCAGAACATGTAAAATTATTAAATTGCCTATGCTGAAGATGAACCCTACCTTCTAATCAAACCATATATCAAACCAACCGAAATTTCATTTATTATTTTTAACTGAAATAACGTTAATAAAAACCATACAGGTTTAATTATAGTTAAAATTTTTAAAAGACAAGTTTAAAAGATTTTTGTAATAAATAAAACTTTTTTTTTTTAACAAAAACAAAATATTTGTTGTACCATTAACTGAATAGAATGAAATGTTGTTTTATCTAGGTCTTAACCTCATTCCCTTCGAGAATGCAATCTCATTTTGGGGAAAGCTTAACACAACTTCTGGTTGTCAATTCTCTTAGAGATTTGTAGATGAGAAGACCAAATTTCTAACTTGAGGTAAGAGAATTTTCACTCTTTTGCAAGCAAAATCTTTGAATTTGTGATTTAATATTACAAAATAAAAAGGTTAATTTGGCTGGCTGGTTATGTGAATTTTCCTTTCCGTTTCTTAGTGTGATATAATACTGAATTTAAGTTACTTCTCTGGCATTTTAAATTTGAAATTATTTTGATTACTATTCTCTCCTTTCTTTTTGTTTGTGGATTGGAAAATAAATTCCACCATGAATTTAGAAGCATTGTCTGTTTTTGAGGGCAAGATTATCTAGTTAATTGGTAGTTTCTTTTGTCATTGAAATTACTTAGCGTGGATATTATGCCTCATAAAATATATGATGCAGCAATGCTCTCTATCAGTTTAAACAAACATATCGGCATATACAAGGATTTTTTTGCAAAATATAAACTTTCAGAACACGGAGGAAGGCCTCCTATGAAAGAAGGGATCTGGTGTGGAGTCCTCCCCAAGATATTTTTTTAGAAAATCATGGTGCCAAATTTTCGAATTTGGGGGTTTTTTATAAAGTCTTAAACAGCTAGTCTAAATACTTTTTTCTTTTTTTTTTCTGGGATCTCAATAAAAAATTATTTTATCATTTTGGCCACTTGTTACTTTTGCCACTCTTCCTGCATTCTCGCTTTAACTCATCTTTTTCTTTATTTGATACTTCAATAATATCTCACTTACACAATAAACAGAATTCATTCTCATTTCCCAGAGATGCTTTTAAATAATGATGTCATAAGCACTAATTTTACATTTCAAATGACAGAAGTACAGTAAATTGGACAAAACTAATTTAATGGGTATTATTTTTTTATTATTTATAAAGGGTTCTATAAAAATTTCTGCAGTAAAAGCATGTTATCATATTTCTTATCGTATTTTTTTTTTTTTTATTTACTGTTAATGTGTATGGCTGCATGATGGCCCTGAATGCACCATGGTTTTATTAAGTTTTTTTAATTATTAAGCATTGTGATTGGCAATTGCTTCAGCAGATGGGTCACAAAGCCAAGCTGTGCATCTAGCTTAATTCTCTGCTGACACACAATGTACCAACAGCATTAGTATGTTGTTGGTACATTGTAATAAAAACAAAATATATATGATTTTTTTTTTTTTTTTTTTTTCATTTCTTTTTAATTTCAAGTGGATCTAATTTTGGTCAAGTTTGGTCAATCTGTGACATTCAAATCCTCTGCACCTGCACCTTCATAATGGTGGGACTGTTAATAACCCTGGGTATAACTCCCATGTGCAAGTCCCAAAATACGACACCTGGTGTACTAGAAGTGACCACCCAAGTGCGAACCAACATAAGCAGAGGTCGAGGTGTGGCACCCACACCACATTAGCATTAGTAGAGGCATATGATGCAAGAAAGCAAGCTTATGCAGCATCAGCCAAAAAAAATTCCACTTCACCCCTCCGTTCGTTCGAAATACCTGTCCAGCTGAGCCTTAAATTTATTTAGGCTATCAACTTCCACAACAAGGGATGGAAGTCTGTTCCACCAATCAACTACCACTGGCTAAAGGCAAATTTCCGGACATCTCTCCTACATCTGTCTTTCCTCAATTTGAATTTATGCCCTCTCAGGTGATTATTCTGAGCAAGAGGCAGAATCCCATCAGCATTGAGCATACTCAAACCATTCAAGGCTTTATACACCTCTATCAGATCACCTCGCCGGTGCCTAGTCTCCAGACACTGTAATTTGCAAAACTTAAGCCTTTCTTCGTAAGAGCAACCCTTTGTTCCAGTCACTAATCTTGTTGCCCTTCTCTGTACTCGTTCCAGCAGCTCCACATCCTTCTTGAAATGAGGCCTCCAGACCTGTATACAGTACTCAAAGTGTGTCCTGACCATTGCCTTATACAAGGGAATAATCACCTCCTTATCCCTGCTAGAAAAATTCCTGTATATCATTGATAAGATACCATGAGCTACTCTTGCAACCCGTCTGCACTGCTCAGAGAACTTCATATATGCGTGCACAATTACTCCCAGGTCCTTTACATTCTCTACCACTGTCAGTGTAGTACCACAGAGTTGATACGTTGCTCTGGAGTTGCTGTTTCCCATATTTAGTACTTTACATTTGTCAATGTTAAACTTCATTTGCCACCTCTCAGCCCATCTGCTCAACCTTTCCAGATCCTGTTGCAGCAGCATAGTGTCAGTAGTGTCCTTAACAACCTTGCCAACCTTTGTATCGTCTGCAAACTTGAACATTAAGCTTGATATACCATCATCAATATTATTTATAAATACAGAAAACAATAATGGACCCAACACCCAAGTGCAAACCGACATAAGCAGGGGTCGAGGTGTGGCACGCACACCACATGGAGGAATGCCACCCCTCTGTGTTACCAGGAAATACTAGGTGGCAGATGACTCATCAATCAGTGCAATACCACCACTTTGCTTATTGGAGGCTTGAGGTAGTGGAACCCATGTTTAATCTGCAGAGCAAAGCTCTGGCAACTAGATAGTCCACCAGACCAAACCTATTGGTAACTCTCTAGGAGGCTTGTGTATAATCTCGGATCAGCCAGTGTATAATCTCGCTGCCTCTACTCTGCCAGATAGAGACTGCAGGGAGTGCTAGTAGAGTGTATGTGGGGGCATTGTCAAGTCAACATTATGCCAAAGAACTGGGTATATTCTTGCCCATGTGTGACCCATATCCAAAAATTTCATTACTTCATACAGAAAATTCTTGTACCCTTTCTTACTTCTGAATACACCACGAATTGTCAAACTAATAGAGAAAACTTATCTGTGAAAAGACCTAAATCTCCCAAAAACTTACTCATTGATTTCACAAATATATGTGGTCCCAGTTCTAATTTCAAAGATGTCCATTTCCACTTAGCCTGCCAAACCCCATGTACTTTTTCTGACAGAATCCCAGTTATCGGTTGATTCAATGACTGCTCATCTCAGTTGTTGGGTTTATTTTCTGTATGATTCCTTTCGCTTCAAATGTGGTACTTGTGCATATGTCAATTCTGATATTTTCCATTAGAGACTTAGTAATTTGGAAACTCCTCTTTTTGATCTTCTCTGGGCTTAAAATCTCTCTACTACATTCTGTCAAATTATATGATGAGAGCCTTGTCGATCAATTCGGCCCTGGAGAGATTGCGCAAGGGGTAAAATTTTTCTTCAACTGGTCTGTGCTTGTTAACAGGAGAGATTGCTTCTACAGGGATGGCATACACTTAAATAGAAAGGGTGCAAGAATATTTGCTGATGCTATTGAGGCAGAGTTAGGTGGGTCAGAAAGATGCTAGCCTGGGGGGGATACGCAGACTAATAAATTAACAGTAGCCGCTGGCAGAGGTGAAAGTGATTCTTACACTGCTTCTATTGAAATGAGCAGCAAGCCTGGAAAACAAGGTGCAAGGAATTCCAGAGACTGCTGGGAGTCATTGTGGAACAAGTAAATACATGGGCTGTATTAGGGTAGCTAAGAATAGAAACAGGTGCATGTATACTTGTGTGTACACCAATACTAGGAGTTTGGTAAATAAATTTGATGAATTTGAGGAGTTGGTCAAAACTTCAAAGGCAGGTATTGTTGGGATAACAGAGATGTGGTGTCACACAGATATAAGGAATGGAGAACTGGAATTTGGGCAATGTGTACAGGAAGGATAGACATATAGGAAGGGAGGAGGGGTTATGCTATTGGTTAAGAAACACATAAAATCCAAGGAAGTACAGCCAATCGACATGGCTGGACAGGGCATTGTTGAGTCAGTTTGGTGTGACATAAACACTGGGAAAGCAAAATTAAGAGTAGGAGTGTGTTATAAGCCTAATGATTGTGATGAGTATAATAAACAACTGTACAGAGAAATAGAGTGGGCCAGTAAATCAGTGTCTTATAATGGGGGATTTTAATTCCCCAGATATTGTCTGGAATTTGTGGATTGGTCACTCACACACTAGCAAGGCTTTTACAAATTTATTGGATGATTGTTTTCTACATTAACATGTTCAGGGGAGCAACTAGAGGAAGTAATACTCTTGATCTGATTATCAGTAGTGATTCTTCATACATTAAGAATCTGCAGATAATGGAACCACTAAATGGCAGTGATCACAGTGTGCTGAAGTGGGATTTATTCAAAGAGGCAACTACCATCATGGGTAAAGGGAAGGGTTTTTACTTTCATAAAGGTGACTATGGTGGTCTGAGACAGTAGTTAAATTCTATATGGTGGGACCAACAGTAAATTCAAAATGGGAAGCATTCAAAGAATTAATCTACCCCAAGGGCTCACATCTGGTGAGTATGGGCTTGGCATACCCAGGGTTCTGAGCGCTGGATATCACCATTCTTCTCTTTCTTGGTGATTCCCTTCTGATTCTTGTTCTCTCTCTCTCTCTCTCTCTCTCTCTCTCTCTCAGGGTAATTGAGAAATTTTTTTTAGGTGGTGCAGCATAAGCCTTAGGCTTCCTTGCACCATACGCTAATAATAATAATAAAAATCTTGGAAGCTACTAAGCTTTTCATACCAACTAAGAAATACTGTTCAAGATTTAGGCCTAAATGGATGTCAGATGAACTAATTAGACATGTGGCAGAGAAGAAAAATGCATGGGATACATATAAATTAATGGGTGAAATGGAAGCCTATGATAGATATAAGCTGGTCTGTAACCAAGTCACAAAGGAGGTTAGGCAGGAAAAGTCTGATTAAGATGCAAAGAAAAACAGCAAAGAGTTCTTTACTTATGTAAACTCCAGAAGGAAGGGGATGAATCAGATTGGTCCACTTGATATTGGTGGTTCAACTGTTGATGATCCTTCTCAGATAGCTAACAAACTAAATGAGTATTTTGCATCTACATTCACACATGAGGAGTTATTCAGGGAGGGGAATGATAGATATGTATTAAACTCTGGAAGTAAGCTAGATAATCTTGTAATAACTGAGAGGAAAGTGGAGGAAAAATTGTTGAAGATAAACATAAGAAAGGCACCTGGGGGTGGATGAAATCTATCCAGTTATATTAAAAGAGGCAGCAAAGGGAATAAGCAAACCCTTAATCATAATTATGAGAGCTTCCTTAGACTCAGGGGAGTTACCCATGGACTCAAGATGCGAATGTGACCCCAATCCACAAAAGAGGATGAAAGGGAGACACAGGTAATTACAGATCTGTTTGTTTAATTTCTGTTCCAGGGAAATTAATGGAGGCACTAGTTAAAGAAGAACTGCAGGATCATCTGGACAAGACTTCAGTTATAGCTCGGACACAGCATGGGTTTGTTAAGGGAAAGTCTTGTCTGACCAATTTGGTTGGATACTATGATGTGGTCAGAAAGGAACTGGATGCAAAGAATAATTTTGATATTATGTATTTGATCTTAGAAAGGCTTTTGATACTGTTATACATGGAAGACTGCTGCACAAAATGGATCAGTGTGGCATTGAAGGTAAATTGCTGCTATGGATAAAGGGATGGTTGAGTGGGAGAAGATAGAGAGTGGTAATCAATAGACACTGCTCTTCGTGGATTAATGTTATTAGTGGAGTCCCCCAGGGTTCAGTGTTGGGTCCATTGTTTTTTTCTGTATTTATTAATGATATTGATGATGGTATATCAGGCTTAATGTCCAAGTTTGCAGACGATACGAAGGTCGGTAGGGTTGTTAATGACACTAATGACAGTACCCTACTGCAACAGATCTAGAAAATTTGAGCTGGTGGGCTGAGAGGTGGTAACTGAAGTTTAACATTGACAAATATAAAGTAGTGCATATGGGAAGTAGTAAACCCAGAGTAACGTATCAACTGTATACACTGACAGTGGTAGAGAGTGAAAAGGACCTGGGGGTAATTGTGCAGGCAGATATGAAGTTTTCTGAGCTGTGCAGTCTGGAAGAGTAGCTCTTGGTATCTTGTCAATGATATACAGGAATTTTAATAGCGGGGATAAGGAGCTGATTATTCCCTTATATAAGGCAATGGTCAGGCCATGCCTTGAGTACTGTATACAAGTCTGGAGGCCTCATTTTAAGAAAGATGTAGATCTGTTGGAACAAGTACAGAGAAGGGCAACAAGATTAGTGAATGGAACAAAGGGTTGCTCTTACGAAGAAAGGCTTAAGTTTTGCAAATTACAGTGTCTGCAGACGAGGCACCTGCGAGGTGATGTGATTGAGGTGTATAAAGCCTTGAATGGTTTGAGCATGCTCAATGCTGATGAGATTCTTCCTCTTGCTCAGAATAATTGCCTGAGAGGGCATAAATTCAAATTGAGGAAAGACAGTTGTAGGATAGATGTGCGGAATTTTGCCTTTAGCCAGCGGGTAGTTGATTGCTGGAACAAACTTCCATCTGTCATTGTAGAAGTTGATAGCTTAAATAGATTTAAGGTTGAACTAGATAAACGTTTGGAGCGAGTGGATGGGTGAAATGAGAAGGGTGGGTGTGTTTTTTTTTTTTTTTTTTTTTTTTTTTTTTGGCTGATGCTATATAAGCTTGCTTTCTTGCATCATGTGCCAGTGCTAATCCTGCACGGATTTGCATTCATAATTGAATTGAACCAAAATTCATCTGTTGCCTCTATCATTCTCCCAACTCCATAATCACTTGGAACTTTTTGACTTCCTCTCTTTGAAACTTGACTTTCCCCAATAAAACTTTCCTGACAGTGAGGTAATTTCCCTTGGTGATTTCATTGTTCACAACTCCAGCTATCTTCTGATATTTAGTCACATGGACCCTGCTGGTTGAGTGAGACTGAGTTGAGGCCTTTGCAATTACTATTGACCTCGCACAGATTGTTTATTTACCTACTAGAATACCAGACATCCCTAATCACACAGCCAGCACACTTGATCTTTTTCTTACAAACAGCCCTTTAAGTATGTGGTCAGTGTGAATGTTCCTCTGGGCTCCTCAGATCACAACTTGATCTCTTCTCCAATAGAGCCTTTTTCTTGTAGCCATGCTCAGCATCATATTGTATGGCATTGCCAGATGACATGATGTGCAAGATTTCTTCTTCTCCTTGGTCAGAGTACTGTTTCAAATCTGATGTCAATGTTTGCTCAGATTGTGTCAGTTAAATTATTCTTATAGGGATGAAATCCTTTATTACACATTCCACCTTAAAATCTCGTCCTTTATCTAAACCTTGGTTTTTTTTTAAATGTACTAAGGCTGTTCAAGAGTAGAATGTTGCATATTGTAATTAGCTTGTATCCAAATCACCAGGTTCGTTTTCCGCCTACACCAAAGCTTGCAACAATTGAAAAGCATTTATTAATTAGTCCAAACTAGATTTCGAACAGGCTAAGAGTAGAAAACTCGTTGCTTCTTGTACAGATGGTATTCAAGCATTGTGGTCTTTTGCCAAAGCTATTGGCCACAAAAGGAAGCGGATGAATCTGATCGGTCCACTTGATATTGATGGTTCGACCGTTGATGATCCTGCTCAGATAGCAAACAAACTGAATGAGTATTTTGCATCTACATCCACACATGAGGAGTTATTAAGGATTAAAAATGCCAGAAGGTTATCAAATTTTAGCAGGGTGCTTAATGATTTTGTAATAACTGAGAGCAAAGCTGAGGAGAAATTGTTGAAATTAAACATAAGAAAGGCAGCAAAGGAAGTAAGCAAACCCTTAGCCATAATTATGAGAGCATCCTTGGACTCGGGAGGTCCCCCACGGACTGGAGATGTGCAAATGTATCCCCAATTCACAAAGGGGGATCGAAGGGTAACACGAGTAATTACAGACCAGTTAGTTTAACCTCTGTTCTGGCTAAAATAATGGAGTCACTTGTTAAAGATGCATTGCAGGATCATCTAGACAAGACTGCAGCAATAATTCAGAAACAGCATGGGTGTGTTAAGGGAAAGTCTTGTCTGACAAATTTGATTGGATATTATGATGTGGTTACAAAAGGAACTGGATGCAAAAAATAATTTTGATATCATATACTTGGATTTCAGGAATGCTTTTGACACTGTTGTGCATGGAAGACTACTGTACAAATTGGAGCAGCATGATATTAAGAGTAAGTTGCTACAATGGATAAAAGGGTGGTTGAGTGGGAGAAGACAGAGGGTAGTAATCAATGGATGTCAATCCACTGGTGATATTCTGGCTTATGTTACCCATTTATGTACAAATTCAATGGAAAAGTTTGGTGAAACATAAGCTGTTGCTCTTGACATCTCAAAGGCTTTCGATTGTGTTTGGCATAAAGGCCTTCTAAACAAGCTTCCATCTTATGGTTTGCCAACTGTTTTTTGTAATTGGTTATCCAGTTTTCTCTCTGATCGCTCACTGAGGGTGATGGTAGATGGCGCTCTGTTTTCTAACTTCTCCACTAATGCCGGTGTCCCCCAAAGTTCAGTTCTTTCCCCACTCTTTTCCTCTTGTATATTAATGACCTTCTTCCATTTTCTGGAAATACTATCCATAGTTTTGCTGATGATAGCATGTTGCATTCTACTTTCTATATTGAGAAACCTTGCCCT
The DNA here is from genome assembly GCF_048544385.1 of Mastigoproctus giganteus. Lineage (NCBI taxonomy): Eukaryota > Metazoa > Arthropoda > Arachnida > Uropygi > Thelyphonidae > Mastigoproctus > Mastigoproctus giganteus. Next base: position 253,110,087 of record NC_143575.1, on the reverse strand, counting down.
GCTCAATCAACTTATCGAATATCTGCTACCAATTCCTTAAATTCCAATCTCCAGGTTCTCCAGTGGGCCAAAGACATCCTAGTTGATTTCAATCCTTCTAAAACTCAGTCCTGTCTTATATCTCACCAAAAGGACTCTTCTGCTCCTATGCTTATCTTTGGTGACACTCCGATTTCTAGGAAAGTTGATATATCTCTTTTGGGGATTACCCTGACTTTTAATCTCTCTTGGCACAAGCACATTACAAATATTGCTTCCTCTGCATCTAAAAAACTGGGTTTTCTCTTTCGCTCTCAGCGTTACTTTTCTTCCAAACAGCTGTCCACTCTGTACAAATCGCAAATCCGCCCTACTATGGAATATTGTTCCCACAACTGGGGTGATGATCTCTCTCAGGCATCTCGATTCCATTCAGAAACAGGCCAAGGCAATTAGGTTAATTAATGATTCATCTCTAACAGGTCTCTCCACTCGCTGTCTCATAGACGTACTGTTTCTGCTGCATCCCTTTTCTACTTATACTTCCATGGGTACTGTTCTTCTGAATTGGCTTCTATAATTCCTGCTCTCTCTTTCAAAACAATCCGAACACGTGCTGCCACCAGCCAACATCCATTTACTGTCCAACTTCAAACTCGCAGAACCAACTTTTCATCTTCCTCGTTTATTCATTCAACTGCCATTTTCTGGAACAGTCTTCCCTTCATACGTATTTCCTGAAAATTACAGTCTACAGAAGTTCAAGTCTAATGTCAAAAAATATCCACTTCGTCTTCTCAACCTCCAACCCAAGCACGGTACTAAGTACTATAGGTTCTAATACCTGTCGTGTTTGGGGTTATCATAAAAAAAAAGTTTAAAAAAGAGGGGGATATTTTTAAACAAATAATATCATTGAAAGGCTACTCTGTTTGTTTAAATTGAGAGCCTTCAAAATAAAACTGACAACAGTTTCATTTTAAAAACTAACAAAGTAGCCTTTTTTCAGTAAAGTTATTTAAAATTAATACTTTCTGAGGCAACTTGGTTAATAGACTTCAGTTTAATATTTTATCTCATAGGTCAGTGGTGTGCAAGCTGTGGGATCCGAACCCCCAGAGGGATCGCTGGATAAATTAAAGGGGTCACAGAAATTTTTAAATAAATTTATTTTATTGTATACATTAAAGCTAAAAACCTGTTAAAATTATTTTTTCAATACTGTAGGTGTAGAGCCCTTGCTACTTGAACAAAGTCTGAGATACAAATGAACTCTACTGCCTACCGTGTTGGGGATATGCTTTAATTTGCTCGATGGCTATGGATACAAAGAAAACAGCTGACTAGTGCCACTTCTCAATACTACTCAAATGCTGAGTAGCACTGAAAAGTACTATTCAATTAATTCCTTTACAATAATCCCTTTAGCCCTTATTTCGTGCTTCCTACAGCAGCACAAATTCTTAAATTGCCTGTACTGTATTGCCTGAAGGCCAGAGGTGTGAATGTGCAGTAACAGTAAATATATATAGCAAGTGTTGCATGCAAGCTTTATTCTGCTTTGTAATTCGATGCATTCTCCCTGCTGCAATAAAAATTATTTCAATTATGCATGGAGAAAAGTATAGGAACGGTTTAAATACCATTCCTCTATCCAGAGACACAGTTTCACGGTGTTATTACGGTTATGAAATTCAATTTATTAAATCAATTGAGAGAAAGTCCAGTTTTTGCAATACAGTTAGTGAATCCACAGATATTTCAAACCTTGCTCAACTTATTGTATATATCAAATACTGCTATGAGGGGAATATTTTGGAGGATTTTGTATTTTGCAAAGCTTTGTAAGGAAGAACAATGGGCCAGAAGATTTTTGACCTTATAAATATTTTCTTTTAAACAAATAATCTAACATGGAACAACTGTGTTGCAATTGCTCCTATTATAGTTTTTAATCATTGCATTATACATAGGGAAGCATTAGTAGCGAAGGAAATGCAAATTGATTTGCCCGATGTTTTGAAAAATGCAGTAAGTGTTATCAACTTTATTGAATTGAAAGTAGAAGCTAAAATAGCAGACTTTTCACTATACTTTTTAATGAAATGGGATCCTTCATGACCCCAAACATGAAGTTTTATTGTTTTTATCAGATATCAGATCAGATACAGATCTTGCTCAATTGTTTACAAATCAAAAATGGCTTGGAAAACTTAGCTACCGTGTTGATATATTTCAAAAACTTAATGATTTAAATTTAAGTCTTCAAAGACAGGGAACAAATATATTAATATTCAGTGATGAAATAAAAGCTTTCAAAAATAATCTTAACCTTTGGAAAACTGAATTTGAGCATAATAATTCTGAAATGTTCCCATGCTTTTCTGATTTTGTTAATAGTAATAATATTGATATTTTGCAATTTCGGGATATCATTACCACCCACCTAACAATGCGAATTAAGAATTTTTCTAAACAATTTAATGTATCTTCAGAAAAAAAGAGTTGTATTGGATTCGTGATCCCTCTGCTGTCTGCAAAATAGTATAAGGTAATCCTCAATTTACCAATGTATAACATTAGTAAAGTTGCACAATATAAAAAAAAAAAAAAAGTGTTGTTAATAGGTATTGACTAACTCTGAAAGTCAGGAAATGTTTTGGCTCAAGCAAGGTTACCGGCATGCTATATGTTTATTTAAGTACTAACATTTTCGGGGTTTTTTCTTAATTATTCTCTGTATAGTTATGAAGCATTTTTCAATTATTTTATTTTGAAGACTATAAATGCACAAGGCTTTAAAATATTGTCATCATCATCTTCACCATTTGCCATCTCTCATATTGTGGAATTAACTTTGCAACCGTGATGGCATGTCTGCATTATCAGGGTACCTGCCCGCCCATCAACGAGTGAGCCAACAAGCTCCGAAATGCATCTGGGTGGTGGTGCTTACTGAGAATAAATAACAGTAGTCTCCTCTACCAGAGTTGCGTTATTTATTCGAAGTAGTGCAACACCTGGTATCCCGTTGTGAAAGTAGCTACAATATGAGATATAATCAAACAATGCTGTTACACTACTTATGTAGTTAAATTTATGGTGTATTTACACCAATATTATATAGTAAATTAATTTATGTAAATAATAAAGATTTACTTGAATATACCTTTGCTCTATATTTAATTTTAATTAACTGTGTTTTGTTATTCTTGATTTCAGATATAAATTATTGGAAAGTTCTTCAAACACTTCTTGGATTTTTATTTTTTATATCAGCTCCATCATTAAGCAGGTAAGTAATAAATCTTGTTATATTAATTTTTCTCCCATCTGTTTACCTGTACATTTTACAGAAAATGTACAGGTAGTTCTCATTTACCAGATTCTCACTGACTTTTTCTTCCTATATTAATCCACTTCATACCAAGCATGGTCAGAATAGGCTGAAGTCAAATATCTTTGCTTGTAGGGATTTTTTTTTTTTTTTTTTTTTTTTTTTTACAGGTTTGAATTGCCTTGTTTTTGTTTTTGAATTTAAGTGTCCTTGTAGATAGTTTAGTGACTGGTGTCGTCCCTCTCTCTCATATACATACTGTGGAAAATAGGTCTAGTTTCAATTTCCTACTAAAGTTTAGAAATACTTATTGGTATGGGAGTAATTTTTTGGTGTTTTTCACAAAAAGGTTAACCAGGTGATGCTTGCAAATCTCATAACTGCAGTGGAATACACCAACTGTATATGACCAAAACTTTATTAAAATAAAATAAAAATAACTCACAATAACATTTTCATGTAAAAATAAAATACACTGACAGCTGTAGAATTAAAAGCGATAAAATTATAGGTAGAATTAAAATACATAAAATTGAAATAAGACAAATTAAAAGCGATAAAACAACACCTCAGCTTTCAACCACCTCCTTTATCAACAGTGGAATGTTACTGTCGTGGCCTATATTACTGTAGGACCATGGGAATTATCCTCCACACATGCATGGAAACCGAAAATGGTTTGGAAGTGTGCCAGTTCATCCCTTCCAAGAATTAGGGCTTCAAAGAGGGGTGAATGTGGACTTCCCTATCTTTAGTAATGGTATAATGTTCTGAAAAACAAATCCGCAAGTTCTCAAGCCATTTCCAGTTCCAGTATCTATGCAAATGATCAACAATGACAGCATTGCCTGGGGAAATTTGGCATTTTTCCTCCCAGCAGTGTTCAGCCACAGCAGATTTCCCATAGTCTGTGGTCATTATTGCATATGTATATGTTCCCCCATACGATCTTTAAACCTATGTTCTGTCTCTCCAACATAACACTGCCCACATTCCAGACACTTGATCTCGTATATAATTCCACTTGTACCCTTGATAGATACAGGATCTTTTACCTCTGGCATGACTGTATGAAATCTCTACCCCAGTAGCTACACACACACACATGCGTGAGTGTCTGACAAGTGCATATTATCTAGAGATCTGCTCTGTTAAACTCAGATAAGCAGGGAATGTATGAAAGAGATCAAATGCCCAGACTGCGAGGAGTGTTATTTTGGAGAGGCAGAACATAGGTTTAAAGATCGTATGGGAAACATACTAGTGCAATAAAGACCACAGACTATGGGAAATCTGCTGTGGCTGAACACTTCTGGAAGGAGAACTACCAAATTTCTCCAGGCGATGCTCTCATCATTGATCATTTGCATAGGTATTGGAAACCAGAAATAGCTTGAGTGCTTGTGGATTTGTTCTTTGGAACATAATACCATCAATAGAGATAGAGGAGTCCATATTCACCCCCCTCTTTGAAATCATAATTCTTGGAAGGATGAATGGTTCTGCCCTGTAATGCTTCTGAGCCATTTCCAGTCCCCATGCATGCGTGGAGGATAATTCCCATGCTCCTCCAGCAACATGGCCATGACAGTAAAGGTGGCTGTCACCTTTGAAAGCTACGGTGTTGTTCTTTCGCTTTTAATTTGTAATATTTCGCTTATATTTCAATTCTACCTATAATTTTATTGCTCTTAACTCTACAGTTGTCAGTGTATTTTAATTTTACATCAAATTTTATCATGTCTTATTTTTATTTTATTTTAATTTATTTTAATAAAGTTGTGGTTATATACAGTTGGTGTATTCCATTGCAGTTATTACGAGTCATAACTTTCCCAACCCCCAGAGGCCTATTTAAAGAATGAGATGGTTTCATGTTTTCTGTCTCCCTCAGACACTCTGGTTTTTCATTTTGTAAACAAGTACACTGACTATAGAATACATATGGTTAACAGAAGCAAAATATTGACGTCTCATGGCCATAATTATCTTAGTACACATTCTAAATAACCCAACTCCTAATACTTTAGTATTTATATATGATAGCAGATCATATTTGAAAGCATGTAGTAGAGTTATATGGATGGTACAGTCCCAGCAAGGTCAAGGCCTTATAGCTTCCTTCCTTCTTTTCATCACCATCATCCCTGCATCTTGTTAGTAATGTGAGGTTGCAAATTACACTAAATTGGTGGGGGGGGGCAGAAAATTTCTGCAGTAACTGGAAATGAGCACAATAAAGGGAAAGAATGAGAAGTTGAGGACGGGTGTTAGATTGAGTAAATTTAAGATGCCTCTGCAGCCCTGCTTGAAGACAATAACAAAAGCTGGGACTAGTCTTTTATACTAATTTTCTCTTATTTTTACTACTTTTCCTGTTATTTAGGTGTAGCTTTCTGTGCTGCGTTGTTCTGCTTGGTCCTTTATGTAGCTAACAAAATATGCAATTTTGCAATACATCCTTATTCTTAGCACAACAGACCCACATAAATCACCTTTACTTCAGTCTGAAATTTTGTGACTAAGTGCATTAATAATAAATGCATCTGCTATGCATAATTTCAGCATGATTGAGAAGTTTAGTCATTTCATGTTGCAAAGGGTTGGCACTTCAATTATATATAGATATTATTATTTACAGTTTGTTTTCATTTGCATCATTTTGGCTTTTAGCAGCGTTTACTTATGTATTTCATGTGGCACAAATAATACCATGTGAATGAAATTGTCTTTTCAGTTTAGTTCTTATTTGGGTGGCATAAACTACAAAAATAGGTCAAAATTGTTTAGTTATTCTTATTAATTTTATGGAAGGCTTACTTTATATATTTTAAACCAAAAACAGAAAAACTTAAGTTAAAATACCTTGTGTCATTGTGAATTGTAGCATTCCTCCAATATGGTATTCACTTTTGATCTGCATCATTAATTATTATTTTAATTAGAGAAGTACAGCTGTAAAGAAATTCTTTATGGTTCCGTGTTTGCGTACAAAATGCCCCTGTTCACCCACTCTTGTTCTGAACAAATGTCTTTAGTGACTGCTGTTACTTGTCTGTGGAATTTGTTTTACTTCCTTGCTTGTTCCAGGGACAAATTTGTTTTTCCACCTAGGCTCACAGCTAATATGATGGCTATTTATGACGTTTGCTATTTATGATGTAAAACTTGAGGCCAACTTATCAGATAATACTGTTTTTTTTTGGTTTTCATTTCAATCAGTGCCAGGAATTAAAAGAAAACAGTCAGTATCATCCAACTGTCTTTGTAATTTAAAAATAATAATAACAAAACTCTAACAAACAAAACGAATTCCATATTTATTACAGTGAGGAATGAGGGTTTTTTTTTTTTTTTTTGTGAGCCTCTATATACTAGTCCTAAAAATTAGCAAGTTAAGTATATAGAGCCTAGTGTTTTAGTTGGCCCACAAAATGTTCTACAATTATGCAGTGGACTTTAATTATAATTTAAATTTTTTGTTACTTTTTGTAGTCCCTCTCCCACTTATGTCATTCTATTAAAATAACTACTGTTTTTAAATGATTTTATTTTATTTTTTTGTTAGAAATGTTGTTTTCCATTATGCATCTGGTGTATCCTTTGGAGTACTTGCCTCATTCCTGATACTCATTTTCCTTCTTAGCAGATTAATGCCAAAGGTAAGACAGCTATAACTTTTAATAACCACACGATTGTAATAACATTTGTAATTTGAAAAGCTATTTAGGTGTAGATAGTATGGCATTAGTTATTAATTTTATTATATGGAATTATGAGCCATTGCCATAACAATATATAAACTAAGACCTAATGTAATAGTGAATGACTGATAAACATACCTAGTTAAATTTATGGAGTACACATAAGTAAATATCCTGTAACATAAATTTATCTGTGTGTTGTGCGTGCGCACATGCACTTTTCTTTTCAATTTTTATAAATTGATAAGAATTGCTGTATTAAAGGGTGCATTATGAAAAATGTGATATTAAATGAGGCCTTGTGGCCAGTCATAATATATTGTCAATGTGCAGCACAGTTAGAAAGGTCTGTGCATCATGTGTTCAAACCTGAACAGGACAAGAGAAAGAAAATATGGTCAAATTTTAACTGAGTAGTGTTGTGGTTTCTATGCGCCTCCGTAGCCAGGTGGGCAGGAGCAGTAGTGCATAGCATATGCTTCTTGATTAGACCAGGGTTCGAGCCTGTGACTACCAAATACGGAGGATGCGGAAGGTCAGGGAATGACCACAGCATATCCCCAGCCCGAATAAAGAGTGAGGGTTGGCGTCAGGAAGGGCATCCGGCCGTAAAAATTGCATGCCAAAACAATAAAAACACTGACCCCATATAATAATGGGAAAGGGCAAGGAAAAAAAAAAAGTGTTGTGGTTTCTATAAAAATGACTACAGTTATAACCCCTCTCTTTTCTTAGTTGGCTGTTCTATGAGTATAACAGAATTTTTTGACCAGCCAAGCAGACGTATAAATGCATGTTTGAATGTATATGATGCCACAAAATATGTATTGTCATTAACATGGAAAATTGTGCTAAATGCTGTAAAGCTACACTACTATCATTTTCATGGAATATGAACAGTGATTTTATTTATTTATTATATAGAAACAATTTGATTTTTTTTTTTTTTTTACCCTTTCAGAGTAGTTGCTTGGATTTAAATGCCTAGTAAAAAAAAAAAAAAAAAAAAACCAATCATGGCTATGCTACAGATAATTTAAATAAGCCATAATTGACAGCAAAAATCTCACCTGCCTATGTTTGGCATAAGTGTGATTTCTCTTTTTAATGTGAATAATTTGAAACTAGATAAGTTGGCAGCTATACCAACTTATTTTTTCCCAGAAAATTTATTTTACAGCTTTACAGAAAGATTTTAGATTTAGGTCAATTTATTTTTCAAATAACTGCATGTGCTATATATTTTTTAAGTTTTATTGATATGCTCAAATCTCTTAGGTGGTTGAGGCTCTGATCGTATTTAGCACAGAGAATAAGCACTAGTTAAGAAATTGAGTGTATTTCTTAAATGCCAATCTCAGGTAATTCTCCAGTGGGCCAAAGACAACTTAGTTGATTTCAGTCCTTCTTAAAACTCAGTCCTGTCTTATATCTTGCAAAAAGGATTCTTCAGCTCCTTTGATTATCTTTGGTACACTCCGATTTCTAGGTAAGATGATATATCTCTTTTGGGGATTACCCTAACTTCTAATCTCTCTTGGCACAAGCACATTGCAAATATTGCTTCCTCTGCTTCTTAAAAACTTGGTTTTCTCTTTCACTCTTGGCATTACTTTTCTTCCAAACAGTTCTTCACTCTGTACAAATTGCAACTCTGCCCTACCATGAAATATTGTTCCCACATCTGGGATGGTGCCCCCAAAACCTTTCTCAGGCTTCTAGATTCCATTCAGAAAAGAGCAGTTAGGTTAATTAATGACATCTATAACAGAGTTTCTCCACTTGCTGTCTCATAGATGTATTGTTTCTGCTGAATTCTTTTTCTGCAGATACTTCCATGGGCACTGTTCTTATGAATTGGCTTCTATAATTCCCGCTCTCTCTTTCAAAACAGTCCAGACACATGCCATCACCAGCCAACATCCATTTATTGTCCAACTTCAAACTCACAGAACCAACTTTTCATCTTCCTTGTTTATTCATTCAATTTCCATTTCTGTAACAACCTTCCTTCATACGTATATCCTGAAAATTACAGTCTACAGAAATTCAAGTCTGATGTCAACAAATACCTTCTTTCATCTTCTCAACCTACAACCCAAGCACGGTACTAAGTACTATAGGTTCTAATACATCTCGTGTTTGGGGTTTTCATAAAATATATATATATATATATATATATATATATATATATATATATATATATATATATATTGTGTGCATTCCGTGTCTAAATTACATCAATTACAATATATTAATCCACACCAACTTTGATTTCATCTATATCAGTGCATCAAGAATAGTCAGACTAATAAATAAGTTATCTGTGAAAAAATAAATAAATAAACCTTCAAAAAATTTCCTGATTTGTTTCAGTTCTAATCCCAGTGTTATCCATGTCCACATGCAGTCTGCCAGACTTCCCTTACTTTTCTGACCGACTCTTAATTATCAGCTGCCTCAGCTAATATTGTGATTCCTTCCAATTTAAAAGTGCTACTTGTGCATAATATGTTCACTCTGATGTAGCTTGTAAGAGTGTCAGAGACTTCTTAATCTGGAATGATATTGTCTGGCTTTAAAATCTCTTTATATCATTCTGTCAAATTTGTTGTGAGCTTCTTCAGTCTAACAAAAGTATAACTTTTGCTATACTTGGATTTCATGAAAGCTTTTGATACTGTTGCACATGGAAGATTGCTGTACAAATTGGAGAGGTATGGCATTAAGGGTAAGTTTTCTTTGTGAGCAGTGTCCATTGATTACCACTGGCTAAAGGCAAATTTCCACACATTTATTTACATCTGTCTTTCTTCAATTTGAATTTATGCCCCCTCAGGTTCATAATCTGAGCAAGCAGAAGAATCCCATCAGAATGTTATTACAGTGTATAAGACCCATTCAAGGCCTTATACACCTCAGTCAGATCACCTTGCAGGTGCCTGTAATCTCCAGCCGCTGGAATTTGCAGAACTTAAGCCTTTCTTGATAAGAGGACCCCCGTCGTTGTACTTTTCTGTACACGCTGTAGCAACTCTACATCCTTTCTAAAATGAGGCCTCCAGACCTGTACGCAGTACTCAAGATGTGGCCTGACCATTGCCTTATTCAAAGGGATAATTACCTCCTTTTTTCTGCTAGTTGAATTCCTGTATATCATTGACAATACCCCATGACCTGCTCTGGCAGCCTGTCTGCATTGCTCAGAAAACATCATATCTGACGGCACAATCACTCCCAGGTCTTTTTCATTTTCTACCACCCTTGTCAACAACCCTTCAAAGCACACAGTTAATTTAAAATGCAGGAGCTGACAGACATAATGATGAATGTAGGAATAAACAATTTGATATAAAAAAAAAAAAAGTGCTAGGTTTTGTTATTTTTCCATAATTTAATTTAATCTAAAACAGTTCATTTGACTGATCAAATGAACTGTTTTACAAATGAACTTCTTTCTCTTAAAATTTATAATTTTTACCACTTGCACATAAACTGCAGAGTGAAGGCAGTACATCAACATAAAGAGCATAATGAAAAAAAGGAATAAGAGCTGCAAAGCATGGGCTTCCTCCCGTATCCTTAGGCATCTCAGCACAACACAATGGAGCTATAAGACTGAATTCTAGCTCCATATAAATGTGAACCAAGGACCCAGGATTCCCTATAGCTCTTATTTTGTTATTTCATTGTGTTCTCTTTGTTTTTAGGACAAAGATGTAGTACAATATTATAATGTTAAGTTGATTAATTATATTTATTTTACCACAGAAAGTGAAAGCAAAGCCCTCTGAAATATTTGATCGGTTAAATGTGTTGTTTAAGGTATTGTTAAATGCATTGTTTTATCATAATTTTAGTTAGTTTAAATTATAAAACAATGTATGTGTTTATTTATCAAATATGCAATTAATGTTAGTTGCCCTCTAGGCATCTCAGATTACAGTTTACTCCAGTCTTCTCCATTGGAGCCTCTGTCTCATGGCTATTTTCAGCTTCATGTCATTTGGCATAAAGGAATGCAAAATGGGATGATCTGCACAATCTACATTCTGCTTTAACTTGTTTAGACTACTATTTTAAATATTTTGATTCTAATATTTGTTCAGCTTATACCAGTCAATGAAATCTTTTATATCTAAACCAAGGAAAAATTTAACAATACAGTAGTAAAGCTGAACACCATCTAGCAGCATGTGGACCATGAAAGGTGCTAATCATATTTACCACACTGCTGGCACCCTTCCAAACAAGTTTGTATGGTCACTTGTAACTCGAACCATAGATGTAAGAAAATTTTCTTTTAGCCAAAGAGATCTTTAACCCTTGGAATAAATTACCATTTGATCTTGTAGAAGTAGAACTTATGTAAACTTTGAGGAATACGTACATCTGTTTATTTAAAATTTAAAGATCGTTTCAAAAAAGGTTATTAAAATATTCATTATAATATGTACGTTTTTATACAAATTGCCTTAAAATCTTTCCAACTTTTATTTGTGCTTCTAATTAATATTAAACACATTTTTAATTAATGGCAGTAATGGCATGCATGCATGAAAATACAGTAGACTCAATTTTCCGGGATAGATGGTAAAAAAAAAATTCCCAGATGATCGATTTCCCGGTTAATCAAAAAATACAGTAAGTCCCTGACATACGTAAGAGATACGTTCCAGGACTTCTTACGTAAGTCAAGTTTTATGTAACTTGGGAATGAATAATAAAATATTGTTACTATATCCCTAATATGCCGAAATTACAAAAACCACATAATATCCTCAGAAGAATGAAGAAAAATAGTTATATATTTTTAATTAGTTCAATTTATCTGGGAACAGCGGTGAAGTAGCCAGAGTGGCAGATAAGAAAATAAAGCATAAAAGGAAGAAAAAAACGTGTGTTATTGTACTGTAAAAACTATAAAAACTTGGTTATTATAATTGACTTCCTTGGTGCCGATCGCTTCACTGCTTCTTGTATTCTGTCTTTCTCCTTTATGATTGTGTTCACTGTTGCCACTGACAAATCTGAATTCTGCACAATACTTGTTAATGTTTGGCCATTTTCATACATCCTTATTATTTTAATTTTCTGATCCAATTTGATCGCTTTCCTTTCTTGATAGATTTACTAGTACCGTTGTCACTTATTCTCTTAGTCGGCACCATGATAACGGTCAAAAAGGCGAAAACTTCCTATTATCACCCCACACGAGCTCACATTTTACTAAAGCACATTTCTGGAGGTCACTGCCATAAAACAATAAACACAATTTGCACTTTCCCTGTTATCGGGCTTTTCCGTTAGTGCAATTCATTATAAACGTTTAGTAAACACGATCTTATTGCATTTGCGAAAATATCAATGGCTGGAATTCTGTGGGTTTTTATGTTATTATGATGAAATGTGTCCCCTTCACTGAAATATTCAGTCATATAAAAATATATATAAATAACGGAACGTAAGTTGGGGACTTACTGTATCAAAAAATGTTCAGCAACCTAAGTAAAAAGTATGGCGATGGATAAAAAATGAAAAAACTTACCACGCACTACTCGCGTGTCCAATATGATGCTTCCCTTTATTTTTTACAATGTCACGTATGGTTTGGTCACCAACATTATAATGGTTCTTTAGAGATTTAATGGATGCACCATTTTCAAACTTTGGAATAATTTCAAGTTTTTGTTTAATTGAAAGCACAACTCTTGCATTTGCCCATCATTTTCATGATTTCTAAACAAAAAAGAAAAAAAGTTACTGTAAAAAAAAATTCCGACATCCTTGAACGAAACAAAATTTGTCCTTTTGCAGTGCAACAGAACACAACAATTGATGCGACACACTAAAACAAAATAAACATTCATTAAATAATATGAAGCATCATGTTATTGATGAGAGCAGCAGTCCTTGTTGTTCCATGTAGTTGTATGTAGACTCATTGACACTTCAATTTGTTAAAGTTTAAACATTTTATGTTGTATGTTTGCTGATGAGCTCAACATTTTGCTTAACTGAAAGAATGGTCCTTTTTATATTAACATGATGATGCAAATTTTAAAAAATTAAAAATAAAACCCTTGGGAAAATATTAGAATGAGCTATTAAGCAGAAAGAAAAAGTAGAGATGTGATTGCTGAGAAATTCAAGGGCCTTGTCTCCAGTAACATTACAAAAATGTAAGTTTTTATTATTCACTTTAAACTGATCTAGACTTTTGTGGGCTCTAGACCCCAGTTAATCTGTCTCTGGATAATTGAACAACTGCTGTACTAATGCTAACTAAAAATGCTAACAGTGCTGTATTTCTTTTGGCAAATCTGTTTGATAAAATTCCATAAATTGTAGTGTCATTTATTTTCTATCTGGCTCTATTGAATTATTAAGTTTAATAGATTATATATGAATTTAATAGATTATATATTAAATATCTTTGTGCTCAGAAATATATATTTTTTAATGAAAAAGTGCTTGAAATGCAGAAATTGTAGAAATTATACAGGATGTAAATTATAGGATCATAATATTACAATATTTCTCTAAAAAAATTGAATGGCAAATGCCTAAAAAACGGTACTCACCTTGTATAAATCTGCAATAAATTTATTGGTAAATGGTGGCTGAATTTAGTTTGGAAGAAGCATTAAAAAGAACTAAGGCAGAGAATGGGGGGTAAAAATATTTTTAAACAAATTTTAAAATGAGCTCAAGGAAGTAGAAGTGCAGTTCTCCAATCCTTGGTTGTCATAAAAAAGTTGAAGGACGCGAATGAAAGAATGAAATAAAAGAGAAGACCGGTGGTGCCAATAGTCGTTGCGAGAGACTTTCGTTAAATGAACCGTCATCAGTTGGCAAATGGAAGAGAAGTGAGCGCGTGTTGTATTTAAAGTTGGTCTATACTCTCGTGATGCTCTTTTTGACACGTGGGAACTTTAGCTGCGAGAGGTTCCAAACCAAACCGGTGAGAGGTTGAAGGGAAGTTTTGCGTTAATAATATTGAGATCTTTTTGACACGTGGGAACTTTAGCTGCGAGAGGTTCCAAGCCGGTGAGAGGTTGAAGGGAAGTTTTGCGTTAATAATATTGAGATCGGAATGGTGTCGGTACCATTCGATGGGGGATGGCGCCTCCGTAGCCAGGTGGGAAGGAGCAGCAGTGCGTAGCACACGCTTCTTCATTAGACCGGGGTTCGAGCCCGTCACCACCAAATACGGAGGATGCGGAAAGGTCAGGGAATGACCACCGCATATCCCGGAGCAATATGGCCTTAGTTGCTAATGCTCCTAAAAAAAAAAAAAAAAAAAACCATTCGATGGTGAGGGCTTCATATTGAAGAATTCTGTAGCTCGATCTAAGTTTAATAATAGTGATGGCAGAGTCAACAAGGAGGGTGTGGTTGTGGTTTTGAGCATGGGTTGTTAACTCAGTGCAGGATTGACTTGTCCTGAAACTGTTGAAGTGGTAGTATGCGCGAGTGTTGGAAGTTGTGGAGGAACCGAATTTGGTGGTAGTGCTGCCGATGTAACAGGTGTCGCAGTTTGGTTGGCATTTTATGAGATATATTATATTATTGAGATCATTGATGGGATACTTGTATGTTTCTTTATAAGAATTAAATAGGGAACCTAGTTTATTATAAGTAGAGAAAGTGAGGGAGATATCTGTATCTTTGAATGTACGTCGGAATTGTGCTGCGAGTTCACTATGGTAAGGGAGAACTATGCGAGTATTTGTCTTGTTACTGTGTCCGATGGGGTTATTAATGTTGTTTTTAACAGTGGATATTGTGTGTTGGATGAGTTGAGGGGGATAGCTCCTGGCTATGAATTTATAAGTAAGGTATTGAAGTTCATTGTGTAGATCATTTTGTGAAGAGCTGAATTTGATAGCATTGTAGATTTGGTTGTATAGGACGGCTTTTTTGGTACTAAGGGGATGATATGAAGTGAAATGTAGATATTTACCAGTGTGCGTGTTTTTTCTGAAAATCTTGGTATTTAAATTTGTGTCTGTTGTATAAATAGTGAGATTAAGAAAATTAATTTGGTTGTCCGTTCCGATTTCGAGGGTATGCTTTAGCCTGTCATGTATTGTATTGAATTTTAAAAAACAGATTGTCTATGGTTGTTCTGTTGCCTATTATTAAGGCATCATCGGCGTAGCGGATGTATAATTTAATTTCAGAAGGGAAAGGTTGTAAAATTTGGTTTTCAATAGTGGCGAGATAAATTTCAGAAAGGGGAGCAGAAATGCCTAAACCCATTGGTAAACCGAATGTTTGTCGATAAATTTTATTATTACATCTAAAATATCTAGCGTATACTAAAAGAGTAGTAAGTTCAAGGATGTGGTCAACTGAAAGAGAGGTACGTTTCGTTAAAGTGTCATCAGCTGTTAGAAGTACGCTTAATGCTTGTAGGGTGAAAGGAATATGCATGTTAGTGTATAGGGATATGACGTCAAAAGAAGCTAATATGTCTTCGTCGGATATGGTGGTGTTGCTGATTTTTTGGAACGCTTGGTTTGTATTATTAATTTTGAATGTAGAGAATCGAGTGAGTGGGGATATAATTTTAACAAGGAAGGTGGATAAATTAGCAAAAGCTGATCTACTAAAAGAAACAATAGGTCTTAGTGGGTGGCCAGGTTTGTGTAGCTTGGTTATTCCAAACATGTGGGGCAGAATGTTGTTGCGAATACCTATCTGTTGTAAACGGACAACCAAATTAATTTTCTTAATCTCACTATTTATACAACAGACACAAATTTAAATACCAAGATTTTCAGAAAAAACACTCACACTGGTAAATATCTACATTTCACTTCACATCATCCCCTTAGTACCAAAAAAGCCATCCTATACAACCAAATCTACAATGCTATCAAATTCAGCTCTTCACAAAACGATCTACACAATGAACTTCAATACCTTACTGATAAATTCATAGCCAGGAGCTATCCCCCTCAACTCATCCAACACAATATCCACCGTTAAAAACAACATTAATAACCCCATCAGACACGGTAACAAGACAAATACTCGCATAGTTCTCCCTTACCATAGTGAACTCGCAGCACAATTCCGACGTATAGATACCGACATCTCCCTCACTTTCTCTACTTATAATAAACTAGGTTCCCTATTTAATTCTTATAAAGAAACATACAAGTATCCCATCAATGATCTCAATAATATAATATATCCCATAAAATGCCAACCAAACTGCGACACCTGTTACATCGGCAGCACTACCACCAAATTCGGTTCCTCCACAACTTCCAACACCCGCGCATACTACCACTTCAACAGTTTCAGGACAAGTCAAACCTGCACTGAGTTAACAACCCATGTTCAAAACCACAACCACACCCCCCTTGTTGACTCTGCCATCACTATTATTAAACTTAGATCAAGCTACAGAATTCTTCAATATGAAGCCCTCACCATCAAATGGTACCGACACCATTCCGATCTCAATATTATTAACGCAAAACTTCCCTTCAACCTCTCACCGGCTTGGAACCTCTCGCAGCTAAAGTTCCCACGTGTCAAAAAGAGCATCACGAGAGTATAGACCAACTTTAAATACAACACGTGCTCACTTCTCTTCCATTTGCCAACTGATGACGGTTCATTTAACGAAAGTCTCTCGCAACGACTATTGGCACCACCGGTCTACTCTTTTATTTCATTCTTTCATTCGCGTCCTTCAACCTTTTTATGACAACCGAGGATTGGAGATCTGCACTTCTACTTCCTTGCGCTCATTTTAAAATTTGTTTAAAAATATTTTTACCCCCCATTCTCTGCCTTAGTTCTTTTTAATGCTTCTTCCAAACTAAATTCAGCCACCATTTACCAATAAATTTATTGCAGATTTATACAAGGTGAGTACCGTTTTTTAGGCATTTGCCATTCAATTTTTTTAGTCAGTTTTGTCACAGTATTATAAGACTACTATAATTTCACTATTGTCAAATATTTCTCTAATTATGCCTTTTTTGGGAAAGATGTGATAAACACTAAAACTGGACTATACAAACCAGGAAAACTGAACTGCATTAAGCATTTTATATTGGAGAGCTATCCACAACATCCGAGAAGTATATATATCACACCAAAGCACATTGTCAAAATTATTGACAAATTCTAAAAAATTGGAGTATACATTAAAGACACATTGAATATGATTGTGGTCTGTAATAGTACAAAAAAAGCATGTTTAAGTGTGCAAACCCATATTTTTGGAATTGTAACAGCTGTTTACTTTGTGCAGTGTGTGAAATAGGAGGTCCACCATTCAGGGAGAACCTGAAATTTTAGTTGATGCTTCTGCATATTGATATGTGTAAGCATCACTGCAATTGGAACATTTACTATGACTCCAAACTTTTGATACCCTGTGTATTTTCTACAACCTTGTGTTGATAATTTAGAATTATTATTATTTTATTACCTTGATTATTAGTAGCATGAAAGGAATATATCGACTTTATTTTTCAGAAAGCAGGGGCATATTCCATAATTTTTCTTGGATGGTCTGTTGTAGTCTACTGTTTCCAGGTGTTGTGGGAAAATATACGAACAGTTTTATTTAAATACAGCAGTTTTTTGCTTGGATATATTGGTATCAGTGCCATTATTAGCTTCATAGTATGTTATTTATGGGGTCCTGTAAAAAGTCCCCGAACTTTAAATGTTATTCAGTGGAGCATGCAGGTATGTATTTTTTTTTTATTATTTGAATGTTTCAGAAATATACTTTTTTGAGCTTAAAAAAAAATGTGAGGTAGAATTTTTTATTAACTGTCTCAGGCAAGCCTCACATATCTGTTGGTTTTTACTCCAAAACTGGTTAAATATTGCAGTGGAAGATTTCTTGTAATGACCAACAAACCCGAGAATTAAAATAAAAAAATTGTCATGTTTGAAAGAAATCTTCTACATTATGTTTTTTCAATGCCAAGACTTTTTCCCTAATATATATATATATATATATATATATATTGAAGCTTCTAGAATTTATATAAGTAACTAAATTTTGTTTATTTAAAATTTTAGGCAATAAATCTATTTCCCATAACTCCAGATTAAACAAAAATTTTCTGTAAAAAAAAATAGTAGTATTTAACCTTGACTTAATTTTAATAATTATCCCATTCTTCAATGTACATTTCCTTGTAATTACAAATTTATGAAGTCCATGATTAAGGATGTATTGCAGGAGCACCTTGACAGGAATGGAATTAAATGAGAAACATAGCATGAATTTGTTAAAAGAAATTTGTTTAAATAATCTGATAAACTATTATGAGGTTCTTACAAAAGATCTGAATCTAGAGAATGATTTTGACGTAGTATATTTCCACTTCAATACGACTTTTATACTGTCTCATGTGAATGTCATTTTGTATAAAATGGAACAGTATGCTGTTGGTAGGAAGTTACTGTAGTGGATAAAAGGTTGATTAAGTGATAAAATGGCTATTACTACTTTAATCAACTATTTGCTTAAATCAGTTTTAATCAATCACAAGTTGGTTCTACATGGTTCACTAATGGGTGCTTTGTAATGACATCGATGGAGGCATAATGGGTCGGATGTGTCCCAATTCTGATCTTGTTTTTATTGTTTAATTGATGATATGTAATCCATTTCTCATTCTTTCTCTTAAAATATTAATAATTCTGTAATCCTATAGTTTGAACTTAAGACGATATTTAATATGATACAGAAATTTATGCAAACTTGCATGCTTCAGGAATAGTACTTCAGGGTATTCCAGTTATACAAAAAGTTAGTCCTCCATGACAGTAAAGTAGTTTTTCAACACCTACTCATTTGGAGAGGTAATTGGACACTGGAAGAATTCTTAAAGGCCTCTTCAATGAAGCTGTAGTTTGACTATCTCTGATGGAGGGAGTAGGATTTTTCTCCCCATGAGTTATTTATTCTGGGAAAAAATCTAAGTGAGTTGCTTCATGCAAGGTGTGGCTATTAAATAACAAGCCTGTTGCAGTAAAATAAATATAATGAAATATAATTACCTTGGACTTGCACACACTGTTCCATGTTTTTTCCAAGCACAGAAACATTTCTGGAAGTCCTTTTAACACTGTAAGCCCTTTTAATACTTCAGTCATTTTTTTCTGAATATCTTCAATAGACTGAAAATGCATCCCCTTAAGTAAACTTTTCAGTTTGGGGAACATTAAAAAGGCTAGGCTAGGTCTGCCAAGTAGGATGGATGTTCACACGCAAGGATTTGTTTTTGGCCAGAAACTGGCAAAACAAAGTGCGTGCGTGTTGTAGCATTGTCTTGACGGAGCATCCAACCATCCTTCCACAATTGAGGTCTGTTCCTTCAAATTTTTTCACCCAGCCTTGTCAGAACTTTAATTTAGTATATTTGATTGACGGTCTGATTTAGTTAGTTATATTCAGCTGTGATAACTCTTTTAATATTGAAGAAAACAAGAAGCATGGTTTTGATTTTGATATTCTTGCTTTTTTTATTATTATTATTTTATTTATTTATTTTTTTTTTTAATTTGTTTGAGGGATTGTTTTATTCCATTACATTGACTCTCTTTTAGATTCTGGGTCGTACTGGAACAGCCAACTTTAATCACTGGTAATTATAGTACTCAAAGTCTGAATCTTCTTAAATTTTTTTCAAAAGTCTTCATAAACTTAGTCTTTCCATTCTTTGTTCTTCATTCAAAATTTTTGGCACCATCTTGGCACACACACTTTTCTCATGCCTAAATTTACAGTTAAAATTTGTCTAAATAACTGTTTCTGTGTCCATATTGAGTTCTTGAAACCATTCATGACAGTCACTTCCAATCGGTGTCCTTACCCAGTCCACGTTTTCTCTTCCTTCTAGAAATTTTTTATGCCATTCACCTGTTCACTGCAAAGTGAATGAGCCTGTTGGAACATGACTTGGCAGACAACTAGAGAAGGTTCAGGGTTCACTGCTGTTCCTTTGTTTCACAGTTGGTGTGTAGTGGCTGTGTGCGCAGTCTTGTTATGTAATAGTTACACCTCATAAGTTAGATCATCTGTATAACTGATTGCATATACCTTGCTCTTAAAAGTATTTTGGTTACTGTTTGATAACTATTAATAGCAATAGTGATTCTTCTCTTCAATTTGTGAACATCTCCCACAGAATTTCTGGATGGTTTCCATATCACGTTGAGCTATTTGTGGTTGTGCTTGGAACCCATTACATGCAGATTTTCTCTTACTGCAGTCTGTCATGGATGATGGTGTAGGCAGACTCATGACATTCAGCTTCCTGGCCACATCATAAACTGTCATGCACCAATTCACCCAGATAATGCCTAGACATAAGGGTATCACTGTGACAACTGTTTGAGCTTGGCCTAAGAAAGGTCATCTGCCTAATTTATTACACAGGTAATTTTAGTTTCTAAGCATGATCTTTGTTAATTTTCTGTTCTTGCCTTGAGTTTTTCAGTGTTATCAGTTGGATATGAGGGTACAGGGACCATTTTAAGTTGGGCTCAAAAAGTAGTGCCTAGCCCATTGGTTTTGGACTGTGGAAGCAGGCACTATGAAGCAATGATTCACATTACATATTTTTCAGATTAGACAGTTGAGTGTGGAGATTGCCCTGGATGCATTATCTATTTGAGCATATTGTACTCATGGTGAAGCTTGAAGTAGGCAAAGTCATCACGTGGGTGGGACTGCTTCTTGTGGTTCAAACTTGTACCATTTGCTTTAGTGCCAAAAACCATCAGTGCTGAATTGTACATTGACATCTTGGATTAATTCCATTCCACCCACACTGTTGGTTCTGTGGAAATCAGTCCCCTCCTCATTCCAGCATGATAATAAATAAAATAAATTTTCTGGTTATACTTTTGGGACAGCCATATAGGGCACAGAAGTTTACAAGATGGAAAATACAAGAATGTTACAGACTCTAACTGTAATGTTCTTTCTCCATGAAGCGAGCATTATAAAAACTTGGTTTGAGGCAAACAGTCCAACAACTTGTAGGGCCAGTCCAGCATCCAGATCTGAATGCAGTCAGATGTCTTTGGGATGAACTGGATTTCTGGCTTGGTTTGCAAAATCAGGGTATAGCCCCCTTCCACAACTTAACATTGAAAGAACAGGCACACATTCCTATTGCCTCGTACAAGGAACTGGTTGAAAATGTTCTATGACAGATTGATGTTATCACTGGGGCCAAAGGTGCACCTTATTAGTTTATTCATAAACCTGATGACAATTGCCTTGCACTTTACAGACTCATGAAAAACATCTGTTTTGCAGTAATGACCAGCATTTGATTAGTGGCATTTCCTCTGTCTAGTTTCCTAAGTACCAGGTGATTATAAAATGCTGGTCATTAAAAAATATTAAAAAAAATATATATATATATGTTTTTTTTTTTGTTGTTGCTACCCACCACACACACTAAGCTACATAGTATCAAATTAAAAGTTAATATACCATACTGGATGGTTATAAAATAAGTTTCCCTATTCAGGAGTCCCTAGTGCCAAAACGGTTAGAGTTTGCACTGTGAAAATCAGTGAGTATGTCATTTAGGGTATGGGGAAGCGATTTATAGAAGGAAAAAAAGTTAGTTCAAATGTCTGCCAAGGAAAACGGTGCTGCACATATGTAAAAGTTATCATTTACTTCAAGACACGCTGCTTACACAAATGACATCCTGTTAGATAAAAGTAGAAAGGCCAACGCCACCATTAATAACCATTATGGTTCTTACAAAAAAAGGAACTTGTTTTTAGTAAAACTGTTCTACCAGAATAATAGTAACGCTAATGCAGCACTATGCGAATATCGGAAACTTAAAGGTTTGCGTAAAGGACCTTTGATGTCAGTAGGGCTTCAAAAACTAATAAAGAAATTTGAAGCGACCGGGGAGTTAGATGTAATATCAGGCAGGGGACAACCATGTACCAGAACAGAGGTAGTGGATGAAGTGGTGGTTGTAATGGCCTCCAGGTCAGAATGCAAAACACTACCAGTCAGTAATGCCAGAGGTGTGTCAAGAGACTTGAACCTTCCCTGGTCTATTGTACGTAAAGTGCTTCAAATAATTTTGTGCTGGTTCCTATACAAGATTTATGTAGTGCAAGAACTAAAGTCTTGTGATCAGCACCAACAAATAGACTTTGCTCAATGATTTCTGGCTTGTATGGAACTTGACAATACATGGGCTCAAATGATCTTGTGGTCTGACGAGGCACATTTCACTCTTCAGGGGCTGTAAATGCACAAAACTGCCGAATACGGGGAACTTCTCATCCATCTGCTGTGCATGAAAGACTACTTCAAAGTCCATACATTACAGTATGGTGTGGATTCACAGCAGAGTTTATAATCCGACCATTTTTCTTTGAAGAGTCTACACCTCATGGTCCCGTAAGATATACTGTATTGCATTCTTCTAAGAGATAACATTATTCCTGCTCTGCAAGAAAGGCAATGCTTGGAGACAAGTGAAGGAACTGCTCCGTTCAACATTCGGAAATGATTACATCATTCTAGAGACTTTCCACAGTTCTGGCCAGCCCGATCAACAGATCTCAATCCCTGTGATTTCTGGCTATGGAGATACCCGAAAGACAGAGTTTACCATGCCGGCATACAGACGCCTGTCAATTTGAAAGCAAGCATTAAACAGCATGTAGCCAACATCTCAAATGAGATACTATGCGAACTAATTTTTTTTTTCTTCTACAAATCGCTTCCCCGTACTCTAAAAGACATACTCACCAATTTTCACAGCACTATCTCTAACCATTTTGACACTAAGGTCTCCTGAATAGGGAAACATATTTTATAACCACCCTGTACATACCAAGTAAAACTTTGTATGTATTAATAAGTATTTCAGTTCTTTTCTTTTAGAGAACATTAGGTTAGCATAATGAGAAAAAGAAAAAAAGCCACTGCCATATCAGACTTATTTTTTCAAATGAAATGGCATCTGAATACTTTTGGTAGGGTATATACATTTTTTATGTATAAATAGTGGTAATTAATAAAACTGATGCTGTTATGATTCATGGTAAGTCAAAATAGCTTCACAAATTTGATACCTTGTAACATTTTATTATATTTATACACAAGAAACATTGTATAGGGAGAAAATTAGTACGTATCCAAAACTGCAGTGGAAATAAAAGTTACGCTGTGTTTCTAATATTACTTCCAGCAGTGGTGTGGCATGCATTCCACTGGTAATTAATCAGCCTCTTGTCAGATACACTGTAGCATGGCTGGTGTCACTGTGTTGATTACAGCAGTGGCCCTTCTGTTCAAGTCATTCACAGCAGTTTGTGGGTGGGTTTGTATGTCTGTTCCTTCAGATAATTCCAAAAAAGTCCAGTGGCATGAGGGCTGGTGAACGAGCCAGCCACAGAGCTGGACTTGCGTACTAACATTGACCTGGGAAATGAAGATCCAGACAGTCTCGTGGCCTCCGTATGGAAGTGAGATAGTGCACGATCTTGTTGGAAGGGTGATCTGCAGGATCTGATAATTCTCTGGCATATATTGATACCTGGGACCGGTGATTGTTCTGTCTGTGAACAATGTACCGTACACCTTTCTATAACTTGCAACATAAAACACGTTAACTTTAGGACTGTCTCAGATATATTCCAAAACCACATTGTGTTTTCACTTCCCACACTTTCATATTATGTGTATTATGCACTTACATTTAAAACAACTTTTAAGCAACTTGATTTCTTACATCTTAGTAAACACCTCTGCACAAATTATCTGACCTTATCATCAGCTCTAATGGCTTGTACTATCTACATCTTGTATAGTTTTAGATGCAGCTGCTTGTGAAATATTCTCCACATTGGGAGGGGTGTTTAACACCAAGTTCTTTGCTGACCCAATACATTAACTTTTATGGACTGTAGATGAAATATCTCACTTCCTCAGTGCTGTCCTCACTTGCATTAGGCCTTCCAGTATCCTTACCATGGTGTACAGAACAACCAGTAGCTACAAAAGTGTTTTGCCAATCATAGGTCAATATCTGGTTGGCAGAGTTTTGCTGATCCTTGTACAAAATTACCTCTCAACTTGCATCATAGGCTTCATTTTTTTTTCCATCCAAAAGATAGACTGTGCTCTTTCTGCACCAGTGCATGTTGCCATTTCTGTTTACGGTACAGTAGCACCAGAGGAGGCTACTTTGGAAATCAGTAACAAATGAACATGAAACCTCTTGCTTTAAATATGTATCTTTTTATCATTCAGTTCATGTTCACTGTAATAAACACATTTGCTAACTTTTAAAGTTGTGAAGTTACTTTTTACTTATCCTGCATTATCAATCTCTAATTTCATTTCTGCTAAAATAATGATTATTAATCTGACTTTCTCTTTTTTTTAGGCTCTCTCCTTAGTTTTAATATTTTTTAGTTCAGAATATCAAGAAGTGTCTACAGCTTTTATAATCCTCCTTGTTGCTCTTTATTCAATTCCAGATTACTGGATTGCAAAAACAAGAACAGTATGGTAAGATATATTACTTCTCGGGATGAGTTTTCATTTTGTTTTTTAAGTGACATGCATTATTTGTTTATTATTATTTATTATGAAATTTTTCATCCTTGAACTATTAAAGTATAGATGTCAAAGACAGATATCAAGTGTCTTATTGATACTTAACAATGCAGTTAATTCTTGCAAATGAAGTTTTTTTTAATTAAAAAAAATTGTTAAAAATTAATTTCATATGTTGAAATTAAATGTGAATCACAGAAATTAGTATTAGCCTTATAATGTGAGGAAACCACAGGCTTTTGTTGCACCATCTGAAAAATAATAAAAATATAAACATAAACTGCTTGGGTGTTTTCCCTCCTTATATAGGTAACTATCCAGTTGACCTTTGAATTTTCCTGAGCCGTCAGCCTTGACTACCCATGATGGTAACTTAACAACTGCTGGATAAAAAAAAAGTTTCCTGCATTCCAACCTATACCTCTTCCTTACAATTTTAATTTATGGCCCCCCTGGTTCTGGAATCGTAGTGAAATTTTTACCTTCATTCATTTTACTATCCCCACTCAAAGCCTTATGAATCTAAATGAGGTCCTCTTTAAGGTTCATGGTTACCAAGCTCTGTAGCTCACATATTTTGTCTTTGCTCATATGGGCACCCTTTACAGATCTTGCTCAAAAGAGTTGCCTGTCATCTTTGAATCCTTTCAGGAAGCTTGATGCCTTTTATAGGTGCAGTCTCCATACTTGAATATGAAACCTCTTCCTTTAAATATGCCTGTTTTTATCACTGTTAGCACATGTTCACTGTAATGAACACATTTGCAAACTTTTGGGCACAGTACTCCAAGTGTGATGTAGTCTTGCATTTGCCTTATGCAGTGGAATTGTGACCTTTCTATTTCTACAAGTAAATATTCGATATATAATTTGAAGTGTAGAGTAGGAATAGCTAGTATAGTATATACACATGCATCATGGAATTCAGCATGTGTATAACTCTTATATCAGCACTTTTGACAACTCAGTTCCAGTTGTGAGGAGGTAGATTTTTACTTGGAAGGATTTGAGGCTCCAGTTTACCATATCACTACGTTGTTGGCAGGGGGAAAGATTGCAATAATTGAAGATGCTTATGGTGGTGATCCATGTTACTAGATTTTCACAGAGGAAGCAATAGTAGAAAATGTCACCCCTGCTGCTTTCGAAGAAGAGAGTGATATTGAAAAAGAGACTTCAGAAAACCTTTCGTTGGTCGTATTTCTTAGTACTGCGATTAAATTCACTTATGCAATCTTCTGATAATGATGTGAAGCCTTATTAATGACCACTTGAAAATCATGATGGAAATTTTTAATCTAGGTTTTACTTTACTTTTTTTTTTATTCTTCTTACTTCTCTCCCTTCCCAAATCAACCTTATACCATATTTATGCTTCTGTATACAGTAGACTCTCGATTTTCCAGGATAGATGGTAAAATAAAAATCCCAGATAGTCGATTTCCCAGTTAATCCAAAAATACAGTAAGTCCCCAACATACATTCCAGGAATTCTTGCGTAAGTTGAGTTTTACGTAACTCAGGAATGACCAAAAAGAACATTGCAATATAAATACTATATCCATGATATGCCAAAATTACAAAAAACACATAATATCTTCAGAAGAATGAAGAAAAATAGCTATATATTTTTTATATATTAGTTATATATATAGAAAAATAGTTATATTTTTAATTAGTTAAATTAAAAACTTTATCTGGGGACAGCGGTGAAGTTGCTGGAGTGGTACATAAGAAAAGAAAACATTAAAGGAAGAAACTGTACGGTAAAAACTAATATGTATTTCGTAGCCTTGGTTATCATAATTGATTTCAATGGTGCTGATCGCTTCACCGCTTCTCGTATTCTGTCTTTATCCTTTATTATTGTGTTCACTGTTGACACTAACAAATCTGAATTCTGCGCGATACTTGTTCATGTTTGACCATTTTCAAACATCCTTATTTTAATTTTCTGATTCGAATCAATCGCTTTCCTCTTTTTTTTTTTTTTTTTTTTTTTTTGATAGATATTCTCTTAGTCGGCACCATAACGGTCAAGATGAAATTTTCTCTAAAGAACTTCACAAGGTTAAGGCGAAAACTCACTATTATCACCCCACATGAGCTCACATTTTACTAAAGCACATTTCTGGAGGTCACTCTATAAAACAAAAACAATTTGCACTTTCCGGGTTATTGAGCTTTTCTGTTAGTGCATCTAATTATAAACGGGTAGTAAACTCCATCGTATTGCATTTGCGATAATACTGATAGCTGGAATTCTGTGGAATTTTACATTATTATGGTGAAATATATGTCCCCTTCACTGAAATCTGCAGTCATATAAAAAAAAAAATCTTTAAGAATCTTTCCTTCATTCCTGTTTTTAAGCTTGTTACTCCATATCCCACTTGTGGAATTTGTGCATCCAGTGATCGTCATTATTGATTGCTTATTATTATTATCCTTTTTTAAATTTTACAATCCTAAAAAACAAAAAAAAAAAAGTTGAATGAAAAACATTAACATAAGTTCGAAGTTTCCCTTTATTTTTTATTTATTTTTTATTTTTTTTTTTCGATATAACACACACTTCTTGATTAAATCGAGGTCACCACCAAATATGGAGGATGTGGAAAGGTCAGGGAATGACCACCGCATATCCCAGAGCAATATGGCCTTAGTTGCTAATGCTCTTAAAACTAACTAACTAACATTTTTTTCGATGTCGATTTTAAATCCAATATCTTCCCTTTATTTTTTACAATTTCGCACATGGGTTGGTCACCAACATTATAATGGTTCTTTAGAGATTTAACGGATACACCGTTTTCAAACTTTTGAATAATTTCAAGTTTTTGTTTAATTGAAAGCGCAACTTGTTCGCGTTTACCCATCATTTTCGTGATTTCTAAACAAAAAAAAATTTTTATTATATCTCACATAAAAAACGAAACAAAATTTTTCTCTTTGCTGTGCGATGAAACACAACAATCGAAATGATGCAGTAAGACAAACTAAACATTTGTGTCTCTCTCTCTTTTTTTTTTTTTTTTTTTTTTTTAGCATTGGGTGTGAAGACAGTGGGGTTACAAGATAATAATCTCTCAATGACGACTTTATAATGCCCTGCTTGTCGCTTATTTACAACTTACAATACATCTTTTTTTACCTATTCTAGTTATTACTTGAATTTTATGATTTCTGGTTGTGTTTTTTTTTTTTTTTTTTTTTTTATTTGGAGTCTTGAAGTGTTCCGGTTGTTGTTTGGTTTTTAGGAGCATTAGCAACTAAGGCCATATTGCTCCAGGGATATGCGGTGATCATTCCCTGACCTTTCCGCATCCTCCGTATTTGGTGGTCATGGGCTCGAACCCGGTCTAATCAAGAAGCATGTGCTACGCACTGCTGCTCTTTCCCACCTGGCTATGGAGGCACTCCGATCCCGGTAAATTGAGAGTCTGCTGTATGTGTAATTATTGCTTTTATTTTTTTTTCTTTTTTTCCTTTTGTTGCTTTTTTTTAATTTATTTATTTATTTTTTTTTTTTTCTGGTTTTGCAGTATAAAATTAAGATGCTATAAATATGATATAAACCTTTTCTGGACTTTTCAGTTTCTTTATGAAGTTGCAAATCTATTTTTAATATTCTCGAATAGCTAATGGTAGGAAATATCAGTACACTGAAATTTGGATAAATGATCAATGTTACCACTATAAAAAAAAAAAAAAAAAAAAATCTTATTTGTACTTAAGCATGACTGCTACTCCAGATGAGTTTACAATGAATACAATCATTAACCATATTTAGCAGTCATGTGGGCCTGAACCATGGTTCACTCAAAGGCATGCACATTATGCACTCTCATACTTTACCACTTAGCTATGTCATACACTTGAAGTCACACAGAAAAATTTTTACAGACACATGATAAAAATAAAAGCTCCATTTAAATAAAATATTAAATTTAAAAAATACAAAACATATAGCTGTTTGCCAGTGAACCAAGGCAGCAAAGTCTTGGTTCTGTATCTTGTCTACAGAATTACCTTGAGAGTATTTGCATCTCTTGTGCTGGATAGGTATTAAATCATGATCGTGGTTGTTGAATTTATACTGCATCTGTGTCTTATTTTTAGGCAGGATGAGCACTGGAATCATGTGCCTCGTACTTACACTTACTACATGTGACCTTGTAAGTTTTTCTCCTGCTAAAAGAAGTGTATTGCTTATGAAAACTCCCGAAATTATAACTAGTATAAATAGCAAAGGTCATTATTTTAAATTCATATTGTAATTATTTATAAATTTAGTCCTGGAACCTTTTTTTGATCCAACCTTGTATAATCACCAATCAAATAAATGTAATTTTTAATGTGTTTAACTGACTCTCCCAGTTTTTAGTGTAACAGTAATATGAAAAAACAGTTTCTGTGATTAGCTATAAAAATTGATAAATTGCTCATTACTGTTTCAGGACTATGTATGTAAATTAAGGATTTTCTGTGGATGGGTTCTGTACATATGTTCTATGTTTATATTTTTATGTTATTAACATTTTTCAGAGTTGCTTCAAATAATGCATATATTAACATGCAAATTATCTCAATCTTCCATTATGTGTACTGCCATCTCTTATTTGCATTTCCAGCTAATAGTAGGGTGCAGTTTTAATAGATGGCAGCATGAACAGTAGAAAATTCAACAGCAAAAATTGTGCCTGTCAGCCAGTTGTCCGATTTGAGTTTAAAAGAGCTGGAATTCAAATCCAGAAATAAATAAAGAAAAATAAATTGATAGGGAATATTATTGCATCAAAAATATATATATATATATATATATATATATATATTTTTTTTTTTATTTTTTTTTACTTTATTTTTATTATTTTTTTTTATTATTTTTATTCTGATTTGAATTTGGCAATAATTTTGTTCTAATATTGGGTAAAATAAGAACAAATTAATATTTTAAATGATTTATGTATTAATAGTTTTCATTTTTACAATTTTTTTTTTAAATTCCATAAAAAAAAATCACTCCACAGAACCAACTGGGAGCAGAAAACTGACTACACAGATTTGGCACACTCACGTATGAAAGGGTTAAAATTATACCAGTAATTATTTTAATATGGAAAAAACTTTCTTGGTCAATAAATATAAATTAAGAAAACAACACTTTTGCCCGTAGCTTTACTTTCTACATTGCAACTTATTTAAGTCTTTAAAAATCAAATTATGTTAAAAGTAATTTTTATTGGGTAATGGTGTATATCTAAAATTACACTATTATTACTTTTTACTTTTTTTTATAATTTTCAAAATAACTTTTCACTAGAATAAGTAAAATCTAAGAAATTTATTCTGTGGAATGAAATGCACAGAATTTTTGGTTACTTTTTTAGTATTTTTTAAAATTTCTACTCCTTATCAGGAAACGTTATTTTCCACCAAAAATCAAACTGCTAAGTGAAGAGGAATATATTCGACAAGGAAATGTGGAAACTAGAAAGGCTCTTTCAGAGTTAAGAAAATATTGTCATAGCCCAGATTGCAATGCTTGGAAGACTATGTGTAAGCTAAAAGAACCTATGAGGTAGTTACATATATTTTTTTAATTTTGACTATTTAACTATCCAAAAAAATAAAAAAAAAATAAGAATTTTAACTTACACTCAGTGATCACTAAATTATGACCACCTATCTAATACCATATTTGGCCACCATTCGCATGGATAATGGCCACAATTCACCAAGTCTTTGACTCTGCTAGATGCCTGAAGACTTCCATAGGGATCTAGCCATGCTGCCTGCAAGGCTTTCCATAGTGTCAGAATAGATGACAGTTGTGTCCATATGCTTCACTTCCCATTTCAAAACATCCCACAGGTGCTCCACTGGATTGAGGTGGGGCGAATTTGGAGAGCAATCAAGGTGGCTGATATCTTCACCGCGTTCCAAACCACTTGTGCACAGTGCAGGCCCAATGACATGGCACATTATCGTCGTGAAAGATCCTGTTTCTGTCTGAGAAAAAGTGCAGCATGGCAGGGTGTACATGGTCTCCTAAGAGCTGACAATAGACCTCACCAGTGAAACATTAGTCCATACGCATAAGGGGGTCCTAGTCCTTGCCAGCAAAACATGCGCCATATTAAGCAACCACTGCCACTTGCCTGGATAGTGGGGACTATGCATGATTGGTCCATGGCTTCATGTTGCTTGCACATTACTGCTTGCTGCACCAGATATTTGGACTCATCCAACCAGCACACTCATTTCCAGTGTCCAACCAGCTTGTTGTTGACACCACAGCATTTACAGTCAACGATGATCAGCAGTTAGGAGAGGGTGTCTCTTGAGTCATCTGCTGTTGAACCCGATATGTCTGAGTGCAGTGCATCATCATTTGGGATACTGTTATTGCATTCCCCATATTGTATTGCAATGTCAACTATCACACGGTGACCTTCTGTTGAGCCTGTACAATGCGTTACACCCTTCACTCACCATGAACATCCACACGTAATCCTTTACAGTTCTGTTGGCAGGAAGTGGTTTGGGCTGTGAGCAACTGACAAGACGTGCGGTTTCCGATATGAAAGCACTCAATGTGCAAGAGTTCCCATCATGCTCTTGAAACTCCTTGATATATTTACTGCATCCCATAACTGCTACTTTATCACTTTGAATTGTATGACCAGATGCAAATCACCACTCTTCTAGTGTAAGAAGCTGTTCAGTTTTTTATTCTGTGAACTATGCACATAGTCCATTACGGATGGGGCAATCATAATAATCACAATAAATTCAATGATCACTAAGTGTATATGTATGTTGAAGGCTGAAGAAATATGCAGATTAATGTGTGCACTTGTAATTAAATATGGCTTAAGAATTTTTAAATTCTGATATTAGTATTCCCCTTTAAGTGAAGCTGGATGTGACTTAATCTCATCTTGGATAACATATATATGAAAAAACATTAAGCATTCTTGGTTATTTCCCTCTCCCCCTCCCATTTTCTTAGCTCAGTAGGCACACTTGAACAGTAGTTTATATATCTTGTATTTTTTAAAAATTTCCCATGCAAAACCAAATAGCCAGTCCTACTGAAGCATTCAACAACTTTAAATTGCAGTATGGCATTCAAGTTTCCAGTAATAAAATCTTTAATAGACAGCTGGAGGTCTAATCATGATGCATTGATAGCTTCATATTTCAGAGAGACATAATTTCACTGTGGAGAGATGGTTATATCACTTTGGTTCAGTTTGAAATAATTTATAATTATTTTATTTTTTTTAGCAAATATATATTTTATATAATACATTATATAAAAATATATTAAAATATATTTATTATATTTTAATCTCTGCATCATTTCAGAGGCCTTGCACTCATTTTCTTCATATCTGGTCCCCTTAAAACAGTGTAGTAGGTTTACTTGTCACTCATTTGTAAAGGTCTGGGTTTAAATTCTGTTATCAACTGGAGAAATTGTTTAAGGCCTTTTATGTATTTTTGAGTCTGTATGTAGCCTATTTTGAACAGAGGGAGTTCTCTTGTGAATTGTTTTCAGTTTAAACAACATGCAAATGGCCATGAATGCACATTTGTATGGACATTGAATATACAAAATAAAGATAATATCTAACATCACAAACTAGTGCACCATGGCCAAAAAAGTAGTCTATATAATAATGTGTCAGAAATTGTCTACATACAGACTGCACCCTTTGTACAGCAATTATTCATGTGAAACAGAAAAGTTGAAATTATACCTATGTATTGTTACATTACATGCTAAAAAATGAACCCTCAAGCTACAAACCAACTTTCATATGGTCTTTCCATGGGGGAGTGGTATTAAACCACATTGTTAAAGTGGACCTACTCCCCTGTATGTTTCCATGTTTATATTTCCTGTGAGAGATTTGGCATTGTTTGATAATGATCAGCAAGTCATTTGAAGTTCTGAGGTCAGTGTTCTTGGCAGCATTCACTTTGCATTTCATAATTGTGAACAGAGACAAATCTTTCCTGATTACACCTGATGGCAGAATTTATTAAGGGATCCAGGAATGTCACTTAAATCATGTGGTTTAATTAGTGTTATTCACATTTAGTTAATACCTAAGAAATCTAGATTATCAATTTGTTTCTTGCTCACTGTATGCAGAAGAGAACAAATGTTAATTATGATAATTCACAATTTAGTGTTATTGCACATTCAACTGAATGTTTTAAGCACCACATGTTTATTTTAAGAGATGAAATAATTGCCAAAATAAATAGAATTCATTTGCATTTCTTTGATTTATTTTTTAGCATGTAATGTAACAATACATTAAAATAATTTTATAAAATAAAACAATACATTAAAATAATACAAATAAATTATTTCACAACTGAACTGAACCAAACCAAAGTGATAGTCTAATAATAATAAAAAAAAAAAAGCTTAAAACCTCCATTATGGTGACCATAAGTTTATAAATTGTGTTATTGGAGGTTTTAAGCTTTTTTTTTATTATTATTATTATTAGACTATAATTTTGGTTTGGTTCAGTTGTGAAATAATTTATAATTATTTTATTTTTTTTTAGCAAATATATATATTTTATGTATTTTATTTATTTTTTTTTTTTTGTCCTTGCCTTTTTCCCATTATATATATGAGGTCAGCGTTTTTACTGTTTTGGCATGAAATTTTTACGGCCGGATGCCCTTCCTGACGCCAACCCTCACCCTTTATCCGGGCTGGGAATATGTGGTGGTCATTCCCTGACCTTCCGCATCGTCCATATTTGGTGGTTACGGGCTCGAACCTTAGTCTAATCATGAAGCATGTGCTACACACTGCTGCTCCTGCCCACCTGGCTATGGAGGCACCCTGCCAAGCACTAACTTAATTGCATATAATTCAGCTGTGAAGATGCTGCAAGCAAGCGGTAGTGTGGCTGAACTTGTACATAAAGGAAAAACTGGTGCCTCCATAGCCAGGTGGGCAGAGCAGCAGTGCATGCACACGCTTCTTGATTAGACCGGGGTTTGAGCCCGTAACCACCAAATACGGAGGATGTGGAAAGGTCAGGGAATGACCACTGCGCATATCCACGGAGCAAAATGGCCTTAGTTGCTAATGCTCCTAAAAACCAAACAACAACAAAGGAAAAACTGCCGCAGCACCTACCATACTCTCAGTTTTGGAACCATCCGTATAAATTTTACAGGCATGGTTGTTCATAGTAGCATGAGCTGAATGTAACTGTCTTGATATTGCAGGGAGGTATAATATTTTTCCCCCACTGGAGGAAGTGTATATCTTGAGAGACAGATACATATGCCCAAGGAACAACAGGAAAATTTAATTTAAATTGACATTCCAAGTCTGAACAAGCTCTTTGATCCTGAGCGAGGCAGGTCTATTTTCATTTGGCTTGCTCTCATAGAAGGATTCCCAACAAGTATTATAAAGATACTCCCAACTTGGGTGCGATGGTAGACTTTGGATCTTAGCAGCGTAGTGGAGCAGTAGTGTTTTTCTACGCAGGTGTAATGGGGGATCATGTGCTTCAATATATAGACTTTGGATTGGCGAAGTCCTGAAAGCTCCCAGTGCAGTCCTCAGAGCACTGAGATTATATAAAAATATATTAAAATATTCTTATTATATTTTAATCTCCTGAGAATATTATACAGCAGAGAGAGAGGGGGGGGAAGAGAGAGAGAGAGAGAGAATCATATGTAACTGCATTATAAGTATTATAAAAGTTGTTTTACTTTTTTAAGTAACTATCTTTGTTATGAATATAGCATTTTATTTTTGCAGTTTTTATAGATATATTTGAGCAGATTAAAAAAAAATTGTTTCTGAGATTTTAGAAACTAATCCAAAAACATTGCCTATAATACAAATTAGTATATAATTTATTCTGGTGTGGAGATTATAGCAATAGTAACTGCAGTAAACTTAATGTTCTTCCTACGTATAAAAAATGGTTTTTCTTTATTATAAAGCTAAGCAAGTTCCTCTACAGCAAATTATTATGGCTAAAAGTGAAGTTGTGCAACTATTATAATAAATCAGACATGCCAATGTATGCGAGAATTTGTTTATGTATGTTTATAACAAACACTATTTAATTTAATGTTATTGTACATTCAACTGAATGTTTTAACTGCCACATGTTTGTTTTAAGCAATGAAATAATTGCCAAAATAAATAGAATTCATTTGCATTTCTTTTATTTATTTTTTAGCATGTAATGTAACAATACATAGGTATAATTTCAACTTCTGTTTCACGTAAATAATTGCTGTACAAATTTGAGCAGTGTGACATTGGGGACAAGTTGGAACTTCTATAGATGAAGGAATGATTGAGTGCAAGGAGACAGTGATGAGCAATGGCCATTGCTCTTCATAGACTAGTAATGAGCAGGATCCTTCAGTGGTTGGTGTTGGGCCGATTACTGTTTCTAATATTTGTTAAAAATATTGATGTAATCATATCAAGTTTAATGTCTAAGTTTGCTGATGACACAAAGATGGGCAGGATGACTAATAATGGTGATCAGGGTATGCTACTCCGACAAGACATTGATAAATTAAGCAGATAGACTGAAAAATGGCCATTGAGGTTTAACATTAATAAATGCAAGGTACTTAATTTAGGTTTCAAGGACAGCTCATGAGGTTCTGTCAGTGGTATATAGGAATTTTTCCAGCATTCACAAAGTGATTATGCTATTATGTAAAACATAGGTTAGGCTGTGTGTTGCAGGCTACGTAAAGGTTTGGAAGCCTCATATTAAGCAGAAAGTAGGTCTGTTTGAACAAGTGCAGAGAAGAGCAGCAAAATTATTCAAAAGGTACTCTAGCCAAGAAAGATTGAGTACTCTAAATCACATTTGGAAAATATCTAAGAGGAGACCTCCTCATTGAAATAGTCATGGCCTAGAATAGATTGAACAAACTAAACCGAGAAAGAGTAAAGATGCTGATAGCATCTTTGCTTTTTCTTGGACAACATACACAAGGGAACTTAAATTTAAATTGGAAAAGGATGGTTGCAAGCTAGATGTGAGGAAATTTTTCTGCTAGAGAGTAATTTATTGCTGAAATAAACTTCTACCTGGCACTGTCAAAACTGGTAATTTTAACAAATTTAAAGGATTGGACAAATTATTGGAAGCGATATACATGAAAAGGGTAATATTTTTAATGGCTGGTGCTCTGTAAGCTTGTTTTCCTCGCATAATTTTGCTAATACTAATGCTAATTAAATTATGACAGTATCAATACACATTAACATCACTTTTCACTCTATAAATTCATCTAAATAGCTTTGGCACCTCTTTAATAACTATCCTTTTATACTACTCTTTTGCAGTAGTTCTCAATGGCTGTCCAAGAGTATAAATAACTACCCTTCCCTCCATATGTTCACCGAACACAAAGGATGTATCTGATACAGTTGGAAAAAATTTCAGCATTTGTTGCATGGTTCACAGTACAAATATTCTAGTTTTGAAAATGTTACTGCTGCTACTACTTTATTGCTTTTGCAGTTTAAATCAGTTGAATAAGAAATTTTTGTGTAGTGGGGTTTGGGAGAAGGTCACAACAAGACATTAAAAAATTTTTTACAGGTAACTAGCTTGTACTCACCAACCAAAAGGGTGGTATGATTGGTTGGGCTATTCTTCTTCTTTGTCAAAAGTTGTTCTATTCCAGTCCTTAACAAGGTATACACTGGATGATCGCTGAATTATGACCACCCCAATGAAAACTGAATGTGACCCGTTGACCACTTGAGGTACGAGAGTGCAGAGTTAGTCGACCTACATAACATAGATAAAGTGTCAGTGGTTCAGTAGGTAGTAAAATTCTGTGCGTGATGTGTAAAAGGTAGGATTTATCAGACTTTGATAAAGGACAGATTGTAGGTGCGCGATGAGCTGGTGCCTCGATTTCCCAA
Organism: Mastigoproctus giganteus; assembly: GCF_048544385.1. Classification (NCBI taxonomy): domain Eukaryota; kingdom Metazoa; phylum Arthropoda; class Arachnida; order Uropygi; family Thelyphonidae; genus Mastigoproctus; species Mastigoproctus giganteus. Next base: position 253,073,488 of record NC_143575.1, on the reverse strand, counting down.
ATGGCTGTACTGGTGGGGGTGTTTAAGAGCTGCCATAGTTAAAGTGTACCAGGACTGGCATCAAAATGGTCAAACAACTACCCGACGCAAAACTGCAGAGGTCAGCGAAAGGTTGGTGTTAGAGGTGAGTGCCGGGTCTGGCGACTCGTACAGGCGCAGCACTGTTGAAGAGTTGATTACCCAATACAACATGGGCCGACCCGGAACAATATCTGCCATGACCATGTGTCGCACATATGGGCTATACCAGCAGACAACCCCTACGGCATCCTCTTCTAACCAAGGTTCATCGGCGTAAAAGACTTGCCTGGTGCTGAAAGTTGAACGTTAGAAGACTGGAAGAAGATGTGCTGGTCAGATGAGTCATGTTATTCACTCCACACCATGGATGGTTGTGTACGGATTTGGCATCAACAACATGAGGCTCTTGATCCATCGTGCATCAAAAGTGTCAAAATCCATATCTGATTTTGATACCAGATCCATCAGGTATCAAAAGTGTAGGCTGGTGGAGGCAGTTGTATGTTGTGGGGCATGTTTCACTGGCAGGAACTTGGACCCCTGGTGCATGTGAAACAACGTATCAGTGGTCTCCGCTATCATCAACTGCTTGCTGACTGTACACAATGTTACACTTTTTCCTGAATGGCAATGGTGTCTTCAAAGATGAGAATGCGCCGAGCCATTGGGCACTTGTTGTGCAGGAATGGTTTGAGGAATGCAGTTCTGACTTCCAACATATCGATTGGTCTCCAAACTCCCCCAATATCAATCCCATAGAGCACTTGTGGGACACTGTGGAAAGGCATATCAGGTGTCTAGATACACCAATCACCTCCATACCTACATTGCTGATCGCATTACACACAGCTTGGTTGGCCATACCTCCCAAACACTTCCGACATCTTGTTGAATCAATGCCATGTCGGATAGCTGCTGTACTGAGGGCAAAAGGAGGACCTACGAAGTATTAGGTAGGTGATCATAATTCAGTGATCACTTGGTGTATATCACAGCAGTGATAAAACAAAAAACTTTGAAGTTCATCACAGCTGATTGACTGTAAAATACTAGTCACTATGGCAACCAGCTTTTGGCAAGCCCAAGTTTTAAATGCATGTCATGATTTGCAGTTTTCTAATCTGTGGTTGCTCTTCTACTGTCTGGATGATAAAACTGTAACTATGCAAAACTGGCACTGAATGCACTGAATAGCCCTTCATCTGTGGCTGTAGTTAGCCAAATTTAGGCAGAGGAAGAAAGGTTTCCTCCTTAAGTTATTCCAAGTTTTATAGCCAACACAAATTGGCTATGGACACATGCATATACAGATGTAATACGCAATAAATAATGTCTTCTGTTCATGATTATTATCATGAACAGGGTATATGGTTTCACCTGGTAGCGGAGAAAGTGAAAGTAAACGAGATATGTCAGAAAACATAATTATTTGTTTTCTATTACATTCCCTACTTCATCCAACTGCATTGTCACATTGGGTTTCTCTCTATGTAATGAGAAAACCTGCCGTGAATCCCAGACTAGTGAAATCTCTAAAACAAATGTTTGACTTAAGAACTTAATGCATTTCTGCTGTTGGTTCATAGGTCAACTCTAACTCTTTTAGGTACCAAACACTGTATATACAGCATAATAGTATTTTGTCACACATAGTAGGCTGTATGTCCAGTTACTGAGAAGAAATTCAATTTGTCAGAAAGTAAATTGCTGAAAGTAGTTTGAACAATTCATTTAAATGTTATAACATCATATAAATATAATATTATTATTAATAAAATAATATGGACATGAAATTGGCTTCAGGGTTTAAACTCTGTGAATTATTTCTCAGTAAACTGATATAGAGCTTACTCTGTTGCAAATAAACTATTCTTACCTTAATATTAGTGAATTTTTGCAATGGGTTTGATATTTCTTGAGGAAGTGATTTTTAATTGAAAAAGGAAGGTAATGATTAATGTAAGATAGTATTGGTTCTGATGATAGATAGTATTGGTTTTGCAGCTACTATTACTTTCTTGAAGAACACATCAAGGGATATCCAAACAGTTGTCTTTTTCTACTCATATTTAGATAGTAAGCTTTGCATCCGTGAAGCAAGCATCATGAATACCTGCAGAAACCTTGGGAAACATTCAGCTTTAGGGTCTTGGTTTTCAAACACACAGCCAAGGCCTCCTCCTCAAAGAGGCTAAAGCCTTTGGCCATAATCCTTGCAGTTGAACTATTTACATTGTTCAATCACCTCTTCCATCAATTCTTGATTGACGAGCTCCTTTTTGTGGCTATCAATAAATTTCTAATGTCAGCTTCATATATTTCCAAATCTCTGTCTGGCTCTTGGTCCATAATTTCTTCCATACTCCATTCATGGTTGTTTTTTAATTTAATTTCAGCAGAACTAATGTTTTTACGTCTTTTAAAATATCATAGCCTTTCCAAAATTTTGTAAAAAACACCAAAAGATTAAATATATTCTAAACTTTACATACATGAAGTACTTTCATAACCTGCTTGTACTCTCTCTCTCTCTCTCTCTCTCTCTCTCTCTCTCTCTCACTAGCCAGCTCCTTACGTATCCACCTTTTCATCCTTGTTGCTGCATTTTCTACATGTGTATGCATCTCTGGTTTCCATTGTGGCACTTTTTAGCATCTTAATTTCCCCTATTGCTATTCATAGTATGTTCCCATTTCATAGATGCCACTTAGTATCTTGCCAGTCTATTCCAGTCCCCTTTCCTGAAAGTAAAATTTCTACCTTTAACAACTGAGACCTCACTGTCATCATTTTCTTTAGCACTTCATGATCACTTCTCATTGAAGGTCCCTATGCTGTTAATCCTGTGATACTCTCATGATCACTGATAATGATCAAGTCCAGAATATTCTTGCCCTAAGTACTTCCCTAACATGTTGATATAGCTATCAGTCATCCAGTTTATTTAAAAATTTTGTTCCCCAAATTTGACTGCAATCTCCGCTAACAAAGTACTTGCCCACCTTTATAATTAAATCATAAAGTAATAATTATTGAATTACTATCTAAAAACCTGTAGCATTTACATATTTTTCATTCCAAAGTTTTCATAGTAATTGAGGGTGCCTCCGTATCCAGGTGGGCAGAAGCAGCAGTGTGTAGCACATGCTTCTTGATTAGACCGGGGTTCGAGCCCATGACCACCAAATACGGAAAGGTCAGGGAATGACCACCGCATATCCCTGGAGCAATATGGCCTTAGTTGCTAATGCTCCTAAAAACCAAATAATAACAATAACATAGTAATTGTTTAGATAGTAACCGTTGCTGTTGTATTTTAAAAAAGTATTAAATTCATTTACTCTAAAGCTTATCTCTAGCTGCATTTGATACCTATGGTAAATTGGTGCCTAATGGGCAAGGAAGTATTTTCCATGTCCTAATTATGTCTCTTCATTGGAGAACCAGTGAATGCAGCTATGGGTTGCAGCATAATGGTCTTGTGTGCCTTAGGTAATTGATAAATTATTAAAAAGGACAAGAGGTGGTAGGATATAGGTAGTGAGTATGAAATGCAGTGTGGTTCAGCTAGAAATATATGCCATGCTGTACATATACTCATAACTAAAAAAGTTCGTGTGATGTGTACACATATTGAAGATGCCAATTAAAGTTATGTTGCTTATAATGAAATGAAGTGAAAAGGTGGCCTAACTTGTATGCTCTTGATTTTCCGTTGAATATGAGTTCTGGAGACCTAGCAGCCGATCAGTTGTGGGCCCTCTCTTCCTCAGTATAGCTGTTGATGTGAGTCCATTGTGAAGGGATTGCTCACCAGTTTAGTCTCATCATCATTCACCATCACCATCATTATCAATAATGGTTGAAGATAGCAGGAATACTACACACAAATTTCAATTGAGAGATTATCCAAAATTAGTGTAGCTTTACAGGCTAACAGGGCAGGTTTATGAATTAACAAGTATCTGCAATTTGCGTTTTGTTTCAATATTTGTGTTCCATATAGATTCAAATTTTTTGAAAGTATTATTTAATTGGATTTTGTTTGATTTTGCAGGTTTGCAAAATTTGTACAAGGTGAATCGCACTTAACAGATCAGGAAATTTTAGACTATGATTCCGAACCACTGATTCCTAATTCACATGATTATATGACTGATGATTCTGATGACAATGAAACTCCATGGTGACAAGACTTAATTTGTAAACAAGATTTCACATTAAAATTTTGTGTTGTATTTAATTTTACTGACAGTATTGGATATACTCAGTTTAAAAAGACTGGGAATAGGACAGAGTGTTCCATATTTTTAAATTGTGATCCTTTTAGTAATCACATGTGCCAAGCACACTTCTTTGCATTTATCTTATGTGAAAATTTTGTATATATGTTTAATAAAGCAGTTTTTCAGTAAAATAATGATAATAATGTCACACGTTTGTACATAAATGAATTACTAATGCACAATCAAGTTATTTAAAGCCCCCACCCCTCCCAGAAAGACTTCTTATGTTACTCTCCTGAGTAATATAAGAACCGTCAAAATTTTGTAATGCTGTAAATTTTTTTTCACTTTCTTTTCCTTAAAAACACACACAAAGTTTTTGTTTTTTATTGCTGAGCATTTTGTAGTCATTTTTCATCAAGAAAGTAGTTTTTTTTTTTTTTATTAAATGATGAGCTTTTGATTGTAAAACAGTATTGTAATGAAAGCTAATTTGTATTTAATAAAGCAAATGGAGAGCTAATTACTTGTTAGGAGATACCTGATAAGTATTTTTTGATTTTTCTAGAAACATTCATCATAGGAAACTTATACAGCTTCCTCTAATAATGCATAAAGACATAACAAAAAGAAATTTTAACATTTAGCTTCTGAACTCAGCAAACAGAGCATCATTACAGTTTTAAAAAAAAATTATAATAATAATCCTTGAATGTCGTTTTTATAATAAAAATAAGAATTCTTTAAATCAGAGTTTCGCCTGTAAGATATAATATCTTACAGAACATTAATATATTTCTTAATATATGTTCTATGGTTCAGATCTGTTTCTCTGAATTGTTATATGTATATATTCATTTCATCTAAGTTAAGTTATTCTGTGGAGTTTTTCTTTGTTAATTTCATGAATTGAAATTTGTCTTTTTACCAGTGTGTACACTGTGGCTCATTCTTGTCTGAAATACTTTCAATATACTTGAAACATAGGGGTAAATTTCCAACATATATATATGTGTGGCTTGACTTTGGCATTTGGAGAATAGAACCAATGGAATTCATCACCGGAATACCAGTTGAGCTTTCTCTTGCATTGTGTACATTGGCATTCTTTCTACCAAATAATCAAATTGCAGTTGCTGTAATTCAGTGTAAAAATGAAGAATGTGGCTTGCAGGAAAAATAAAAACTGTGGATAAATTCCTGTCCGTAATAAATTCCATTACGTGACATCAAAAAAGGTCAAAATGCCTGAAAATTATTACAAACCAACTGTCATAGATGCAGTTTGCACAAATTTTTTATGAAACGTGCTGAGAAGATATTGCACAAATGAATAATGAATTAATTTGAAATATGAATAACACTAATTAAATCACGTGAATCTTTATCAGGTGAATTTTATTGTGTATAAAGTATTACATTAAGTAAATTGATCTCCCACACAATAGAATTAACTTTCAGGAATGAGGGAATTGAGGGGGAGGTAATACTTCATACATAATAAAATTCATTTTACAACAATTTACTTGGTTTAATTAGCGTTATTCTTATATTAAAATGAATTATTTATAGAAAAACTTCTGAATTGTTATTATTGTGGATTATTGTGTGACACAGATCGAAATGGAAGACAGAATAAATAAGGACAAGTTTTAATACTAATTGTAAAACACACAGATATGTAATATTTAATAATTGTATGTATTTAATATTTAATATATGTGTGTTTTACAATTAGCATTAAACTTGTCATTATTTAGTCTGTCTTCCGTTTTGCTCTGTCACACAATAATCCACAATAATAATGAATCCAGAGCGCACAGGCCTCTTTAATCATATTCTAAATTGTTACTGTCTGGAAACTCCATTATTAAAAACAAATAAGTTAATATATTATTTTTCTAGATATCTCTCATCAGCTTTTGACAACATTGCAGGATATTTGTTAATATTTATAGAACATTCTTTTAATATTAATAGTGGCAATAGTATGACATGGTGTGACTAACCCTGCTGGAAAATATTTATTGCTGGTGACTCACTGGTTGGGATTGCTTGTTACTTCTTTTACCTTATCAGGTTCCTTATTCTTGTATGTGCTACTATTCAACTAATTTATATTGTTATTCATTTCCCCTCTTTCTACCCCATCACAATGATGATACATTATGTATTTTAAGTTTTATGTTTGAATTATTATATTAAAATGGTTTTTGTTCCATTTTTACATATGTTACCAGCAAAAGTGTAGATCTAGCATTGTATAGAATGCCTGGCAAAGTATGAAATGAACTTTCTTTTTATATATATATATTCATTTTAGCAGGGAGGTATGTTGGAGTAGAGTAGAATAGTATTTCCCCATTATACCCTTGTATAAGAGTCAGGAACAGTAATTCACTTATGTAACTGTATCAGTTATACAAGTCAATCACATTTCCTGACTTTTATACAACGGCATATTTGGGAAATGCTAACCCCCCCATATGTCCCTGTATAAAAATTGGGAACTGATTCACCTAGGTTGTCATTCATATCCCTTCCATTTGTTTATAGCAAGATGTGGGGGAGTAGCTGGGTTTCAGCTCTGATTGGAATCTCATTGGTAGCATTGTGAAGACTTGAGCAACCCATAAAGAGATATATTTCTAGATGTATGCCCTGGGCTAAGCTGTGTCTAGTTCCTATATCATCTTGCATTTCACCATTTGTGGATATGCCTCATCACTGGGTTTACTTAGATCTTCACAATGCCTACCTGCTCACTGATGAGACTTCAGTTGCAGTCAAAATTTGTCTAAGCAGTGGTGTACACTTTAAATTAAATTCAGCATACTTCTCCATTTGAGCAGTGCCTTTTATTTAGAGTAATGAAACACCAAGGCAACTCATGGCAAAGTGCCCACAAACATGAGATTCAAAGGTAAGTAGCAAACCCAGTTCATTCATGGCTATGTACAATGACTTTATATACATGTTTCAATTAAAAGGCACTGAGGTTTAGGCTGTTTGTTGTCAGGACCTTTTTTGTCGTAATTTGGGCTGAAATGTTTGAATTTGTTAAAATTGGATTAAATATTATGGTTTGTTTTCTAAATTAAAATTTTGCCTAATTAACTGGGGAGGGGGGGGTTGCAGTGTGAAATATTTTCCCCATCTTCAGTTTAGTCTATAAATACCATCACTATACTTTTGAAATGAACGTAAATCTGTTTTATTTGAAAAAAACAACAGTTGTATGTGATGCCCTTCAGTACGTGTGTTTGGCAGTTTGAGTCACATCTCTGCATGCTACGACTTGTATGCATTTTTTTTTTTTTTTCTCTCTCTCCAAAATAAAATGATTTACACTCTTTTCAGAAGTACACCAATACCTTGGTTGCAGACTAAACCAAGGACGGAAAAAAGACCCCAGTGCCTTTTAATTGAAATACAGTGTGTGGGAGAGATCAAAACAAAATTTGGGAACTGACTTGTGGCATCATAGAAAATTGCAATTTGTTTAAACATGTTCTGAGATGACTCATCTAGACATAGACATAGTAATGCTGAATCACCCATTTATCTACAGTTGTTCTGAATTAGTATGCATTGATTAAATGATGTTTTGTTGTATTTCAGAACAATTGGTTTTACTAAGTAGTAACAAGTTTCATTCAAATTTTGATCAAGTAATTGAATAGAAAGGGTGCAAGAATAGAAATTCTTGCACCCTTTCTAATAAATAGAAAGGGTGCAAGAATTTTTGCTGATGCTGTCGAGGCAGTGTTAGGTGGGTCAGAAAACTGCTAGTTGGGGGGATACAAGGACTAATAGATTAACAGTAGCCACTGGCAGAGGTGGAAGTGATTCTTGCACTGCTTCTATTGAAATGAGCAGAAGCCTGAAAAACAAGATGCAGTATATTTCAGAGACTGCTGGGAATCATTGCGGTACAAGTAAACACATGGGTTGTGTTAGGGTAGCTAAGAATAGAAACAGGTGCATGTATACCTGCGTGTACACCAATGCTAGGAGTTTTGTAAATAAATTTTATGAATTTGAGGTATTGCTCAAAACATCAAAGGCAGATATTGTTGGGATATCAGAGACGTGGTGTCACACAGATATAAGTAATGCGGAACTGGAATTTGGGGAATACAATGTGTATAGAAAGGATAGACAGGACAGGAGGGGAGGAGGGGTTATGCTATTAGTTAAGAAACACATAAAGTCCAAGGAAGTGAAGCCAGTCGACATCGATGGACAGAGCAGTGTCGAGTCAGTTTGGTGTGACATAAGCATAGGGAAATCAAAATTGAGAGTAGGAGTGTGCTATAGGCCTAATGACTCTGATGAGTATAATAAGATATTGTACAGGGAAATAGAGTGGGCCAGTAAATCAGAGAGTCTTATAATGGGGGATTTTAATTTCCCAGATATTGACTGGAATTTGTGGGTTGGTCACTTGCACACTAGCAAGGCTTTTGTGGATTTATTGGATGATTGTTTTCTACATCAGCATGTTCGTGAGGCAACAAGAGGGAGCAATACTCTTGATCTGATTATCAGTAGTGATTCTTCATGCATTAAGAATCTGCAGATAAATGAACCCCTAGGTGGCAGTGATTACCATGTGTTGAAGTGGGATTTACTCAAGGAGGTAACTACCATCAGAGGTAAAGGGAAGGGTTTTTGTTTTCGTAAAGGCGAATATGATGGTCTGAGACAGTATTCAAATTCTATACAGTGGGACCAACTGATGATGTTACCAACAGCAAACTCAAAATGGGAAGCATTCAAGGAACTAATCTTGGAGGCTACCAGGCTTTACATACCAACTAAGAAATATTGTTCAAGGTTTAGGCCTAAATGGTTGTCAGATGAACTAATGTGAGACATGTGGCAGAGAAGAAAAATGCATGGGATACATACAAATTAATAGGTGACATGGAAGCCTATGATAGATATAAGTTGGTCTGTAACCAAGTCACAAAGGAGATTAGGCAGGCAAAGGCAGACTACGAAAAATCCTTGGCAAAGGATGCAAAGAAAAACAGAAAAGAGTTCTTTACATATTTAAACTCAAGAAGGAAAGGGATGAATCAGATTGGTCCACTGGATATTGATGGTTCAACAGTTGAGGATCCTGCTCAGGTGGCTAACAATCTAAACGAGTATTTTGCATCTACATTCACGCATGAGGAGTTATTCAGGAAGGAGAATGACGTAGGTAAAGTAAACATAGGCAGTGAGCTGGATGATTTTGTAATAACTGAGAGGAAAGTGGAGGAGAGATTGTTGAGGATAAACATAAAAAAGGCACCTGGGGTGGATGGGATCTATCCAGTTATATTAAAGGAGGCAGCAAAGGAAGTAAGCAAACCCCTAGCCATAATTATGAGAGCTTCTTTGGACTCAGGGGAGGTACCCATAGACTGGAGATGTGCAAATGTAACCCCAATTCACAAAGGAGGTTCAAAGGCTGACACAAGTAATTATAGACCTGTTAGTTTAACTTCTGTTCCAGGTAAATTAATGGAGGCACTGGTTAAAGAAGCACTGCAGGATCATCTAGACAAGAATTCAGTTATAGCTCAGACGCAGCATGGTTTTGTTAAGGGCAGGTCTTGCCTGACCAACTTGATTGGATACTATGATGTAGTCACAAAAGAACTGGATGCAGGGAATAACTTTGATATTATATATCTGGATCTTAGAAAGGCTTTTGATACTGTTGCACATGGAAGACTGCTGCACAAATTGGAGCAGTGTGGCATTGGAGGCAAATTGCTGCTATGGATAAGAGGATGGTTGAGTGGCAGAAGACAGAGAGTGGTAATCAATGGACACTGCTCAACGTGGACTAATGTAATTAGTGGAGTTCCTCAGGGTTCAGTGTTGGGTCCGTTGTTGTTTTCGGTGTTTATGAATGATATTGATGATGGGATATCAAGTTTAATGTCCAAGTTTGCAGATGATACAAAGGTTGGCAGGGTTGTTAAGGACACTACTGACGCTATGCTGCTGCAACAGGATCTGGAAAGGTTGAACAGATGGGCTGAGAGGTGGCAAATGAAGTTTAACATTGACAAATGTAAAGTACTACATATGGGAAACAGTAACCCCAGAGCAACGTATCAACTCTGCGGTACTACACTGACAGTGGTGGAGAATGAAAAGGACCTGGGGGTAATTGTGCAGGCAGATATGAGGTTCTCTGAGCAGTGCAGACGAGCTGCAAGAGTAGCTCATGGTGTCTTGTCAATGATATACAGGAATTTTTCTAGCAGGGATAAGGAGGTGATTATTCCCTTGTATAAGGCAATGGCTAGGGCACATCTTGAGTACTGTATACAGGTCTGGAGGCCTCATTTCAAGAAGGATGTAGAGCTGCTGGAACGGGTACAGAGAAGGGCTACAAGATTAGTGAATGGAACAAAGGGTTGCTCTTACGAAGAAAGGCTTAAGTTTTGCAAATTATAGAGTCTGGAGACTAGGCACCGGCGAGGTGATCTGATAGAGGTGTATAAGGCTTTGGATGGTTTGAGCATGCTCAATGCCAATGGGATTCTTCATCTTGCTCAGAATAATCACCTCAGAGGGCATAAATTCAAATTGAGGAAGGACGGATGTCGGATAGATGTGCGGAAATTTGCCTTTGGCCAGCGGGTGGTTGGTTGGTGGAACCGACTTCCATCACTTGTTGTTGAAGTTGATAGCCTAAACAAATTTAAAGCTCAACTGGACAGGTATTTCGAACGAACGGAGGGGTGAAATGGGAGTGGTGTGTGTCTTTTTTTTTTTTTTTTGGCTGATGCTGAATAAGCTTGCTTTCTTGCATTATCATATGCCTCTACTAATGCTAATGTTTAACTGTCCACAAAGTTGCTAGTGAAATTGGTGTATCTTATGAGACAAGTGAATCAATTTTTAACACAAGATTTGGGAATGCAGTGCGTTTCAGGCAGGGTTGTACCTTGCATCATGTCCTCTCTGACAGTCACAAAGAGCAGCACAGTGGGTTCTGAAATATCAGGATCTTTTTCAGTTTGCTGCTGATCCTTATTTTGTTGTTCCATCATTACTGGTGATGAATCATGAGTGTATGGCTATGATCCAGAAACAAAGGCCCAGTCTTCTCGGTGGAAGATTCTCTTTTCATGAACCACCAAAAAACAAGGCATTCTTCATGATGTTGCCCTATGTGGTCTAGGAATATTACAAAACTATAGTGAACTAGGAATACTACAAAAAAGTTATGCCACATTTGCACGATGTTGTTCAGAGAAAACAGACAGAAAAGTGGCTTCAGTGGATTGGCTTATGCATCATGACAACACCACTGCACACTAAATGGTTGCTATTCAAGAATTTTTTGAAAAACTCTCCATCACTATGATTTCCCTTCTGTCATACTCGATTTAGCTCCCTGTTTTTCCCCCTCCAGTCTCCCCCTTGAAAAGTCAAGATTTGCAACAACCAAGGAAATTAATTATTTAGAACACAATGCAGGAACTATTAACACTTCCAAAAGAAGCCTATCGGGAATGCTTCCACAAATTTCAGAAGCATTGGAATTGATGTATACAGAGTCAAGGAGTCTACCTGAAAGGAGCTTCATCTAAATAGACAGTAAGACAGTTCAGTCCTAAACTTTCTTGATTAGACCTAGTGTGTATCTGTATATATATAAGGATTTTTTACGTATCATGACAGTATATTTTAGCTATTAATGTTTGACGGGGGGGGGGTAATCAGAAATTTTCTTGTGGAAATCTAGATTAGTCTCCTAGATCATGATCGCTGAGATTATGAAATGGTTGTGCACAATGACACTGCATTGATAATCATGCCGTGCAATACAAAGTTGCATGGAATGATTATAAATTATTGGGAGACACAACATTAAGACAAAGATAAACTAGTCTGTAATACAAGGTGTGGCTATTAAATAATGAGACTTGCAATAAAATAAATATGAAATATTTTGTACCTTACAAGATATTTTCTTAAAAATAATTGTCTTGGGCTTGCACACCCTGTTCCAAACATTTGTGGAATTCATCTTCCGAAGTCCTTTTAACACTTCAATTTTTTTTTTTTTTTTTTTTTTCTGAACATCTTTAGTGGACTGCAAATGGGTTCCCATAAGTAGACTTTTCAGTTTAGTGAAGAGAAACAAGTTCCAAGGGGCTAGGTCTGGAAAGTAGTAGTAGAGGCATGTAATTCAAGAAAGCAAGCTTTATGTAGCATCAGCAAAAAAAAAAAAAAAAAAAACATTTCACATATCCATTCCATCTAAAAGATTGTCCAGTTCCTCCTTGAATTTATTTAAACTATCAGCTTCCACAGCTATAGATGGAAGTTTGTTCCAGCAATCAGCTACCCACTAGCTAAAGGCAAATTTCCACACATCTGTTCTACCACTGTCTTTCCTCAATTTGAATTTATGCCCTCTCAGGTGATTATTCTGAGCAAGAGGAAGAATTCCATCAGTATTGAGCCTGCTCAACCCTTATACACCTTAATCAGATTACCTCGTAAGTGCCTAGTCTCCAGACACTGCAATTTTCAGAACTTAAGCCTTTCTTGGTAAGAGGACCCCTTCGTTCCCCTCACCAATCTTGTTGCCCTTCTCTGTACTTGCTCTAGCAACTCTACAACTTTTCCTAAAATGAGACCTCCAGATCTGTATGCAGTACTCATGGCATGGCCTTATACAAAAGTATAATCACCTTTTCCATACTAGCAAAATTCTTGTATATCATTGACAATACCCTTGACCTGCTCTGGCAGCCTACCTGCACTGCTCAGAAACTTCATATGTGACTGTACAATTACCTCCCGGGTCTTTTACATTTTCTACCATCCATCCTAAGTGTAGTACCACACAGTTGGTACATTTCTCTGCTACCCATATGCAGTACTTTACATTTATCAATGTTAAACATCAGTTGCCACTTCTCAGCCCATCTGTCCAACTTTTCTAGATCCTGTTGCAGTAGCACACTGCCATTACTGTCATTAGCAACCCTGCCAACCTTTGTATCATCTGTATACTTGGACAGTAAGCCTGATTTACCTTCATCAATATCATTGATCAATATACAAAAGAACAGTGGGCCCAACAACGAACCCGGGAGGGGACTCTGCTAATAACAGTCCATGAAGAACAGCATTCAAACAAACCCATTCAGCCATCCTTTTATCCATTGTAGCAACTTGCCCTTAATATTATACTGCTCCAATTTGTACAGTAGTCTTCCATGTGCTTTCCTGAAATCTAAATATATGATATCAAAATTAGTTTTTGCATCCAGTTTCTTTGTAACCACATCATAGTATCCAATCAAATTTGTTAGACAAGACTTTCCCTTAACAAACCCATGTTGTGTCTGAATTATTACTGCAGTCTTGTCTTGATGATCATGCAATTGCTTCTTTAACCCCGAAAATAACGGAGAAAATAATTACAGGTCTGCAATTATTTGTGTCACCCTTTGATCCCCATTTGTGAACTGGGAACACATTTGTACATCTCCAGTCCGTGGGGACTTTCCCTGAGTCCAAGGATGCTCTCATAATTATGGCTAAGGGTTTGCTTACTTCTTTTGCTGCCTCTAATATAATGATAGGTGCCTTTCTTATGTTTAATTTCAATTTCTCCTCCACTTTGCTCTCAATTATTACAAAATCATTAAGCTCCTTGTTATAGTTTAATAAGCTTCCCTACAGAATTCCTCATATGAAATGTAGATGCAAAATACTCATTCAGTTTGTCAGCAATCTGAGCAGGATCATCAACAGTCAAACCATTGATATCAAGTGGACCAATCTGATTCATCCCCTTCCTTCTAGAATTTATATAAGTAAAGAAGTCCTTGCTGTTTTTCTTAGCATTCTTTGCCATAGATTTCTCATAATCTGCCTTTGCTTGCCTAACCTCCCTGTTACCTGATTACAGACGTACTTATAACTATCATAGGCTTCTGTGTCGCCTGATAACTTATATGCATCCCATTGCATTTTTGTTCTCTGCCATAAATCTCATTGATTCATCTGACTTCCATTTAGGTCTAAACCTTCAACATATATCTTAATCGGTATGAAAAGCCTAGTAGCTTCCTCAATTAATTCCTTGAATGCATCCAATTTAGAATTTGCTGTTGGTAACATCATCAGTTGGTCCCACTGTATAGAATTTAAAAACTGGCTGAGACCACTGTAATCACCTCTACGAAAGCAACAATCCTTTCCTTTACCCCTGATGGTAATTATATCATTACGTAAATCCCACATCAGTACACTGATCGCTGCCACCTAGTTGTTCCTTTATCTGTGAATTTTTAATACGTTTATAATCACCACTGGTAACCAGATCAAGAGTATTACTCTCTCTGGTTGCCTCTCGAACATGCTGCTGCAGAAAACAATCATCCAGTAAATCCACAAAAGGCTTGCTGTGCAAGTAACCAATCCACAAGTTTCAGTCAATATCTGGTAAGTTAAAATCCTCCCTTATAAACATTCAGATTTACTGGCCCACTCTATTTCTCTGTACAACTGTTCATTGTACTCATTAGGCCTATACCACAGTCTTAATCTCGTTGTTGCTTTCCCAATTATATCACACCAAACTGACTCAACATTGCACTGTCCATATATGACAACTGGATGCACTTCCTGTGTTTTGTGTTTCTTAATGAACAGCATAATCCCTTCCTATCCTTTGTATAGACCCCAAATTCCAATTCTGCACTGTTTATATCTGTGTGACACCACGTCTCTGATATTCTAACAATATCCGCCTTTGATGTCTTGACCAGCACATCAAATTTATTTACTTTACTCCTAGCATTGTTGTAGATGCAAGCATACATGCATCTGTTCCTACTCTTAGTTACCCTAACACAAGATCCATGTATTTATTTGTTTCATGATGACTCCCACCAGTCCCTGAAACCCTTAGCACCCCACTCTCCAAGCCGCTGCTCATTCTAATAGAAACAGTGCAAGAATCACTTTCACCTCTGCCTGTAGGTACTATTAATATTTTAGTCTGTGAATCCTCCCAAGCTAACAGTTTTCCAAACAAACCTAACACTGCCTTGATAGCATCAGCAAACTCTTGCACCCCTTCTATTTAAGTGTATCCCATGTGTGTAGAAACAATCTCTCCTGTTGACAAGCACAGATAATCATGTTGAGAAAAATTCTACCCAATGAGCCTTGCACAATCTTTCCAGGGCTGAATTGATTGACAAGGCTGTCAACAAGTACTCCCTCCTATCGTGTCTGAGCACAATTGCAGACACTTTCAAAATTAGCCCTAACTCACTTTTTTTCAACATTGACCTGTACTTCTTAAGTAAATCTGCAGACCTTCTACTCTTAATGTCATTAGTGCCAATGTGTACAACAGTTTGTACCCTTAAAATATATCTGCTCTACAACCTCATCAACTTTTGCCCCTGGCAGACATACCTAGGTCCTATCCTTTTTACGCAATATATTACCCATTTCCCTGACAGTGGTGTCACCGACAATAACTAGCTCCTGTGGGATCAGCACATTCAGCCTTGGAGATTGCTACTGTGTTGTCTAATGCACTAGAGTGAGCTCTGGTGTTGAGTTGGGCAGCTGCAGCTTGATGGGTCCTCCACTTTAATACATTTGAGGGCATCTACCTGACTCTTCAAACTCTCATAGGCACCCATCAGAATGCTGAGTTGGTGCCTAATTTCTTGATACGCTCTGCACCTAGGGCACACAAAGACATCCTCCTTGGCTAGATCATGTCCTGTTCCAGAAAGGTCTGCAAACATTTCACAAACTGCACATTTTTTTAGGCTGTGGTGCATTGTATAATTGCCCCCCCCCTCAGTTCTCCCCCGAGTCCCAGCACTCCTGCTGCTTTGTAACATTTGCTTTGCTGCTCTAATCTGGGACATGATATCCGATTCAATACTATTGATTAACAATGAAAATTAATAAGATTAATAAATGTAATTAATTACCAATACTACACTATCTAATAGATTCCTAAATGCAGTGATATATATTATGCTATTTAGTTTTACGTTAGAGCTACCTATTTACAGCAATTAAAAATTTGAATTCCCTACCACTTGCTGTATACAATAACAGTGGTGGCATGATTCGAAGGAAGCAACAGCTTTACGTATATTAAGTATTAACCTACAAAATCTCTATCTAAAATAAAAATAACGAGCGTAACTAAGACTATAAAGCTACTTATAAAGTACGATCTAATATGACAATTAAGTAAATGGGAAAAAACAGGATTTCTTGGAGCTTGAAATTCACAGCTTGCATTTGTAATGACACTCAAAGCCCTCTAAATTTTCTTTAGTTTTGTTCAAAATTTGAACAAAAAGAAAAAAAGAATCTAATAATCAACCTCAAATTTTGTTCAAAATTTGAGGTTGATTATTAGATTCTTTTGTTTACCATTTTTCCAGAAAACTGCAAAAACAAAGTAATGAAAACCTGTTATTTATTTAATAGCCACACCTTTTAAAGGATGCATAGATTTGTTTTTTTGTCAGAAACTGGCAAACAGAGTGTGTTGTGTGCTGGAACATTGTCTTGGAGGATCCAACCATCCTTCCACGATTCAGGTCCCTTCCTTCGAATTTTTTCATACAGCCTTTTCAGAACTTCAGTGTAGTATGTTTGATTGACAGTCTGATTTGGTAGGATGTATTCAGCTATAATAATTCCTTTAATATCAAAGAAAACAAGAAGCATGGTTTTCATTTTTGATTTTGACATTCTTGATTTTTTTGTCTTCCATTGCATCGACTGTCTTTTATTTTCTGGGTTGCACTGAAATAGCCAACTTTCATTGCATGTAATTGCTGTGCTCAGAAAGTCTGTATCTTCAATTATTTTCAAAACATCTTCACAAACTTGGTGTCTTCTCATTCTGTAATCTTCATTCAAAATTTTTTGCATTATCTTGACACACTTTTCTCTTGCCTATATTTGCAATTAAAATTTGGCTGTTTCTTTGTCCATATTGAGTTTTGATGCAACCATTCTAATCAATGTCCTTACTCAGTCAACAGTTTCATCAGTTTTTGTGGGTACCAAATGGTTTGGTTATCCATTGGCTTCCACATTCTCTCTTCTAAAATTTTTTTATGCCATTCAAACAAGCGAGCTCTCTTATAACTGGAATAACTTAGTATGTTACCATAAACTTAACATAACAATGCATAACTTTCAATTCCTGTGGTTTTTTTTTTTTTTTTTTAGTTTTGTTCAAAATTTGAGGTTGATTCATTGTTAGATTCTTTCGTCTCATTTTTACAGCAAACTGCAAAAACGAAGTAATGAAAACCAGTTATTTATTTAATGTGTCTCATTATTTAATAGCCACACCTTTTAAAGTAACTTAAGAAGTCGGATATTGTAATGTAGACTATGAAACTGCTGGTAGTAGTAGTAATGGCATGTGATGCAAGAAAGCAAGTGTATGAGCTTATGCAGCATCAGCCAAAAAAAAAAAATCACACCATTCCCTCCAAATGCCTGTCCAGTTCCTCCTTAAATTTATTCAACCTATCAACTTCCATAACGACAGATGGAAGTTTGTTCCAGCAATTAACCACCCGCTGGCTAAAGGCAAATTTCCGCACATCTATTCTACATCTGTCCTTTCTTAATTTGAATTTATGCCCCCTTAGGTTCGTAATCTGAACAAGTGGAAGGATCCCATCAGAATTCAGCGTGCTCAATCCATTCAAGTCCTTATAGACCTCAATCAGATCACCGTGCAGATGCCTAGTCTCCAGCAACTGCAATTTGCAGAACTTAAGCCTCTCTTGATAAGAGGATCCCTTCATTCCCCTCACCAATCTTGTTGCCCTTCTCTGTACACGCTCAAGTAAATCTACATCCTTCCTAAAATGAGGCCTCCAGACCTGTACGCAGTACTCAAGACGTGGCCTGACCATTGCCTTATACAGAGGGATAATCACCTCCTTTTCCCTGCTAGCAAAATTCCTATATATCATCGACAAAACCCCATGACCTGAGATACAACAGTAAAGAGATTTTTTTAAATGCATGAACTGCAAAAGGAAAGGACTGTAACCATATTGGCCTGCTTTAAGATATGATAATTTTAATACCATTTCATGAGTTTTTTTGAATGCATGAACAGCAAAAGGAAAAGACTGAACCATATTGGCCTGCTTTAAGATAATTTTGATACCATTTATAAACCTAAACAGATTTAACTAATGAATGTTTTTGTAATTAATGAATAAAAGCAGGTATAGAAATTACGCTTAAAGAACCATTCCTTCAGCCCTTTATTAGTCACATGGGTTGATTAGAAATTTGGCACATCTACTTAAATAAAGATTAAATGTGAACAAGGCATATAAGTTAGATTTGCGTAGTTATATTAACAGAAGCAGTAAGGTAGATCAATAAACTTTTATATATGATGAGAACATGACTGGATAGGAAGAGAAATCCTTGTAGAGTGGAGATATGCAAATGTATCTCCAGCTTAAAAAGGTAGTCCTAAAGATAAAATGGTGAATTTAGATTCTGCAGTAGGGAAAATCAAAGACCATGATTGTCCACATACAAAGTCTGTCAGTCTCATTTGTCTGAGGTTCCCCTTAGGAAAAAGAAATTCATATATAATAACTTGGATATCGGAATAAAATGTATAAATTAAGGGTGTTCCCTATTGAAAAATTTAACCCAAAGACAATTGCATTGGATCTTTGAGATAGCCTTCAGTCATGAGCTGTTATTCATCTACTCAGTCCACAAAGCTGAAACTCCCACTGCCTTTCAGTCAAAGTGTTTTCTTTGATGTTGCCATTAAAAAATTCCAGAAATCTTTATTAGTCGTTGTACAAAAGTAGAAAGGCTCACATTAAGTTTAATCTTGATAATTATATGCATGCGCTGAAAAATAATTTTAAAATGAGTGGACACCTCTTGCATCCAATTATTGAAGTACACACTCTTAAAACTTCATGGCAGTGCATCCAGTTGTTGAAGGATGCAAGTGTATGAGCTTATGCAGCATCGGCCAAAAAAAAAAAAAAAAAAATTTACAAAACAATTTTCTCTAAATGTTTGTCCAGTTCCTCCTTAAATTTATTTAACCTATCAACTTCCACGACAGGTGGTAGTTTGTTCCAGCAATTAGCCACCTGCTGGCTAAAGGAAAATTTCCGCACATCTATTCTACATCTGTCTTTCCTTAATTTGAATTTATGCCCCCTTAGGTTCGTAATCTGAACAAGTGGAAGAATCCCATCAAAATTCAGTGTGCTCAACCCATTCAAGGCCTTATACACCTCAATCAGATCACCTTGCAGGTGCCTGCAAGGTGATCTGATTGAGGTCACCTTGCAGGCACCTGCAAGGTGACCTCAATCAGATCCAGCCACCGCAGTTTTCAGAACTTAAGCCTCTCTTGGTAAGAGGATCCCTTCATTCCCCTCACAAATCTTGTTGCCCTTCTCTGTACACGCTCAAGCAAATCTACATTCTTCCTAAAATGAGGCCTCCAGACCTGTACGCAGTACTCAAGGCGGGGATCTGACCATTGCCTTATACAGAGGGACAATCACCTCCTTTTCCCTGCTAGAAAAAATTCTATATATCATTGACAAAACCCCATGACCTGCTCTGGCAGCCTATCTGCATTGCTCAGAAAACTTCATATCCGACTGCACAATTACTCCCAGGTCTTTTTCATTTTCTACCACCTTAAGTGTAGTACCATACAGTTGGTATGTTTCTCTGGAGTTACTTCTACCCATATGCAGTACTTTGCATTTGTCAAGGTTAAACTTCAGTTGCCACTTCTCGGCCAATCTTCCCAAATTTTCTAGATCCTGTTGCAGTAGCACACTGCCATTACTGTCATTAACAACCCTGCCAACCTTTGTATCATCTGCAAACTTCGACACTAAGCCTGATATATCTTAATCAATATCACTGAGAAATATACAAAACAACTCCTGTGGGACTCCACTAATAACATTAGTCAATGAAAAGCAGCACCCATTGGCGCCTCCGTAGCCAGGTGGGAAGGAACAGCAGCAGTGCGTAGCACACGCTTCTTGATTAGACCGGGGTTCGAGCCCGTCACCACCAAATACGGAGGATGCGGAAAGGTCAGGGAATGGCCACCGCATTTCCCGGAGCAATATGGCCTTAGTTGCTAATGCTCCTAAAAACAAAACAACAAACAGCAGCACCCATTGATTACCACCTTCTGTGTTCTCCCACTCAACCATCCTTTTATCCATTGTAGCAATTTACCCTTAATACCATTTTGCTCCAATTTGTAGTCTTCCATGCGCAACAGTGTCAAAAGCTTTCCTGAAATCCAAGTATATATCCAAATTATTTTTTGCATCCAGTTCCTTTGTAACCACATCATAATAACCAATCAGATTTGTCAGACAAGACTTTCCCTTAACAAACCCATGCTGTGTGAATTATTGCTGCAGTCTTGTCTAGATGATCCTGCAATGAATCTTAAACCACGGAGCAATATGGCCTTAGTTGCTAATGCTCCTAAAGACCAAATAACAACAACATATTTAACCAGTGACTCCATTATTTACCCAGAACAGAAGTTAAACTAACTGGTCTGTAATTACTCCAGGCACCCTTCGATTCCCCTTTGTTAATTGGGGATACATTTGCACATCTCCAGTCTGTGGGACCTCCCCTGAGTCCAATGATGCACTCATAATTATGGCTAAGGGTCTGCTTACTTCCTTTGCTGCCTCCTTTAATATAACTTTATAGATCCATCCACCCCACGTGCCTTTCTTATGTTTAACTTCTTCAATTTCTCCTCCACTTTGCTCTGTTATTACAAAATCATTAAGCACCATGCTACAATTTGATAAACTTCTGGCATTTTCAATCCTTAATAACTCCTCGTATGTGAATGTAGATGCAAAATACACATTCAGTTTGTTTGCTATCTGAGCAGGATCATCAACAGTCGAACCATCAATATCAAGTGGACCAAACAGATTCATCCCCTTCCTTTTAGAGTTTATATAAGAATAAATCCTTGTTATTTTTCTTAGCATCCTTTGCCAAAGATTTCTCGTAATCTGCCTTTACCTTCCTAACCTCCTTTGTGACTTGATTACAGACTAGCTTATATCTGCCCTAGGCTTCTGTGTCACCTGATAATTTATATGCATTTTTCTTCTCTGTCACGAGTCTCATTAGTTCATTTGATAACCATTTAGGCCTAAACCTTGAACAATATTTCTTAATAGGTATGAAACTTTTAGTAGCTTCCATGATTAATTCCTTGAATGCTTCCCACTTAGAATTTGTTGTTGGTAACATCATCAGTTGATCCCACTGTACAGAATTTAAAAACTGTCTGAGACCACTGTACTAACCTTTACGGAAGCAAAAACCCTTTCCTTTACCCCTGATGGTAATTATATCTTTAAGTAAATCCCACATCAGTACACTGTAATCACTGGTTCCTAGTGGTTCCTTTATCTGCAAATTCTTAATACACGAATGATCACTGCTGATAACCAGATCAAGAGTATTACTCTCTCTAGTTCCCTCTCAAACGAGCTGTTGCAGAAAACAATCATCCAGTAAATCCACAAAAGTCTTACTAGTGTGCGAGTGACAAATCCACAAGTTCCAGTCAATATCTGGGAAGTTAAAATCCCCCATTATAAGACATTCTGATTTACTAGCCCACTCTATTTCTCTGTACAATTGTTCATTGTACTCATTTGAGTCATTAGGCCTATAACACACTTATTTTTGCTTTCGCAGTGCTTATGTCACACCAAACTGACTCAACAGTGCACTGTTCATCTATATCAATTGGATGCACTTCTTTTGATTTTGTTTTTCTTAATTAACAGCATAACACCTCCTCCCTTCCTTTTTGACATGTCACTCTCTCAGTCAAAGATAATATTCAAATAAGATTAAAAAATGTTAAAAATTTTCAGTTTTGTTTAGAAAATATTGAAAATAAGGGCAGCATCAAAAATGAATAATTTTTAAAATGGAATAACTTTTTACCCTGTTAAGTGAGTGATCATGTCAGAAAAAAAAAAAAAAAATCATTGGTGTGCCATTCATATATAAATATGCCCATTTACATATGAAAAAATCTTGAAACACTTCTCATTATATAACTTGCTGTAGAGGTAAAGTATGAGTAAATTATGCATTTTTGTTTGTTTTGTGTAACTGTTCATTAATATTATAATTTATCTTTCATTAGGTACATAAAGCACTGATTCCTGAATTATGCATTCATCAGAACCATAATCACTATTATTAGAGTGGTGGCATATACCGTATTTCTTCAATTCTAAGACGCCATCGATTGTAAGACGCACCTTAATTTCAGAAAAAAGCTCTGATTCTAAAAAAAAAAGATATATAAAATAAAACACACTAAAATAAATCTAACAAATATTTTTATTATAATTGAATTCAATTTACTAACAAGAATAGTACCGGTATTTATCAGTAGGTATGTTATTCATCACTTCCTTCTGAATCTTCTGAGCCATCGATATCTGCATCTGAATCAATATCAGAGTCTTCTTCACATTCAGGGTCAGATTCTTCTGAACCATCATTATCTTCATTATCCCATAATATATCATCTGAGCCATTGAGAGCATTGGTGATGCAACATTTTTTAAATGAGTGCTTGACTATTCTTTCTGGGATAAGCTTCCAAGCTGCTGATATCCATTCTGCCAATTTTGATGCCGGTGCTTTCTTAATTTTTCCAGAAGGTGTCAGCGGAAGGTTGTCGGTCAACAGCCAGAATTCATATTCCTTTCTCAAGTAATCTTTAAATGGTTTGTTGACTAAAACATCGTGGCTGCAGTTGGCTAGTCATGCCACCAGGAATGACTAGCCAACTGCAGCCACGACTAGTCATTCCTGGTGGCATGACTAGCCAACTGCAGTGATGCATAGCATCACAGTGATACGCTGCTTTTCGTAGTCCATGCTTATAATCTTGATTTCTTTAGCACCTTTAGCAAAGCACAGGAAAAACAGTGTAATTTCGAGGCATATCGAAGAAGACCGGGGTTTCATCAGCATTTCCAATTTGACTAAACTCATAGTTTCTTTTTTTCCTTAATTTCATCACCCGTCGCCAAACGTTAATCAGCTTCTGTTGAAAGTCTGCAGAAATTTTTTGAGAGATAGATGTTCGGCGCCTTAACGATAATCCACTATGATGCATGAATCTGTCGCACCAGCCACGACTGTCTTTAAAAATTATTTTCTCTATTCCGAGGGACTTGGCAATTTCTCCATCTTTCAACTGCATGGATTGTCGAGTGATGGGTAATCCTTTTGTGTGCATCTCCATTACAAAACGTATCACAGCTTCATCGGCTTGTGGAAATCTTCCTTTCTCAGGCCCTGTAAAGCACTTGGTTGTTGCTTTGCACAAAAATATGGAATTGCGATCATTTCTCCAACAACAAACATTTACTTCACTAATGTCAAAATGTCGATCTGCAGCTCTATTTCCATGTTCTTTTGCATACCAATAACTTTTCGTTTCAATGTGGCTTCATAGTGCAATCTTTTTGACATTTTAATGTGCAATAAGGGATCAAAATTAACAAAATATAGTAACCTCACGTCTTACGTACTTTCGAAGATGCAAACAAAACTTCCTAGTTTTCGCTGAGTAAACTCCACTATAACGAAATAACGGTGGCTTCACATTTTGAAAGTGCGTGAAATCACCCACGCCACTTTATTCTCCAATGGAATTGGAGAATGCGATAATGTTCAAACTTGGAGGCAGTTTCCAGGTAAAAAAATGTGTGGTGCCATGTGCAAAGCGCAGAAAAATTAAAAAAAAAACTGCGATTGTAAGACGCCATTGATTCTAAGATGCACTCCGTTTTTAGAGATGTTTATAGGGGGAAAAAAGTGTCTTAGAATCAAAGAAATACAATAATGCAAGAAAGCATCAGGCAAAAAAAAAAAAAAAATCTCCATCACCTGTACATCCCCTGAAATAATTTTAGTTCTTCCTTAAATTAAGTCAAACTGCCCACTTCCACAACACCAGGTGGAAGTTTGTACGAACAATCAGCCACTTGCTGCCTGAAGGCAAACCTACACATATCTATCTGCAACCATCCTTCCTCAATTTGAATTTATTTTGAAATTTTCAAAGTCCTAAACACCTCAGTCAGATCACCTTGCAGATGCCTAGTCTTCAGATGCAATTTGCAGAACTGAAGCCTGCCTTGGTAAGGTCACCCATTTGTTCCCATAACCAATCTTGCTGCCCTTCTCTGCACCCGTTCCATCAGATCAACATCCTAAAATGAGGCCACCAGACCTGTATGCAGTACTCAAGATGCAGCCTAACCATGTCCTTATGCAACAGGATAATCACTTCCTTATCCCTACTAGCAAAGTTTCTGTATATCATAGACAAAAATATGCTAAGCTATCCTGGTAACCCATCTCCATTACTCAAAACTTCATATCTGACTGCACAATTACCCCCAGGGATTACTGCTACTAATATGTAGTACCTTAGTACCTTGCAGTTGTGAATATTAAATTTCAACTTTGACTCAATTTTCCTAGATCTTGCTGCAGTAGTGCACACTGATTGCTGTCATTAATCACCCTGCCAACTTTTGTATCATCTGCAAACTTAAGACATTAAGCCTGATATACCTTTATCATTATCACTAATAAATATAGAAAACAACAGTGGGCTGAACAGCAAACCCTGAAGGACTTCACTAATACAGTGGAACCAACTGATGATGTTACCAACAGCAAATTCTAAATAGGAAGCAATCTTGGAAGCTACTAGGCTTGCCGTCTCAACTAAGAAATACTGTTCAAGGTTCAGGCCTAAATGGATGTTGGGTGAACTAATGAGGCTCATGGCAGAGAAGAAAAATGCATGGAATGCATATAAATCATCAGGTGACACAGAAGTCTATAGTAGATATAAGCTGGTGTGTAATCAAGTCACAAAGAATGTTAGGCAGACGAAGGCAGATTACAAGAAATCTTTTGCAAAGAAAAACAGCAAAGAGTTCTTTACTTATATAAACTCCAGAAGGAAAGAGATGAATCAGATTGGTCCACTTGATATCAATGGTTCAACTGTTGATGATCCTGCTCAGGTAGCTGACAAACTCAAAGAGTATTTTTATCTAAATTCACACATGAGGAGTTATTCAGGGAGGGGAATGCCAGAGGTTTATCAAATTCTGGCAGGGAACTAAATGGTTTTGTAATAACAGAGCAAAGTGGAGGAGAAATTGTTCAAGTCAAACATAAGAAAGGCTCCTAGGGTGGATGGGATCTACCCAGTTATATTAAAGGAGGCAGCAAAGGAAGTAAGCAAACCCTTGGCCATAATTATGAGTGCTTCCTTGGACTCAGGAGGTCCCCATGGACTGGAAATGTGCAAATGTAACCCCATTTCACAACCGGTGACACAAGTAATTACCTGTTAGTTTAACTTCTGTTCCGGGGAAATTAATGGAGGCACTGGTTAAAGAAGCACTACAGGATCATCTAGACAAGACTGCATTTATGGTTCAGACACAGCATGGGTTTAAGGGGAAGTTTTATCTCACCAATTTGATTCGATACTACAATGAGGTCACAAAGGAACTGGATGCAAGGAGTGATTTTGATGTCATATACTTGGATTTCAGGAAGGTTTTTGATACTGTTGCACATGGAAAACTACTGTAAAAGTTGGAGCAGTATGGCATTAAAGGCAAGTTGCTGCTATGGACAAAAGGATGGTTCAATAGAAGACAGAGAGTGTAAATCAATGGACACTGCTCTTCGTGGACTAATGTTGTTAGTGGTGACCCCCAGGGTTCCATGTCGGACTCGTTGTTTTCTGTATTTATCAATGATATTGATGAAGGTGTATCGGGCTTAATGTCCAAGTTTGCAGACGATACAAAGGTTGACGGGGTTGTTAATGACAGTACACTACTGAAACAGGATTTAGAAAAGTTACACAGATGGGCTGAGAAGTGGCAACTGAAGTTTGACATTGACAAATGTAAAGTACTGCATATGGGTAGCAGTAACTCCAGAGTAACATATCAACTGTGTGGTACTACACTCAGGATGTTAGAGAATAAAAAAGACCTGGGGGTAATTGTGCAGTCAGATATGAAGTTTTCTGAGCATTGCAGACAGTCAACAAGCTCATGGTGTCTTGTCAATGATATATACAGAAATTTTTCTAGCAGGGATAAGGAGGTGATTATCCCCTTGTATAAGGCAATGGTCAGACCTCACCTTGAGTACTGTATACAGGTCTGGAGGCCTCATTTTAGGAAGGATGTAGAGCTACTCAAACAAGTACAGAGAAGGACAATGAGATTGATGAATGGAACAAAGGGTTGCTCTTACAAAGAAAGACTTAAGTTCTGCAAATTGCACTGTCTGGAGACTAGGCAACTCAAACTTTGAATGGTTTGAGCAAGCTCAATGCTGATGGGATTCTTCCTCTTGCCCAGATTAGTCGCCTGAGAGGACATAAATTCAAATTGAAGTAAGACAGTTGTAGAATAGATGTGCCTTTAGCCAGCAGGTGGTTGATTGCCGGAACAAACTTCCATCTTAGAAGTTGACAGCTTAAATAAGCTCAAGGCAGAACTAGACAAACATTTGGGGTTAATGGATGGGTGAAATGAGAAATTTTTTTTTTTTTTTTTTTTTTGGCTGATGCTATATAAGCTCACATTCTTGCATTATATGCCTATACTAATACAGGAATTTAGCTAGCACGGATAAGGAAGTAATTATCCCTTCCTGTGAGGCAATGATCAGGCCACCCTCGAGTACTGCATTCAGGTCTGGGAGCCTCATTGTAGGAAGGATGTGGAGCTGCTGGAACAAGTGCAGAGAAGGGCAACAAGACTAGTGAGAGGAACAAAGGGTTGCTCTTACTAAGAACGGTTAAGTTCTGCAAAATGCAGCTTCTGGAAACTAGGCACCTGTGAGGTGATCTCATTGAGGTGTATAAGGCCTGGTTTGAACAAGCCCAATGGTGATGAGATTCTTCCTTTTGTTGAGATTCCACACCTGAGAGGGATAAATTCAAGTTGAATTTATCTCCCTCAGGTGTGGAATAAATTGTGGAATAAATGTGGGGAAATTTTCCTTTAGCCAGAGGGTGGTTGATTGCTTGAAGAAACTTCCATCTGTCATAGAAGTTGATAGCTTAAATAAATTCAAGGCAGAACTAGACAAATGTTGGAGTGAATTGATGGGTGAAATGGGAATTTTTTTTTTTTTTTTTTTGGTTGATGTATAAGCATCGTATGCCTCTACTAATGCTAATAACATTTGTCCATAAAGAGCAACAATGTCCATTGATAACCAATCCCTGTCTTCTCCCACTCAACCATCCCTTTATCCAGAGCACACTGCTGCAATTTGTACAGCAGTGTTTATGTGCAATAATATCAAAAGCTCTCCTGATATCCAATCAGATTGGTGAAATTCGCCCCTTAACAAATCCATGCTCTGACTGCTGGATAAGTGTGACTGCCAGATAAGTACACTCTGTCTAGATTATCCTGCATTGCTTCTTTAATCAGAGCCCCTCATTGTTTTCCCACAAACAGAAAATAAGCTAACAGGTCAGAAATAATTCATGTCACCTTTTGATCCCCATTGTGAATTGGGAATACATTTCCACCTCTTCAGTCCATAGAGACTTCTTCTGAATCCAAAAATGCTCTCATAATTATGGCTAAGGGTTCGCTTATCTACTTTGCTGCCTCCCTTAATACAGTTCAGTATATCCCATTCACCCGAGGCACTTTTTTTATGTTAAGTTTCAACAATTTCTCTTCCACTTTCGGTTATTAAAAAATTGTTTAACTGCCTGTTAGATTTTGATGAGCTTCTGGAATTCCCCTCCCTAAAGAACTCTTCATGTGTTAATATAGATGCAAAATTCATATTCAGTTTGTCAGCAACCTGAGCTGGATCATCAACAACTATTGATATCGAGTGGACCAATTTGATTCTTCTCCTTCCTTCTAGTGTTTTTACATAAGTAAAGAAGTCTTTGCTGCTTTTCTTAGTATTGTTTTCTAGAGACTCTTTGTAATCTGCCTTAGCTTGCCTAACCTCCTTTGTGACTTATGTATTTACAGACTAGTTTATATCTACCATAGGCTCTGAGAATAATTTATATTCTCATGCATTTTTCTTCTCTGCCAAAAATCTCATCAGTTCAGGATCTGATTTGCATCATGCAGTTTCAATTATACACATTTTTGTTATTAGTACAGTAATGTACTGTAAATTTTATTTTGCCCTTTATTTGAAAAACAACTTTAGTGAAAAAAAAAAAGGTATGCTGACAAATAACCAATATGCATAGATTTACTTAGAATGTGTGTAAACTCTTTCCAATAAATCACTAAAACCAAATAAATTGCAAAATCATTTAAATACATCTTAAATAAAATCCATTTAAGAAGTGATATGTATTCTTTTTTCTTTAATGTAATATGAAAAAACCTTCATTTGATGTCAACCAAATCATAGGGAGGCCTTCGCCAGGAAAATTTTTCTGGTGAAGGCCTCCCTTTGATTTGGGTCACATAGTATTGCTGAATTGTCAAAATGCATCACATTCTCAAAAAGATTGTGAACTGTGATAATTTTTTAGTTGCTCTTACAAAGAAATGTGTCTTTTTCTAATGAGATTATTTTTTACAAAGAAATAATCTTTTTTATAAACAAAGATTTAAAAATGCCAATTTTTAAATCTTATTTTAATTATCATTTTAAATCTTATTTTTAAATAAGATTAATGTTAATTAATGTTGGTCTAGTGCTCCCAAAAAATTTGGGAGCACTAGACCAACGTTAATTGTATTGTTTCAGGTCCCAAAAATTTTGGAATATTCTGGAGTTACTGTGCCTGCACCGTAGGTAAATCTGCCTTGATGGTGTGTGTGGTGCAGCTTGTATAGATATAATATACAATAGTGCAATATAGTCTAAGTCACTGATGTGTCTGAAACACAACAGTCAATCAGTACATAGTAGAGGAAGTGGATTTGTTTACATTCTATTCTCACAATAATGCACTTGTCAGTACCATATAAACCAGGGTTACCAATTAATTTCATTTTCAGTTTATATTACAAAATATGTAACTCATTTGGTCTGTATTAATAAAAATTTAACTCATCATGGTCCAGATGCAGTTTTTGGTATAAAATTGATAAAACAAATAAATATTACGATTACACATTTTTATTTCCTATTAGCCAGACGATGCAAGGAAACCCCAGGCTTTTATTACAAAACACAAAGAAAGATGTATTCAATGTTGGTTTTTAAATGCTCCACTTCAAATTAAGGAACTTTACAAAAATACAAAACTAAATAATTACTTTATGCACAAATTATTGCCAGTTCAGATCCCTTGTGGTCTGTTAAAAATCACTAGCATTCTGAGCACAGACCTCAATCAGTCAATTGGTGATCCCTGATATATAGTGTTGCACATGATTGTTTTGCCACCTCTGTGTTTTTAACTCACATTTACATTTTTCTCGGTCATATGAAGGGTGTTTCAAAAGTGATGGTCAATAATTTAAAGGTGAACTGTACAGACTACAATATACAAAAAAAGCCTAGTAAACATGTGTCCTTAAGTGAATCGTTTTCGAGATATTGCACATTTCTAGTTGGGATGATCCACCATTGACAAGGTGAACTGTACAGGGTTGGGATCCACCACTGACTTGTTTGTTTAGGCTAGGTTATGCTCATTCTCTCCCTTTCCCCTCTCTCTCAATGCCCTGAGATGTAGCAGGCATACTAGTACTTGTCAAAGAATAGTCAACATGGAAAGCGGTTACAGCAACAAAGAGTATGCGGACATGCACTTCATGTATGGTAAAGCCAACCCTCTTTGTCAAAAATGACTGTACTGAGTCATAGCAGTGTGTGGCAAATTTTGCATCGCCAATTACTGTACCCCTACCATATCCAGCATGTACAAGGTCTCAGCAATACAGACTACCCTCCCAGAGTGAACTTCTGCCAGTGGATGCAACAACGGTGTGTCCTGAACCCCCAATTTTTAAACAATTTGTTCACTGACGAAACTGGGTTTACTCGTGATGGTATTTTTAATTTTCATAACTGTCACATTTAGTCCAATGAAAATCCTAATGCAGTTCACAAGTCATGACATCGGCAACGTTTCTCGTCGATTGTCTGGGCACGACAACTAGGAGACAGTCTAATTCAACCACACTTTCTGCCAAACAGGCTAACAGGAGAGCTGTACCTTCAGTTCCTGCAGAATGTTCTTCCAGACCGTAATGATGATAATGTTCCACTTCAGCAACGCCAGAACATGTGGTTTATGCATGATGGTGCACTGGCACATTTGCTCGAGCTGTGACTCAGTATCTAACTAGAAGGTATGGTCAACGGTGGATAGGTAGAGGTGGGCTTGTAATGTGGCCTCCCAGATCATCAGACTTAAATTCTATGGATTTTTGTATCTTGGGTCATGTAAACAGCTTGGTGTACACTTCTGACATTAATGCAGTGTCGGGTTGAAGGAGCCTTTCAGCAAATCAGAAATGACCCAGGACTGCCTGAGAGGATTCGCAACTCAATGCAGAGAAGACTACAAAGCTGCATGTGGATGCAAGGACAGCATTTTGAACACCTTTTGTAACATCCTTTAACATGTAAACATCTGTAAAATCCTGTGGTGTTGAAACCAAAAATTAAAAATGTATTATCTTATGTTTTAATAAAACCACCCTTAGCAAAGGATTCACAGCTTTTTCCTAAACTAGTGCTCCCATAGTCAGTGGCAGATCTTAACAGAAAATGTGCATTATCTCGAAAATGGTTCATTTGCGGCCTGATGTTCACGGAAGTTTTTTGCGTATTTTAGTTTGTACTTTTCACCTTTAAATTATTGACCATCATTTTTGAAACACCCTGTATTGAAGATTTTCATTTTCATTTTGAAGATTACTGCAGCAGTAATGTAAATTAACATTTATTTTTACCTTTTATTATGTCCATCACCTTGTTCTTATTTTTTAGTGGAAAATTAAATTTTCCATTTATACAAATGTAAGGTTGTTTAAAAACACAAACAGGCATATGCTTACTTGCTTGTACACTGACACTAGGAGTATTATAGTAAACAAATACTATAATGCTCCTAATGTCAGTGTACAAGGAGTATTATAGTAAACAAATTTGATGAGTTTGAAGTATTGGTTAAGTCATCAAATGCTAACATTGATAGGAAATTCTGGATTTGGAAAACCCATTGATCCAATGTCAGATTCATTGTTTCGTTAGGAAGAGAAATTAAAAAACAAATAATTTGCATTTTTTTTTGGTTTTTTGCTTTCTCTTGCCAAGGTGTTTTTCCTTCTCTTGCCAAGTTTTTTTTTTACCTTCTTTTTCCAAAATCAGTGAATCTATTGGTCAAAAAGTAGCAGCTTGTCACCTATAATTATAAGTATAACAGAAACATTGTCACTTTGCAAAATTTGAATATGGTGATGATAATAATAATAATTATAATAATAATAATGTGTATAAAATGGAGAGGAGTGATGCTTTTAGTTAAGAAATTCATACAAAATATGGTAATTATTATGAATCAACAGGGCTTACCTTTATTTTATATATAGGAAGCTTCTTTTCCAACTCTCCTTGTCCAACTCGCAAATAATTCATGGGGAAGGCGATATCAATTTTGCAAGACATTGTCATAAAGTTAGATTTTGGAGGTCTAAACTTGGCTAATAATTAAGGATCGATTTTTTTCTTTTTGGTGCTGTGGCAGGAATTTTGAGTTAAATTTGGGGGTCATTCTCTACATTCCTTAAGTCGGACTAGAACTTTCTGGGATGTCATGTTCACAGGAAGAGAGCTACTCACCTTAACATTTATTTTTACCTTTTATTATGTCCAAGGTGAGTAGCTCTCTTCCTGTGAACATGACACCCTGGAAAGTTCTAGTCCGACTTAAGGAATGTAGAGAATAACTACATTGTTCATGTTCACAGGAAGAGAGCTACTCACCTTAACATTTATTTTTACCTTTTATTATGTCCATTATGTCCAAGGTGAGTAGCTCTCTTCCTGTGAACATGACACCCCGGAAAGTTCTAGTCCGACTTAAGGAATGTAGAGAATAACCCCCACCCCATATCCAATTATTAGACCCCTAAATTTAACTCAAAATTCCTGCCACAGCACCAAAAAGAAAAAATCGATCCTTAATTATTAGCCAGTTTAGACCTCCAAAATCTAACTTTATGACAATGTCTTGCAAAATTGATATCGCCTTCCCCATGAATTATTAGCGAGTTGGACAAGGAGAGTTGGAAAAGAAGCTTCCTATATATAAAATAAAGGTAAGCCCTGTTGATTCATAATATAATAGAATATAGGAAATATCGAGCACTTAATAGCTCTCTAGTATCAAAAATATGGTTAGAAAATGCACTGACAATCAGTAGACACAGATTGATTTTGTAATATTGAGTCAGTCTGGTGTGACATAAACACTGGGAAAACAAAATTAAGAGCTGAATTCTGTTATAAGCCAAATGACTGTGATGGGTAACATGAACAGCTATACAGACAAACAGATTGGGCAAGCCAATTAGAATTCCCCATATTCTAATTGATGTCTGGAAATTAAAATTTCCAGTTTCAATTGTGAGTTGGCAGCAAAACATTACTCGATTTGCTGGATTACTGCTTTCTACACCATGTTAGAAAGGCAACAAGACAAAGCAATATTCTTGATCTGATTATCCTTTTCTAGTTATACTTTTCCTCATTTATCCCTTGTACTTTTGTTCTTGGAAATAACCTTCCTTGATTTTCTGGAAATTATAATTACAAAAATTCAAGCTCAATGTCAACTATCTTGTGCCTTCAACCCACATATGGCACAAAAAAGTACAAAAGGTTCCAGTAGATTTCATGTTGAGATAACTACAAAAGAAAATGTTGTCCTCACTTCAACTGTTTCTAAAACAGTGAAGAAATCCTCTAAAAGCTGTAACATTATTTCAGTAATTTCCACATAATCACACTATCAGTGCAGAGAGATTGATTCTGTACAAAAGTTTCAAACTGTTTTTATGGATATTTCAAATCATTTTATCTTGTTTTGCCAAAATGGACTTCTAAACAAATTCCCTGATCTGTGGTCTGGTTTTGCAGTTGGCAGCTCTCTCTCTCGCTGTTTACTATGTATGGTGAACTTCTCTACCAGTGCTGGAGTATTTTGAGATTCTGTTCTTTCTCTGTCCATTTTCTCTCTCTCTCATATATCAGTGACATCCCATTGGCTGGATATCCTATCTGTAGTTTTACACAGATGATACTCATAGTATACAAGATTTCACTTTTTAAATTGGTAAAACTTAAGCGCCAAACATTCAAAAGTAATGGAATATCCACCACAGAGAACAACTGACTCACTCTATCAAAAATCTTATTCTCCTCAAAAAAGAATCTTATGTGTCTGCTCATCTACAGCAGCATCTTAATATCTTCCATCTCTGTATTGTAGCTTTATGTTAAAACTTTGGGGGCTGACTCCTGAAGTATTACCAATAGCAGCCTGCCACCTATAATAACAGAAACACGGTATCACTCTTATGTATGGATTCAATTCTCAATGGTTGTAGAGCTACACAAGTTTGAATTTACCAAGATGCAGTGGCACAGTTGTTCCAGGGATCCTCATTACCTTCATTTTAGGTGGTGCAGTATGACCTTAGTTACCCATACACCATTATATGCCAGAAAACCAAATTTTCATTTTAAAGCCTCTACAAATCTCTGTGCCAAGAACTCAGGCTACCTAAATCTAGCATTGGACACAGGAAATGCAGTGTCAGTACACATTTGCAAGAATGTGTACTGACACTGCATTATTTTATTTCTACCTTCTGTTTTTTTATTTCTACAAATGCAAAACAGGACACCACTTAAGCCAGCAAAGAATGCAGTCAGATTATGCGTTTTTGTCACATCAAAATGTTACATCATCAGTTTAAGTAGTTTGAATATACCATACCCAAGTGGTCAATTGCCAGAGTACAGAAGCATACACACTTTCAGTGATTGTAGTTCAAGTTTGCATAACTATTAAATACAATAATGTTCTTGCATCTGTCGATCTTTTGAACTCCTCTGACCTTATGTGATCATTTTAGAGTATAAATAAAAAATTTATTTATTTATTTTCAAAGGAAGAATACATGGATCTGTGTTATGGGTTTTGAAATGGAAACACATGCTCGAATTGAAGAATACTGGCTGTTTCCAATATAAAGAATTTCAGATTCAGGTTGCTGTATATTTTGTATTGTGTACTGGCCTCTGTGAGAAAGTGACTAATTTTCTGGTATGTTGATGCCTACTGAATATTCTATACAATGAATGAGGAAGAAAATATCATTCAAATGGTGCAATGCAGTAGCCAAAGAATTCACCCACTTCCATATTCCACACAGGCCACATTGGTGAGATGGGCTACTGCATCAAATTTTTGATACAGCTAGATGAGTGTATAACTCTAAAGTTCTTTGTATGGTCACACATGCCAGGTCAAATAGTATATAGATGTGTATCAAAGCTTGAGATGGCAATTTTGAACATTTATTACTGTGGATTATACAAAAACACAATGCGAACTGTGCCAATGCCAAAACGCATTCCAGTCATTTCATTTTGTTCAAATCATCTTCATTTCCTTAATTATGACATTTCTAAATGGTAATGACTTAAGCAATCAGTTCCTGATGTTTTGCCATATCCATCATTGCTTTGAGATCATTTAGAATTATTTTAGTAAATGTACATGGATGCAAATTCACACATTGCAAGAACAAGCCCACAAAAAGTGGTAACTAATTGTTAGTTGCAATAAAACTATGTACAAGTATCACAAGAGATTTATTCCTACATGCTGAGTCATAAAAATTTATCTAATATTAGTGGTTTATGAAATTTGGCAATTTTTTTTATATAATACATTTTAATAAATAAAGTTTTGGACTGCAATAATTTTTGAAAGTTTCTCCATAACAAGAAACTAAAAATTCTCAGTGCTATATCATACAGAATTGAATACTGTTTTTATTTCTAAAATATGTAAGGCCACATTCATTAACTAGGTAATTCATCCCTGTCAAATGCTTCTCATCTGAAGTTAACTGCTGCATCGTTTGGATTTTGTAAGGGAAACTAATCAAATTACTAACATTAACATAACATCATTTGTTTGGAACACTCCAATTTCAAGCAAATTATGCTCTGTAGGGAACTTGTATGCAGGTCTGCATCAGTGATTGCCCCATTGCACTGGGTTTTTATTCCAGTCTGTGCAATGAGCCATATCTGCCAGCTTATTAAAGTCTTCTGATTCTGTGGATATCAAGAGTCATGCATTACTTGTGTCTTTCACAAGATACCCATCCTTTTTTTATACTAAAACTTTTTGCTTTCAGATACCCCTACTATAATGTTTGCAGTGGTGCAGCAAAAAAAAATTATATATATATATATATGTGTGTGTAAA
Source organism: Mastigoproctus giganteus (assembly GCF_048544385.1). Lineage (NCBI taxonomy): Eukaryota > Metazoa > Arthropoda > Arachnida > Uropygi > Thelyphonidae > Mastigoproctus > Mastigoproctus giganteus. The sequence goes on along the minus strand of NC_143575.1, from coordinate 253,037,575 downwards.
AATTTATTTTCATATGAAACAGTACAATTTATAAAATTAAATTCAACTTTCTTTTTTTGTTTGGGACTGCACATGCAATCTTGTAATCACAAGTCCATCTCTATATATGTGGTCTGTTAAAAATGTATCCAGCATGCTTATTGTGGCTGATACAGTACAGCAACAATAAGCATGCTGATGGGATTAGTCACCTATGATATAGGATATTCTCTTCCATTCTTTTGGAAGAGAAGCTGAAAACTGCACAGCAAAGAATGGAACAAATTATATTAGGACTGTTGGATAAGAAGAGAAACACATGGATTAGGGAGCAAAATAAGGGACATTTTTATCGAAACTAAAGAACTGATAGACTTGGGCAGGACACAGCTCAAAGACATGATGACAGATAGACTAAGAAAATAACAGAATGGTCCCAAGAGGGGCTAAAATAAAACCTGGAAAACAACAACAGAGATGGACAGATGAAATTAGAGTTTGTGGGCAGTAAATGGATGGCCATTGCACAAAACAGAAGGAACTAGAAAGTTGCTGGAGAGGCCTTCATCCTGCAGTGAATTGAAAATGGATGATGATGAGATAGGATCCTTCTGAAGCAATGCACTTACCATGATCTTCCAACTTCTGGAAAGCTGAACCACTGTATTACTCTGTTTATATGTCATCAAATCAACATCCTTTTGGAGCTTTTTTTTTTCAGCAAAGGAAAAAAAAATTGCACGGAGCCATATCTGTGAATACAAGAGTTGCTAGACTTGAGCGATTCTGTGTTTTATCAAAAATTCTACAAGTAGCAATGAATATGATGACACATTATCATGGCAAAGCAATGTCTTTGGAGTTCCACTTTTCCCATATTTTTTCTTTGAGCAGCATCATGAAGGCATCTCAGAACTTCAACGTAGAACCTCTTTATTGTATGTTCCTCTGGAGTGTATTCATGGTGGATAACACCCTCAGAGCCAAAGAATGCTAGCAAAATAGAGCCTTTGTTTTTCCTCACACTTGCCATGCTTTTTTGGGTCAGAGGAAGGAGTCTTCCACAGGAATAACTGCTGTTTGATTTTGGGATTGTACCCATAAACCAGCATTTTTATCTCTGGTTATTATACATTTCAAAAATGTCTCATCATTAGCATTAGCATTAGCATTAGTAGAGGCATTTGATGCAAGAAAGCAAGCTTATGCAGCATCAGCCAAAAAAAAAAAAAAAAAAAAAAAAAAAAAGTAACATAAATAAATAAAAATAACCACTTCCACTTCACCCCTCTGTTCGTTCGAAATACCTGTCCAGCTGAGCCTTAAACTTATTTAGGCTATCAACTTCCACGACAAGGGATGGAAGTCTGTTCCACCCACCAACCACCCGCTGGCTAAAGGCAAATTTCCGCACATCTATCCTACATCTGTCTTTCCTCAATTTGAATTTATGCCCTCTCAGGTGATTTTTCTGAGCTAGAGGAAGAATCCCATCAGCATTGAGCATGCTCAAACCATTCAAGGCTTTGTACACCTCTATCAGATCACCCCGCTGGTGCCTAGTTTCCAGACACTGTAATTTGCAAAACTTAAGCCTTTCTTCGTAAGAGAACCCCTTTGTCCCATTCACCAATCTAGTTGCCCTTCTCTGTACTCGTTCCAGCAGCTCTACATCCTTCCTGAAATGAGGCCTCCAGGCCTGTATACAGTACTCTAGGTGTGGCCTGACCATTGCCTTATACAAGGGAATAATCACCTCCTTATCCCTGCTAGAAAAATTCCTATATATCATTGACAATACACCATGAGCTACTCTTGCAGCTCGTCTGCACTGCTCAGAGAACTTCATATCTGCCTGCACCACCACCCCCAGGTCCCTTTCATTCTCTACCACTGTCAGTGTAGTACCACAGAGTTGATACGTTGCTCTGGGGTTGCTGTTTCCCATATGTAGTACTTTACATTTGTCAATGTTAAACTTCATTTGCCACCTCGAAGCCCATCTGCTCAACCTTTCCAAATCCTGTTGCAGCAGCATAGTGTCAGTAGTGTCCTTGACAACCCTGCCAGCCTTCGTATCGTCTGCAAACTTGGACATTAAGCCTGATATACCATCATCAATATCATTTATAAATACAGAAAACAATAAAGGCCCCAATACTGAACCCTGAGGGACTCCACTAATAACATTAGTCCACGATGAGCAGTGTCCATTGATTACCACTCTCTGTCTTCTCCCCCTCAACCACCCCTTTATCCATAGCAGCAACTTGCCTCCAATGCCACACTGCTCCAATTTGTGCAGCAGTCTTCCATGTGCAACAGTATCAAAAGCCTTTCTAAGATCCAAGTATATAATATCAAAGTTATTCCCTGCATCCAGTTCTTTTGTGACTGCATCATAGTATCCAATCAAATTGGTCAGGCAAGACTTCCCCTTAACAAAACCATGCTGTGTCCTAGCTATAACTGAAGTCTTGTCTAGATGATCCTGCAGTGCTTCTTTCACCGGTGCCTCCATTAATTTTCCGGGAACAGAAGTTAAACTCACAGGTCTATAATTACTTGTGTCAGCCTTTGATCCCCCTTTGTGAATTGGGGTCACATTTGCACATCTCCAGTCAATGGGTACCTCCCCTGAGTCCAAGGAAGCTCTCATAATTATGGCTAAGGGTTTGCTTACCTCCTTTGCTGCCTCCTTTAATATAACTGGATAGATCCCATCCACCCCAGGTGCCTTTCTTGTGTTTATCTTCAACAATTTCTCCTCCACTTTGCTCTCAGTTATTACAAGATTCTCTAGCTTACTGCTAGAGTTGAATACACCTCTGGCATTCCCCTCGCTGAATAACTCCTCATGTGTGAATGTCGATGCAAAATATTCATTTAGTTCGTTAGCTACCCAAGCAGGGTCATCAACAGTTGACCCATCGATCTCAAGTGGACCAATCTGATTCATCCCCTTCCTTCTAGAGTTTACATAAGTAAAGAACTCTTTGCTGTTTTTCTTCGCATCCCTTGCCAAGGATCTCTCGTAATCTGCCTTCGCCTGCCTAACCTCCTTTGTAACTTGGTTACAGATCAACTTGTATCTATCATAGGCGTCCGTGTCACGTGTTAATTTGTATGTATCCCATGCATTTTTCTTCTCTGCCATATGCCTCATTAGTTCATCTGACAACCATTTAGGCCTAAACCTTGAACAATATTTCTTAGTTGGTATGTAAAGCCTAGTAGCTTCCACGATAAGTTCTTTGAATGCTTCCCATTTTGAATTTGCTGTTGGCAATATCATCAGTTGATCCCACTGTATAGAATTTAAATACTGTCTCAGTCCATTGTAGTCGCCTTTACGAAAGCAATACCCCTTCCCTTTACCCCTAATGGTAGTTACCTCTTTGAGTAACTCCCACTTCAGCACACTGTGATCACTGCCACCAAGTGGTTCATTTATCTGCAGATTCTTAATGCATGAAGAATCACTACTGATAATCAAATCAAGAGTATTACTCCCTCTAGTTGCCTCCCGAACATGCTGATGTAGAAAACAATCATCCAATAAATCCACAAAAGCCTTGCTACTGTGTGAGTGACCAGCCCCCAAATTCCAGTCAATATCTGGGAAATTAAAATCCCCCATTATAAGACTCTCTGATTTACTGGCCCACTCTATTTCTCCGAACAGTTTCTTATTATACTCATCAGAGTCATTAGGCCTATAGCACACTCCTACTCTCAATTTTGATCTCCCAATGCTTATGTCACACCAAACTGACTCAACACTGCACTGTCCAGCGATGTCGACTGGCTTCACTTCCTTGGATTTTATGTGTTTTTTAACTAATAGCATAACCCCTCCTCCCTTCCTATCCTGTCTATCCTTTCTGTAGACATTGTACTCCCCAAATTCCAGTTCTGCATTTCTTATATCTGTGTGACACCACGTCTCTGAAATCCCCACAATATCTGCCTTTGATGTTTTGAGCAATACCTCAAATTCATCAAATTTATTTACCAAACTCCTAGCATTGGTGTACACACAAGTATACATGCACCTGTTCTTTTTCTTAGCTACCCTAACACAACCCATGTGTTTACTTGTACCCCAATGATTCCCAGCAGTCTCTGAAATATCCTGCATCTTATTTTCCAGGCTGCGGCTCATTCCAATAGAAGCAGTGCAAGAATCACTTTCACCTCTGCCAGTGGCTACTGTTAATCTATTAGTCCTTGTATCCCCCCATCTAGCAGTTTTCCGACCCACCTAACATTGCCTCGATAGCATCAGCAAACATTCTTGCACCCTTTCTATTTAAGTGTATCCCATCCCTGTAGAAGCAGTCTCTCCTGTTAACAAGTACAGACCAGGCTGAAAAAAATTCTACCCCTTGAGCCCTGCACAATCTTTCCAGGGCCGAATTGATTGACAGGGCTCTCATCATATACTCCCTCCTATCGTGGATCGATCAAACAAATCAGAAGCAACTTGCTGGTGGTTATAGCTACCATTCCTCTGTTCACAGCCAAAGCAGGAAAGTTGAGTAAATGCACCATGAGTAAATAAACAAGGAGGTGCATTTTTTAGTCTACAGGCCAAGTGATTGTAAAGATTACGACAAGTGCCTCTACATGCAAATGGAATTGGCAGGTAAGCATCAGTGTCTTATTATGGGTGATTTTAGCTTTAGCATAGGCATATGATGCAAGAAAGCAAGCTTATGCAGCATCAGCCAAAAAAGAAAGAAAAAAAAAAAAGCCACTTCCATTTCACCCCTCTGTTCATTCGAAATACCTGTCCAGCTGAGCCTTAAATTTATTTAGGCTATCAACTTCCACAACAAGGGATGGAAGTCTGTTCCACCAACCAACTACATGCTGGCTAAAGGCAAATTTCTGCACATCTATCCTACATCTGTCTTTCCTCAATCGGAATTTATGCCCTCTCAAGCGATTATTCTGAGCAAGAGAAAGAATCCCATCGGCATTGAGCATGCTCACACCATACACCTCTATCAGATCACCTCGCCGGTGCATAGTCTCCAGACATTGTAATTTGCAAAACTTAAGCCTTTCTTTATAAGAGCAACCCTTTATTCCATTCACTAATCTTGTTGCCCTTCTCTGTACTCGTTCCAACAGCTCTACATCCTTCTTGAAATGAGGCCTCCAGACCTGTATACAGTACTCAAGGTGTGGCCTGACCATTGCCTTATACATGGGAATAATCACCTCCTTATCCCTGCTAAAAAAATTCCTGTATATCATTGACAAGACACCATGAGCTACTCTTGCAGCCCGTCTGCACTGCTCAGAGAACTTCATATCTGCCTGCACAATTACCCCAGGGCCTATATGAGAGCTTGAAGGACATGGTGGATGCCCTCGAAGGATTAAAAGTGAGGGGAAAATCAAGCTCTCAGCTGCCCACACCAATGCCAGAGCTTGCACTTGGTCATCACGTGACACAACAGCAGCCCCCAAGACAGAATGCGCTGATCCCAAAGGAACTAGTAGTTGTTGGTGACTCTTATTTGTCAGGGAAACGGGAAACATGCTTTGTAAAAAGGATAGGTGGAACAGGACCAGGGTAAGTCTGCCAGGGGCAAAGGTTGATGACGTCGTAGAGCGGATATCATCTTTTAAGGGCACAAAAGGTGATATAGTTATACACGTTAGCACTAATGATATTAAGAGTAGGAGACCGGCAGAATTACTTAACAAGTACAGGTCACTGTTGAAAAAAAAGCCATGAATTAGGGTTGAATTTGAAAGTGTCTGCAATTCTACCCAGACACGATAGGAGAGAGTATATGATGAGAGCCCTGTCGATCAATTCGGCCCTGGAAAGATTGTGCAAGGCTCAAGGGGTAGAATTTTTTTCAGCCTGGTCTGTACTTGTTAACAGGAGAGACTGCTTCTACAGGGATGGGATACACTTAAATAGAAAGGGTGCAAGAATGTTGCTGATGCTATCGAGGCAGTGTTAGGTGGGTCGGAAAACTGCTAGATTGGGGGGATACAAGGACTATTAGATTAACAGTAGCCACTGGCAGAGGTGAAAGTGATTTTTGCACTGCTTCTATTGGAATGAGCCGCAGCCTGGAAAATATGATGCAGGATATATCAGACACTGCTGGGAATCATTGGGGTACAAGTAAACAAATGGGTTGTTAGGGTAGCTAAGAAAAAGAACAGGTGCATGTATATTTACGTATACACCAATGCTAGGAGTTTAGAAAATAAATTTGATGAATTTGAGGTATTGCTCAAAACATCAAAGGCAGATATTGTGGGGATTTCAGAGACGTGGTGTCACACAGATATAAGGAATGCAGAACTGGAATTTGGGGAGTACAATATCTACAGAAAGGATAGACAGGATAGGAAGGGAGGAGGGGTTATGCTATTAGTTAAGAAATACATAAAATCCAAGGAAGTGAAGCCGGTCGACATTGCTGGAAAGTGCAGTGTCGAGTCAGTTTGGGAGATCAAAATTGAGAGTAGGAATGTGCTATAGGCCTAATGACTCTGATGAGTATAATAAGAAACTGTACAGAGAAATAGAGTGGGCCAGTAAATCAGAGAGTCTTATAATGGGGGATTTTAATTTCCCAGAAATTGACTGGAATTTGGGGGCTGGGCACTCGCACATTAGCAAGGCTTTTGTGGATTTATTGGATGATTGTTTTCTACATCAGCATGTTCGGGAGGCAACTAGAGGGAGTAATGTTCTTGATTTGATTATCAGTAGTGATTCTTCATGCATTAAGAATCTGCAGGTAAATGAACCACTAGGTGGCAGTGATCACAGTGTGCTGAAGTGGGATTTACTCAAAGAAGTAACTACCATTAGGGGTAAAGGGAAGGGTTATTCCTTTCGTAAAGGCGACTGAGACAGTATTTAAATTCTATACAGTGGGACCAACTGATGATGTTACCAACAGCAAATTCAAAATGGGAAGCATTCAAAGAACTTATCTTGGAAGCTACTAGGCTTTACATACCAACTAAGAAATATTGTTCAAGGTTTAGGCCTAAGTGGATGTCGGATGAACTAATGAGACATATGGCAGAGAAGAAAAATGCATGGGATACATACAAATTAACACGTGACACAGAAGCCTATGACAGATACAAGTTGATATGTAACCAAGTTACAAAGGAGGTTAGGCAGGCGAAGGCAGATTATGAGAAATCTTTGGCAAGGGATGCAAAGAAAAACAGCAAAGAGTTCTTTACTTATGTAAACTCTAGAAGGAAGGGGATGAAACTGATTGGCCAACTTGATATCGATAGGTCAACTGTTGATGATCCTGCTCAGGTAACTAACAAACTAAATGAATATTTTGCATCGACATTCACACATGAGGAGTTATTCAGCGAGGGGATGCCAGAGGTGTATTCAACTCTAGCAGTAAGCTAGAGAATCTTGTAATAACTGAGAGTAAAGTGGAGGAGAAATTGTTGAAGATAAATACAAGAAAGGCACCTGGGGTGGATGGAATGTATCCAGTTATATTAAAGGAGGCAGCAAACGAAGTAAGCAAACCCTTAGCCATAATTATGAGAGCTTCCTTGGACTCAGGGGAAGTACCCATGGACTGGAGATGTGCGTATGTGACCCCAATTCACAAAGGAGGATCAAAGGGCGACACAAGTAATTATAGACCTGTGAGTTTAACTTCTGTCCCCAGAAAATTAATGGAGGCACTGGTTAAAGAAGCACTGCAGGATCATCTAGACAAGACTTCAGTTATAGCTCAGACAGAGCATGGTTTTGTTAAGGGGAAATCTTGCCTGACCAATTTGATTGGATAGTATGATGCAGTCACAAAAGAACTGGATACAGGAAATAACTTTGATATTATATACTTGGATCTTAGAAAGGCATTTGATACTGTTGCACATGGAAGACTGCTGCACAAATTGGAGCAGTGTGGCATTGGAGGCAAATTGCTGCTATAGATAAAGGGGTGGTTGAGGGGGAGAAGACAGAGAGTGGTAATCAATGGACACTGCTCATCGTGGACTAATGTTATTAGTGGAGTCCCTCAGGGTTCAGTATTGGGTCCATTATTGTTTTCTGTATTTATAAATGATATTGATGATGGTATATCAAGCTTAATGTCCAAGTTTGCAGACGATACGAAGGTTGACAGGGTTGTCAAGGACACTGCTGACACTATGCTACTGCAACAGGATCTGGAAAGGTTCAGCCGATGGCTGAGAGGTGGCAAATGAAGTTTATCATTGACAAATGTAAAGTACTATATATGGGAAACAGCAACCCCAGAGCAACGTATCAACTCTGTGGTACTACACTGACAGTGGTAGAGAATGAAAGGGACCTGGGGGTGGTTGTGCAGGCAGATATGAAGTTTTCTGAGCAGTGCAGACGGTTGTTGTTGTTGTTATTTGGTTTTTAGGAGCATTAGCAACTAAGGCCATATTGCTCCGGGATATGAGGTGGTCATTCCCTGACCTTTCCGCATCCTCCATATTTGGTGGTGACGGGCTCGTACCCCGATCTAATCAAGAAGCGTGTGCTAACGCACCGCTGCTCCTTCCCACCTGGCTACGGAGGCACCCAGTGCAGACGGGCTGCAAGAGTAGCTCATGGTGTATTGTCGATGATATATAGGAATTTTTCTAGTTGGGATAAGGAGGTGATTATTCCCTTGTATAAGGCAATGGTCAGGCCACACCTAGAGTACTGTATACAGGTCTGGAGGCCTCATTTCAAGAAGGATGTAGAGCTGCTGGAACGAGTACAGAGAGGGGCAACAAGATTAGTGAATGGAACAAAGGGGTGCTCTTACGAAGAAAGGCTTAAGTTTTGCAAATTACAGTGTCTGGAGACTAGGCACCAGCGAGGTGATCTGATAGAGGTGTATAGAGCCTTGAATGGTTTGAGCATGCTCAGTGCTGATGGGATCCTTCCTCTTGCTCAGAATAATCACCTGAGAGGGAATAAATTCAAATTGAGGAAATACGGATGTAGGATAGTCGTGAGGAAATTTGCCTTTAGCCAGCGGGTGGTTGGTTGGTGGAACAGACTTCCATCCCTTGTGGAAGTTGATAGCCTAAATAAGTTTAAGGCTCAGCTGGACAGGTATTTCGAACGAACAGAGGGGTGAAGTGGAAGTGGTTATTTTTTATTTATTTTTATTTTTTTTTTTTTGGCTGATGCTGCATAAGCTGGCTTTCTTGCATCAAATGCCTCTAATAATGCTAATGCTAATACTAATTCTCTACCACTATCAGTGTAGTACCACAGCGTTGATACGTTGCTCTGGGGTTGCTGTTTCCCATATGTAGTATTTTTCATTTGTCAATGTTAAACTTCATTTGCCACTTCTCAGCCCATCTGTTCAACATTTCCAGATCCTGTTGCAGCAGCATAGCATCAGTAGTGTCCTTAAAAACCCTGCCAACCTTTGTATCGTCTGCAAACTTGGACATTAAGCTTGATATACCATCATCAATATCATTTATAAAAAAAGAAAACAACAATGGACCTAACACTGAACCCTGAGGGACTCCACTAATAACATTAGTTCACAATGGGCAGTGTCCATTGATTACCACCCTCTGTCTTCTCTTCCTCAACCATCCCTTTATCCATAGCAGCAATTTGCTTCCAATGCCACACTGTTCCAATTTGTGCAGCAGTCTTCCATGTGCAACAGTATCAAAAGCCTTTATAAGATCCAAATATATAATATCAAAGTTATTCCCTGCATCCAGTTCTTTTGTGACTACATCATAGTATCCAATCAAATTGGTCAGGCAAGACTTTCCCTTAACAAAACCATGCTGTGTCCGAGTTATAGCTGAAGTCTTATCTAGATGATCCTGCAGTGCTTCTTTAACCAGTGTCTCCATTAATTTTCCTGGAACAGAAAAACTCACAGGTCTATAATTACTTGTGTCAGCCTTTGATCCTACTTTGTGAATTGGGATCACATTTGCACATCTCCAGTCTATGGGTACCTCCCCTGAGTCCAAAGAAGCTCTAATAATTATGGCTAAAGGTTTGCTTACTTCCTTTGCCGCCTCCTTTAATATAACTGTATAGATCCCATCTATCACAGGTGCCTTTTTTATGTTTATCCTCAACAATTTCTCCTCCACTTTCCTCTCAGTTATTATAAAATCATCTAGCTCAATTCCAGAGTTTACTTCACCTCTGGCATTCCCCTTCCTGAATAACTTCTCATGTGTGAACCTAGATGCAAAATACTCGTTTAGTTTGTTAGCCACCTGAGCAGGATCCTCAACTGTTGAACCATCAATATCCAGTGGACCAATCTTATTCATCCCTTTCCTTCTAGAGTTTACATAGGTAAAGAACTTTTTTCTGTTTTTCTTTGCATCCTTTGCCAAAGATTTCTCATAATCTGCCTTCGCCTGCCTAACCTCCTTTGTAACTTGGTTACAGACCAGCTTATATCTATCATAGGCTTCCATGTCACCCATTAATTTACATGTATCCCATGCATTTTTCTTCCCTGCCATATGTCTCATTAGTTCATCTGACATCCATTTAGGCCTAAACCTTGAACAATATTTCTTAGTTAGTATGTAAAGTCTAGTAGCTTTTAAGATAAGTTCTTTGAATGCTTCCCATTTTGAATTTGCTGTTGGTAACATCATCAGTTGGTCCCACTGTATAGAATTTAAATACTGTCTCAGTCCATTATAGTCGCCTTTACAAAAGCAAAAACCCTTCCCTTTACCCCTGATGGTAGTTACCTCTTTCAGTAAATCCCACTTCAGCACACTGTGATCACTCCCACCTAGTGGTTCCTTTATCTGCAGATTCTTAATGCAATAAGAATCACTACTGATAATCAGATCCTGATTATTATGCTGATGTAGAAAACAATCATCCAATAAATCCACAAGAGTCTTGCTAGTGTGTGAGTGACCAATCCACAAATTCCAGTCAATATCTGGGAAATTAAAATCCCCCATTATAAGACTCTCTGATTTACTGGCCCTTTCTATTTCCCTGTACCGTTTCTTATTATACTCATCACACCTATATCACACTCCTACTCTCAGTTTTGATCTCCCAATGCTTATGTCACACCAAACTGACTCGACAATGCCCTGTCCAGCGATGTCGACTGGCTTCACTTCCTTGAATTTTATGTGTTTCTTAACTAATAGCGCATAACCCCTCCTCCTTTCCTATCCTGTCTATCCTTTCTGTACACATTGTACTCCCCAAATTCCAGTTCTGCATTCCTTATATATGTGTGACACCACGTCTCTGATATCCCAACAATATCTGCCTTTGATGTTTTGAGCAATACCTCAAATTCATCAAATTTATTTTCTAAACTCCTAGCATTGGTGTACACGTAAGTATACATGCACCTGTTCTTTTTATTAGCTACCGTAACACATCCCATGTGTTTACTTGTACCGCAACGACTCCCAGCTTTTTCTGAAATATCCTGCATCTTGTTTTTCAGGCTGCTGCTCATTCCAATAGAAGCAGTGCAAGAATCACTTTCACCTCTGCCAGTGGCTACTGTTAATCTATTAGTGCTTGTATCCCCCCCCCAAGCTAGCAGTTTTCCGACCCGCTTTACACTGCCTCGATAGCATCAGCAAATATTCTTGCACCCTTCCTATTTAAGTGTATACCATCCCTGTAGAAGCAGTCTCTCCTGTTAACAAGTACAGACCAGGCTGAAAAAAATTCTACCCCTTGAGCCTTGCACAATCTTTCCAGGGCCGAATTGATCGACAGGGCTCTCATCATATACTCCCTCCTATTGTGTCTGAGCAGAATTGCAGACACTTTCAAATTCAACCCAATTTGCCTCTAATTGATTGATGGAAATGGGAAAGAAACTCAACGTGGGGGACAAAATTTTAAAATCAACTAGTTGATTGTTATTTGTATCAACATGTCTGGGAAAGTACTAAGGAAAAGAATATTCTAGACCTGGTCATCACCCATGAACTTGATGACATAATAGGACTGACAGTACAGGAACCAATAGAAGGAAGTGATCATGGTGTTATATTGTGGATGATGAAGAGAGAGGTAACAATAGTTAAAAGAAAAAGAAAAGGTTATAATTTCAGGAAATTACAACAACTAAAGGTGCTACATGGCCTCTTTTAACTGGGTAGATATCTCACAGAAAGTGAATACAACTGAATTATGGTATGTATACCTCGATCGTATGTATAGCTTTAATCATAGAAGCCTTGAATGCTTATATATACCATTAAAAAATACTCCACGAGGAGGATTCCAAGTTGGATATGAATAATGAATGAAGTTTCCAGATTACTAGAGCAGAAAAAGACGCCATGGAAAAGTTACAGGGCAGTAAAAAGTACTGACGCCTATAACAACTACAAATTGATCTGTAATAGTGCCACAGAAAAGGTTAGGCTGGCAAAGGCAGATTATGAGAAATCACAGGAAAAGAGTGGGGATAAGGAATTCTTCACATGTATAAATGCAAAGAAGGGAAGGACAGATCAGACCCTAATGTAATGGAAGTGGGATAGTATTAGTTACCTGAGATGATGTTGCAGATGAATTCAACAGTTACTTTGCATCAATATTTACAGAAGAAAAATCCTTTATGTCAAGGAGAAATTATGGGAGTGAAGTTCAAAAATACATAATCAATAATATTGAAATTTCACATAATTGTTTAATGAAAAAACTTTCAAGCCTACACAGGCAAGTAAGGCTCCAGGGGTTGATGGCATATACCCTATAATTTTAAGGGGGATGGCAAGTGAGTTCATTATACCATTAAGGCTAATTATGAGAGCATCACTGGATGCAGGAGAGATTCTGTTGGATTGGAAAAATGTCAATGTAACACCAATACATAAAGGCAGTTTTATGTTTGTAGACTGCCTAAGAGTGTAGTGGGGAATTACCGACCGGTCAGTCTAACTTCAGTAGTAGGAAAAATCATGGAGGCAATGATCAAGAGTGGAATTCAGGATCATTTAGCTAGAAATGGAAATCTGAAAGATACACAGCACGATTTTGTAAAGTGAAAATCATGTTTAACAAATCTGGTTAGCTATTTCGACAGGGTCACTCACGAGCTGGATTTAGAGAATAATTTTGACATTGTTTATTTGGATTTCAGCAAAGCATTTGACTTAGTCCCACATGAGCAGTTACTTTATAAGCTGGAACAGGTTAGAATCACAAGGAAAATCCTTGGATAGCAGGATTTCTTCAGGGAAGGAGGCAGAGGGTTGTGATAAATGGTTGTTTCTCAGATTGGGTTAATGTACGAAGTGGGGTTCCCCAAGGATCAGCATTGGGACTACTGTTGTTTTTTATATTATTAAATGACATTGATGAAAGGATAGGGGGTGTGATGTCTAAATTTGCAAATGTAAAGATCGGTAGAGTAGTTAATGATCACTGCCAAGCAGAGCTTTTTCAGAGTGACCTAGATGAACCAGGGACGGTCAGAGAAGTGGCAGCTATGCTTTAGTCCAGCAAAGTTGAGGGTATTACACCATTACACCTGAGGAACACCACCCCAAAATAACTTACACAATACGTGGAGTTGAACTAAAGTCTGTAGTGGGAGAAAGGGGCTTGGGATTTACAATACAGTCAGACCAAACATGAAGTTCTCCAAGCATTGTAGACAGGTTGCAAGGAGGGCCCATGTGTCTTCCTGTCAATGATTTATTGAACATTTGCTAGTAGAGATAAGGATATCATAATCCCCCTATATGAGGCTATTGTTAGACCACACTTGGAATACTGTGTTCAAGTGTAGAGACTGCACCTAAAAAAAGGACATTGAGCTTTTTGAAAGGGTCCAAAAATGGGTAGCTTGCCTGGTGAGATTGGCAAAAGGGCATCCATATGAGAAAAGACTTCAAATATATAAGTTGCACAGCTTGGAAACTAGGCACCTTGGAGGAGACTTGATTGAAGTATTTAAAGCTCTGAGAGGCAAAAGTAAAGTGAATGAGGACAAAATGAACAAAATTTTCACAGTTATAAATGATCTAAAACTAGGGGCCATAAATTCAAGTTACAGGAAGTTCTATTTTAGCCAGCGAGTTATAAATTACTGGAATAAGTTATCTACATGGGTGGTAGAGGCTGACAGTTTGTGGAAACTCAACGATCAGCTGGATAGTGACATTATTATTATTATTATTAGCCATATGGTGCATGAAGCCTGAGGCTTATGCTGCACCAGCCAAAAAAAAAATTTTCTGAATTACCCCAAAAGAGAGAGAGAAGTAGAAGGGAATCTCCAAGAAAAAGAAGAATGACAATATCCAGCTCAGGACCCTAGGTGTGCCAAGTCCATACTCACCAGATGTGAACCCCTGGGGTTAGGTTACATCTTGAGTACTGCATACAGGTCTCATTTCGGGAAGGTGTGATTCGGCTGGAACGGTTGCAGAGAATGGCAACATATCGAAGGAGAGAAATGCATAGGTTGTCTATTTCCTTTTCTTGTTTTATTTAATTTTATTATTTTGCTGTTTTTTTTTGGCTGGTGCAGCATAAGCCTTAGGCTTCCTTGCATCACACGGCCATTACTAATACCAATACCTCAGGTTCAAAGTTTTCAATAAAATGGAATGACATACTCCAACAGAGATACTGTACTAAGTTTCTTCAATGATTTCATGAGCAATTAATTTTCAGTCATTTCATACCAAAGTTTGCACTTGGGATACGATTTCATCATTTGTTGAAAGTGGAGGCTATTCAGTTCACATCACATTTGACAGACTCTCTACCCATTTTTAAAAGGGTGGTGCTGGTCAAAAACTTGTGTATTGCCCATTTCACAGTCCCATATGCTATTTTAGGAAGATCAAATGTTTCACCTGTGGTTTTTTTCAGATTTAAAACAAAATTTAACACACATACACATGCACAATGTATTGTTCAATGCCCTCTGAAATTTTGAAATACAATATGAGAAAACATATCGTCATTATCAACTGATAATAATAAACTGCCATAAGTGAGTGAACTGCATGGTGGAGGTAAAGATGAAACATATCTAAACAACATCATGTTTTTTTTTATCACAAATATGCTCTGTTGGCTAACCTGGAACAAGCATGATCCAGATATTTTTTGAACAGACCTCGTATAATGATCACAGATCAACATCTTTAGCTTTAGCTCAAGTTAATGTGCCAACCCACTATTTCCCAGCATCCAATTCTTAATGCAGAAACTGTGGTGGAAACCATGCATGAACCACATTCAAGGTACCTTTTAAGATCCTGGAATAGTGGAAAAAAAGGAAGCATCACTCACTGCTGGCCCATATGTTGACTGATAATTGCTGGTGGTGTCATGTGACACAAACAGATATATACTGACGTGCCATAGGCTGTTCTTTGATCATCCTGCACTCGATTTGAGATCCTCCCAGTCACTCCTGCATATGTAGATAACTGCAATATCAAAACTGGCAAATCTGACAGTTCTCACATATGGTTAAAAACCACAAAAATAAATTAAAGTTTGGTATATATGCTGACTTTGGATACTTGTGCATAAACTACTTGGCTACATTATCCCACGAAGAAATGCATATAAGATACTTTTGGAATGCATCACTTCATATCTTTCCATTTCCCTATTCTTCATGAAAAAATACAGAAAGGGAACGATAAACAACACTGACAGCTCTTTCTGTCTATATGAGTAACTTTGTGCTGCTATAATGAATGGTTTTTTTTTTTTTTTTTGGAATTTCAACCAGATTTATCCTCTGGACGGGGGCTTCAAGTGCTAATATGGATCCCAGTAAAAAAAGTGCATGAGGGCTCCCTTATGTTTGTATGTGTCCAGTAGATGTGAGGGTTAAAATGCAATGTGTCAGTTCTAACATATAATAAATCAATATGGTAAAAAAATAAAAAATAAAATAAAAACATTTTAAGTTTGTAGAATTTTTTGCTGATTATTAAAAATTAACTTAATTACTGAAATTAAGGTCTCCTTATTTCCC
The DNA here is from genome assembly GCF_048544385.1 of Mastigoproctus giganteus. NCBI lineage: Eukaryota > Metazoa > Arthropoda > Arachnida > Uropygi > Thelyphonidae > Mastigoproctus > Mastigoproctus giganteus. Next base: position 253,021,586 of record NC_143575.1, on the reverse strand, counting down.
CCTCTCAGTGGACTTGCTTCTTAGTCATCCTACCCCAAAGGAATAAATATACAGTACTGTATTAATTTAAAATATATGTATGAGGAGCTGATGTCTGCAGTTTCACTATTTTTGATCTAATCCCCTGACAAATTAGATAGGTATGGAGTATCTCTTCAAGTTACTGGGGAGGATCATGGATCTCAGTGGTGGTCCCTTTATTAATGGTTCTCAAAATTCTAAATTGTGATAATTTTCTAGAGCAAATGCAAGCCCTGAGCATATAACTCCTGATAGTTCTTGTTTTCATACTTGGGGGAAGGGAGGGGGAACTATTGATAATACTACTTTCCAAAGTGATAGTAATGTTGTGTTTGGAAAACTGATAGAAGATGTAATTGGAATACTATAAACTGCTAGAAGATACCATTATAAGTGCATTTTTAGTGGTTCCCCAAACCCTAAAATCCACCCTTCACAAAAAAAAAAAAAAAAAAGCTTCACCCAACCACCAGTGCCAGTTCTATCTACTAACTTGATTGCTAGTGTGAAAAAAAAAATTACATTAGAGAATTGGAAAAAAAAACACTTGTCACCAGACTTAAAGAATTTAAAATGTCAAACCTGCGAATAAAAAACTTCACAGTTTTCACCGTATCAACTATGACATTAGCTTTCGAAACCTCAAAATTCTCAATGCTTACAGAGTGTTTCATCATAAGAAATTTAAACAAAATTTTCTCATCCAAAGTTTACATAATAATTTTAATAAAAAGTAGGGCTTATTCAGTTAGCAAGTCATGGATTAACCTATTCAAAAAATGGACTGAAATGGTTCCCAAACTTTATGGCTCGTGTCCCCCGCCTTTCAAAACAAGTGCACATAAACAGTTTTAATGTAAAATTCCTAAAACCACAAAGGCTCTCAGTTTGAATTCAACAGTACTGGGTGATAACTAAATTATGTTAACAAAGCAAAGGATTTTTTTAAAAAAATGTTTGTCCATATTTTGTTAAAAAAATGCTTCATACTAACAATGCATAACCCCCAAAAATCAAGTGAACCCCTCTCTCATCAGGGGATTGCACCCCTACACTTTGGGAAGCTCTCTGCTAGATGACAGTGGCCTCTCACTGATTGTTAAATCTCTACACTTGTAAGACAGTTTTTTATTTTGTATATAGTGTTACATAACTGTTTAGGTAAGAATCAACTAAATGAACCTTCTAACACAATGGAAAAATTTTCCATAACTTCCATATGATAGGTCGACAGCTTGGCAATCTCACTGTGATGTTTATCTCTCATTGGTTTCCACTGATCATGAATAACAACAGTAAACTACCTTCTTGAACAGTTTAAGTTGATAGTTTGGTAAAGTTTAAGGGACAGCTGGACAAGTACCTTCTGGCAGTGGGAAGAGTATGATAAACTATACGGGCTATAAAATAAAGGGTTTTTGTGTTTTGGCTGATGCAGCAAAAGCCTATCTTCCTTGCATCTTACAGCCTGTGCTAATACTAATACTAACTGTGGTCAATAAAATTGTCACTACTGACAGCTATTGCAAACAAAATTTTACATGACAAAAGTTTTTTTCTTAATCCATTTCAGGTAACCTATTCTTATTTAATAACATTAAATTTCCTAAATGCTCAGTTAACAACAAACTACTAATTATCACATTTTAGGTAACCTAATTTCATTTAATAAGGTTAGACATTTAATAGGTTATAACTTTCACATGATATTCACTTTGCATTGTAGTGATATGTTTTTGACATTAATTTGATTGATAATTTGATTAATCATTATGCACTCTGCCAGTCATGATGACTAAAGTGAGAAACAAATGCCATACAGCAATTTTCAAGCCATTAACCTATCACATGAAAGTTACAGGAAAAGATTCCTGTAATATTAAAAAATTCATTTAGTCATCTCTTGCCACTTTTATTATGTGTGGGTTCAAAAAAAAAAAAAAAAACAAGCCTGAGTTATGTATGTAGCAAACTAAATTTGCTACAAAATGTATCAATCTCATGTTGAAAAGCAAGCAATTAATATTGGTCCTCCCAAACTTATTTTTTAGAGTCCATAATAATATATATTCCAGGGTCCCAGAATATCTAAATTTAGCATTGAAAGCAAGTCACCATGAACATGTCATTGCCTCAGTACTGCTCCCCAAGGAGACATATGTAATGACATATGTATGTAAATATGTAATGAACTATGTGAAATGCATGCTGTTACCAGTACAGTTATTTCATTTGGGTAAGCAGGCACATCTAGCTGCCACTCCTGATTTGCAATATTAAAATTGATGTATTTTGTAGCAAATGTGGTTTGAATTTTGCAACCCTACCAACCAGCTTTCCCACTACCTGCTCATTGATAAATCATTAAGTTAATATCTTGGAGAATTCAATATGAATACTGTATGGTGACAATACTGGTATTACACTGTATTCACTACAGCAAAATGCAGAGAAAGTGCATGCTCAGTCATTACCGTAAAATTCCACAGAACAATCTGGTACTGTTGATTGCAAGATTTCATGTGGTCCTGCAGTGAGTGGGAACACTCTAATGGCAACGATGACAGAAATCAAACTGCTGATTTGTATGGAATCCAAATGTATTCTATTAACTAGTTACTTTTCAAATTTTCCAATCAATGTATTAATACAGATACATATAAATAAATATATAAATACAGATACAGATAAATAAATAAATACAGGTAAAGCAACCACTAGGAAGCAGTGATCATAGTGTACTGATGTGGGATTTACTTAAATATGTAACTACCATCAGAGGTAAAGGGAAGGGTTTTTGTTTTCGTAAAGGTGACTATGTTGGTCTGAGACAGTATTTAAATTCTATACAGTGGGACCAACTAATGATGTTACCAACAGCAAATTCTAAATGGGAAGCATTCAAGGAAGTAAGTTTCGAAGCTACTAGGCTTTTTGTTCCAGCTAAATGGGACCAACTGATACTGCTCTAGATTTAGGCCCAAATAAATGTCAGATGAACTAATGAGAATTGTGGCAGAGAAGAAAAATGCATGGGATGCACTTTTCAGGCGACACAGAAGCCTATGATAGATACAAGATAGTCTGTAATCAAGTCAGGAGGTTAGGCAAGTGAAGGCAGATTATGAAAAATCTTTGGCAAAGGATGCAATAAAAAACAGCAAAGACTTCTTTACTTATATAAACTCTAAAAGGGATGGGGATGAATCAGGTTGGTCCACTTGATATCAATGGTTTGACTGTAGATTGGCAGCTATTCTCAGATAGCTGCCAAAATAAATGAGCATTTTACATCTACATTCACAAGAGGAGTTATTCAAGAAGAAGAGGGCCAGATGTTTATCAAACTCTAACATGGAACTTTTCCTTGGTCAGATTACTATTTCAAAACTTCTGATGTCAACATTTGCTCAGATCGTGTGAGTGAAATTATTCTTGTAGGAATAGAATCCTTTATTCCACATTCCCACTTAAAATCTTGTCCTTTATCTAAACCTTAGTTTTCCAATAAATGTGCTAAGGCTGTTCAAGAGAAGAATGTTGCATATCGTAATTGGCTTGTTTTCAATTCTTCAGTTATATTTTCTGCCTACATCAGAGCTCGCAACAAATGTAAAGCAGTTATTAATCAGTCCAAACTAGATTTTGAACAGGGTATGAGTAGAAAACTTGCTTCTTGCCCTAATGGTAGCCTAGCAATCTGATCTCTTGCCAAAGCTATTGGCTGCAACTTTTGTCCATCTCTGCTCCCACCTCTGTCAAAACAAAATGGAACTATTGTCACTTCAGCCAATGATAAAGCTGATCTGCTAGCATTCCATTTTTCTTCCAACTCATGTATTAATGATCTTCGTAAAACACCTCCCACCATTCCAAGCACACCCCATTCAATGCCTCCTGTGGTCTTCCATCAAAAGTATGTCAGAAAGATTTTGACAAATCATGATACTAAGAAAGCTCCAGATCCTGATGGTAATTCTCCAATTGTTCTCAAAACCTGCACTCCTGAACTTACTCTACTTACCTTACTCCTGAACTTACCAGTTCTCTACTGCCTTTTTTTCACTTTCTTATTCCAAAGGTGTTTTTCCTTCTGCTTGGAAATTTGCTCATATCCAGCCAGTTCCTAAAAAGGGTGACAAATTCCTCCCATCCAATTATTGTCCCATTGCAATTACTTCTACTCTTTCTAAAGTAATGGAGTAATCAATTAACCACCAACTCTTAAACCATACAGAAACCTTCCATCTCATAAATGATCACCAGTATGGATTCCATCAATGTCGATCCACTGGTGACATTCTGGCTTATGTTACCCATTTATGGTGATATTTTGGCTTATGTTACCCATTTATGCGCAAATTGAATGGAAACGTTCGGCATAAAGGTCTTCCAAACAAGTTTCCATCTTAAAGTCTGCCAACTCTTTTTTTTAATTGGTTATCCGGTTTTCTCTCTGACCGCTCATTAAGGGTGATAGTAGATGGCTCTCTGTCTTCTAACTTCTCCACTAATGCTGGTATCCCCCAAGGTTCAGTTCTTTCTCCCACTCTTTTCCTCTTGTATATTAATGACCTTCTTACACTGACCGGAAATCCTATAAATAGTTTTGCTGATGATAGAACACTGCATTCCAATTTCCAGTTTGAGAAACCTTGCCCCGCTCAATCAGCTTAAACTTCTCGAATATGTGCTACCAATTCCTTAAATGGCAATCTCCAGGAATTACTACAGTGGGGCAAAGACAACTTAGTTGATTTCAATCCCTTCTAAAACTCTGTCCTGTCTTATATCTCGCAAAAAGGATTCTTCTGCTCCTATGCTTATCTTTGGTGACACACTGATTTCTAGGAAAGATGATATCTCTCTTTTGGGGATTACCCTGACTTCTAATCTTTCTTGGCACAAGCACATAACAAATATTGCTTCCTCTGCATCTAAAAAACTTGCTTTTCTCTTTCGCTCTCAGCGTTACTTTTCTTCCAAACAGCTGTTCACTCTGTACAAATCGCAAATCCAACCTACCATGGAATATTGTTCCCACATCTGGGGCGGTGCCCCCAAGACCTCTCTCAGGCTTCTAGATTCCATTCAGAAGAGGGCAGTTAGGTTAATTAATGACTAGTCTCTAACAGACTCTTGCTTTCTCATATACATTGTTTGTGCTGCATGCCTTTTCTACAGATACCTCCACGGGAACTGTTATTGTGAATTGGCTTCTATAATTCCCACTCTCTCTTTCTAAACAGTTCAAACAAGTTCTGCCACCAGCCAACATCCATTTCCTGTCCATCTTACCAGACCGTATGAATTACTTAACAAGTACATGTCACTGTTGAAAAAAAGCCGTGAATTAGGGTTGAATTTGAAAGTGTCTGCAATTCTGCCTAGACACGATAGGAGGGACTATATGATGACAGCCTTGTCGATCAATTCGGCCCTGGAATATTCTGCAAGGCACAAGGGGTAGAATTTTTTTCAGCCTGGTCTGTACTTGTTAACAGGAGAGATTGCTTCTACAGGGATGGGATACACAAATAGGAAGAGTGCAAGAATATTTGCTGATGCTATCGAGGCAGTGTAAAGTGGGTCGGAAAACTGCTAGCTTGGGGGGATACAAGGACTAATAGATTAACAGTAGCCACTGGTAGAGGTGAAAGTGATTCTTGCACTGTTTCTATTGGAATGAGCAGCAGCCTGGAAAACAAGATGCAGGATATTTCAGAGACTGCTGGGAGTCATTGCGATACAAGTAAACAGATGGGTTGTGTTAGGATAGCAAAGAACTGGAACAAGTGCATGTATACTTGTGTGTACACCAATGCTAGGAGTGTGGTAAATAAATTTGATGAATTTGAGGTATTGCTCAAAACATCAAAGGCAGATATTGTCGGGATATCAGAGACGTGTCACACAGATATAAGAAATGCAGAACTGGAATTTGGGGAGTACAATGTGTACAGAAAGGATAGGAAGGGAGGAGAGGTTATGCTATTAGTTAAGAAACACCTAAAATCGCAGGATGCGAAGCCAGTCGACATCGCTAGACAGTGCAGTGTCGAGTCAGTTTGGTGTGATATAAGCATTGCCATATCAAAATTAAGAGTAGGAGTGTGCTATACGCCTAATCACTCTGATGAGTATAATAAGCAACTCTACAGGGAAATAGAGTTGGCCAGTAAATCAGTCTTATAATGGGGGATTTTAATTTCCCAGATACTGACTGGAATTTGTGGGTTGGTCACTGACACACTAGCAAGGCTTTTGTGGATTTATTGGATGACTGTTTTCTACTCAGCATGTTCGGGAGGCAACTAGAGGCAGTAATACTCTTGATCTCATTATCAGTAGTGATTCTTCATGCATTAAGAATCTGCAGATAAAGGAACCAGTTGGTGGCAGTGATCACGGTGTGCTCAAGTGGGATTTACTCAAAGAGGTAACTACCAACAGAGGTAAAGGGAAGCGTTTTTGCTTTCATAAAAGTGACTACGATGGTCTGAGACAGTATTTAAATTCTATACAGTGGGACGAACTGATGATGTTACCAACAGCAAATTCAAAATGGAAGCATGCAAAGAATGTATCTTGGAAGCTACTAGCTTTACATACCAACTAAGAAATATTGTTCAAGGTTTAGGGCTAAATAGATATCAGATGAACTAATGAGACATATAGCAGAGAAGAAAAATGCATGGGATACATATAAATTAATGGGTGACATGGAAGCCTATGATGGATATAAGCTGGTCAGTAACCAAGTCACAAAGGAGATTAGGCAGGCAAAGGCAGATTATGAGAAATCTTTGGCAAAGGATGCAAAGAAAAACAGAAAAGAATTCTTTACCTATATAAACTCTAGAAGGAAAGGGATGAATCAGATTGGTCCATTCGATATTGATGGTTCAACTGTTGATGATCCTGCTCAGTTGGCTAACAAACTAAACAGGTATTTTGCATCTACATTCACATGAGGAGTTATTCAGGAAGGGGCATGCCAGAGGTGTATTCAACTCTGGCAGTAAGCTAGATGATTTTATAATAAGAGGAAAGTAGAGGAGAAATTGTTGAGGATGAACATAAAAAAGGCACCTGGGGTGGATGAGATCTATCCAGTTATATTAAAGGAGGCAGCAAAGGAAGTAAGCAAACCATTAGCCATAATTGTGAGAGCTTCCTTTGGACTCATGGGAGGTACCCATAGACTGGAGATGTGCAGATGTGTCCCCAATTCACAAAGGAGGATCAAAGGCTGACGCAAGTAATTACAGACCTGTGAGTTTAACTTCTGTTCCCGGAAAATTAATGGAGGCACTGGTTAAAGAAGCACTGCAGGATCATCTAGACAAGACTTCAGTTATAGCTCGGACACAACATGGTTTTGTTAAGGGAAAGTCTTGCCTGACCAATTTCATTGGATACTATGATGCAGTCACAAAAGAACTGGATGCAGGGAATACTTTGATATTATATATTTGGATCTTAGAAAGGCTTTTGATACTGTTGCACAATGAAGACTGCTGCACAAATTGGAGCAGTTTGGCACTGGAGGAAAATTGCTGCTAAGGTTAAAGGAATGGTTGAGGGGGAGAAGACAGAGAGTGGCAATCAATGGGCACTGCTCATCGTGGACTAATGTTATTAGTGGTGTCTCTCAGAGTTCGGTGTTAGGTCCATTGTTGTTTTCTTTATTTATAAATGATATTGATGATGGTATATCAAGCTTAATGGCCAAGTTTGCAGACTATAAAAAGGTTGGCAGGGCTGATAAATAACACTACTGACAGTATGCTGCTGCAACAGGATTGGGAAAGGTTGAGCAGATGGGCTAAGAGGTGGCAAATGAAGTTTAACATTGACAAATGTAAAGTACTACATATGGGAAACAATAACCCCAGAGCAACGTATCAATTCAGTGGTACTACACTGACAGTGGTAGAGAATAAAAAGGGCCTGGGAGTAATTGTGCAGGCAGATATGAAGTTTTCTGACCAGTACAGACGGGCTACAAGAGTAGCTCCTGGTGTCTTGTCAATGATATACAGGAATTTTTTTAGCAGGGATGAGGAGGTGATTATTCACTTGTATAAGGCAGTGGTCAGGCCACACCTTGAGTACTGTATACAGGTCTGGAGGCCTCATTTCAAGAAGGATGTAGAGCTGCTGGAACAAGTACAGAGAAGGGCAACAAAATTAGTGAATGGAACAAAGGGTTGCTCTTACGAAGAAAGGCTTAAGTTTTGCAAATTACAGTGTCTGGAGATTAGGCACCAGCGAGGTGATCTAATAGAGGTGTATAAAGCTTTGAATGGTTTAAGCATGCTCAATGATGATGGTACTCTTCCTCTTGCTCAGAATAATCACCTGAGAAGGCATAAATTCAAATTGAGGAAAGACAGATGTAGGATAGATGTGCAGAACTTTGCCTTTAGCCAGCAGGTAGTTGGTTGGTGGAAGAGACTTCCATCCCTTGTTGTGGAAGTTAATAGCCTAAATAAATTTAAGGCTCAGCTGGACAGCTATTTCGAACGAACGAAGGGGTGAAATGGGAGTTCTTGTTTTTTTTTGTTTTTTTTCGCTGATGCTGCATAAGATTGCTTTCTTGCAAGTATTTGCTTCTACAAATGCAAATACTAAATGATAGTCTCCAAACTCACAGAACAAACTTTTCATATTCCTCGTTTATTCATTCAACTGCCATTTTCTGGAACAACCTCCCTTCATACATGTTTCCTGAAAATTACGCTCTACAGAAGTTCAAGTCTAATGTCAAAAAATATTTTCTTTCATCTTCTCAATCTCCAGTCCATGCACGGTACTGAGTACTATAGGTTCTAGTACCTCTCATGTTTGGGGTTTTCATAAAAAAAAAAAATGATTTTGTAATAACTGAGAGCAAAGTGGAGGAGAAATTGTTGAAGTTAAACATAAGAAAGGGACTTGGGGTGGATGGGATCTATCCAGTTATATTAAAGGAGGTGGCAAATGAAGTAAGCAAACCATTAGCCATAATTATGAGAGCATCCTTGGACTCTGGGGAAGTCCCTACGGACTGGAAATGTGCAAATGTATCTCCAATTTACAAAGGGGGATCAAAGGATGACACAAGTAATTACAGATCTGTTAGTTTGATCTGTTCCAGGTAAAATAATGGAGTCATTGGTTAAAGAAGCATTTCAGGATTATCTAGACAAGACAGCAGTAATAATTCAGGCACAGCATGGGTTTGTCAAGGAGAACTCTTGTCTGACCAATTTGATTGGATAATATAACATGGTCACAAAGGAACTGGATGCAAAAAATAATTTTGATATCATATACTTGGATTTCAGGAAAGCTTTTGATGCTGTTGCACATGGAAATCTACTGTACCAATTGGAGCAGTATGGCATTAAGGGCAAGTTTCTACAATGGATAAAAGACAGACAGATAAAAGAACACAGAGAGTGGTAATCAATGGATACCACTCTATGTGAACTAATGTTATTAGTAGTGTCCTTCAGGGTTTGGTGTTGGGCCCATTGTTGTTTTGTATATTTATAAAAAATATTGATGAAGGTATATCAAGCTTAATGTCAAAGTTTGCAGATGATACAAAGGTTGGCAGGGTGGTTACATCTGGTGAGTTTGGGCTTGGCACACCCAGGGTCCTGAGCTGGATATCATCATTCTTCTCTTTCTTGGTGATTCCTTTCTACTTCTCTCTCTTTCTATCTCTCTCTCTCTCTCTCTCAGGGTAACTCGGGATTTTTTTTTGGCTGGTGAAGCATAAGCCTCAGGTTTCCTTGCACCATATGGCTAATAATAATAATAATAATAATAACAGTATGCTGCTGCAATAGAATGTTATTTGGTGTTTGGTTTTTTTTTTTAGGAGCATTAGCAACTAAGGCCATATTGCTCCGGGAATATGCGGTGGTCATTCCCTGACCTTTCCGCATCCTCCGTATTTGGTGGTGACGGGCTCGAACCCTGGTCTAATCAAGAAGTGTGTGCTACGCACTGCTGCTCCTTCCCACCTGGCTACGGAGGCGCCACAATAGGATGTGGAAAAGTTGGGCAGATGGGCTGAGAAGTGGCAACTGAAGTTTAATGTTGACAAATGCAAAGTACTGCGTACTTTGCAAAGCACTCAGGGTAGTGGAGAATGAAAGAGACCTGGGGGTAATTGTACAATCAGATATGACGTTTTCTGAGCAGTGCAGACAGGCTGCCAGAGTAGGTCATGGGGTCTTGTCAATGATACACAGGAATTTTGTGAGCAGGGATAAGGAGGTGATTATTCCCTTCTCTAAGGCAATAGTCAGGCCACACCTTCAGTACTGCATACAGGCCTTATCTTAGGAGGGATGTAAAGTTGCTAGAACGAGTACAGAGAAGGGCAACAAGACTGGTGAATGGAACAAAGGGGTGCTCTTATGAAGAAAGGCTTAAGTTATGCAAATTGCAGGTGACCATGCACCTGTGAAACGATCTGATTGAGGTGTATAAGGCCTTGAATGAATTGAGCAAGCTCAATGCTGATGGGATTCTTTCTCTTGCTCAAATTACAAACTTAAGGGGGCATAGATTCAAACTGAGGAAAGACAGTTGTAGAATAGATGAGTGGAAGTTTGCCTTTAGCCAGTGGGTAGGTGATTGCTGAAACAAACTTTCATCTGCTGTGGAAGTTGATAGATTATATAAATTCAAGACGGAACTAGACAAACATTTGGAATGAATGGATCAGTGAAATGGGAAGGGTTTTTTTTTTTTTTCTGGCTGACGCTGTATAAGCTTGCTTTCTTGCATCATGTGCCTCTACTAATGCTAATGCTAAAATTTGTTGTATATGATTTGAAGTTAGAGAAAAATGGAAATTAAAGTAAATATACAATATGTGTGCTGAGTCAGCAGATGAACATTCCACAAAAACATCAGTAAAACTCCAAAGGTTCAGTACCACTACATGCCTTCAACATCAAAGTTTCTTGCAAAATGCTTATTAGACCTAATAGCTTTCACTGATACACCCATCTTTGCACCAAATTTATGAATCAGTCTTTTGTGTTCTCACTTTAAGATATTTCAAGAGCAACAGCAAAGAAAGTTATATTGACAGTTTGTCAATTTTCAGTGAAAAAAATCAACACACAAAACACTCATCTCTCTCTCTCTCTCTCTCTCTATATATATATATATATATATATATATATATATATATATATATATATATATATAATATTCATACGATGTTAGCATTTTTCTGACAATATCATTGGCCTTCAAGCATGAATGTTGTTTAGTCTACACTTGTGAAATAGAAAAATCAGTGCGCTGTTTCCACCATTTGTTTCTCAAATATACATTAGATAGCAAACTAACTCCTAAGATCACTTAAAATATCTAAAAATAAACTGTCTTAAGAAACTTGAATTTTCGGAGAACAAAAAAGACTTAAGGGTAATTGTACTGTCTAACATGACGTTCTCTGAAATACAAGTTTCACTAACCTTGGTGGCCCTGAAGATAATCCACTCTTTGAAAAAGGTGAAAGTTCAGACGATAACAGCAGTAATGACAAGAGCAAAAACATGTTAGTGGCATTATACAATGAGTAAAAGCTATGTTTCACAATGACATTTTGTTTATGAAGCTTGTGAATGTGTGTTTCAAATAAATGCAATAAAATACTTTTTCCCAAAATTTACCTCCTAATATGTGGGTGTGTTTTATTATCTAGAAAATATGGTACTAGTTAATGCAATGGTCTTAACATTTCAAACAAATGATGTGCTTACTGTGATGTCACTTCTTTTGTTTTTAAAGGTTAATCTGGTGTTTATTTAAGAAATGGGAGAATGACTAAATAGCTGATCAAATTTTGGCCGATGTAATTTCATCTATAACAAGTTAATTTGCCACTTGCACTATGTCCAAAAATAATGCAATATCAAGGCAACTCATTATGAAGGCAAAATCTGTTGTGCATTTTGCAGCCATATCATCTTTTTCTACATCGTTTTCTACATCAGCATGTTCGGGAGGCAACTAGAGGGAGGAATACTCTTGATTTGATTATCAGCAGTGATTCTTCATGCATTAAGACTCTGCAGATAAATGAACCACTAGGTGGCAGTGATCACAGTGTGCTGAAGTGGGATTTACTCAAAGAGGTAACTACCATTAGGGGTAAAGGGAAGGGTTATTGCTTCCGTAAAGGCGACTACGATGGACTGAGACAGTATTTAAATTCTATACAGTGGGACCAACTGATGATGTTACCAACAGTAAATGCAAAATGGGAAGCATTCAAAGAACTTATCTTGGAAGCTACTAGACTTTACATACCAACTAAGAAATATTGTTCAAGGTTTAGGCCTAAATGGATGTCAGATGAACTGATGAGGCATATGGCAGAGAAGAAACATGCATGGGATACATACAAATTAACACATGACACAGAAGCCTATGATAGATACAAGTTGATCTGTAACCAAGTTACAAAGGAGGTTAGGCAGGCGAAGGCAGATTACGAGAAATCTTTAGCAAGGGATGCAAATAAAAACAGCAAAGAGTTCTTTACTTATGTAAACTCTAGAAGGAAGGGGATGAATCAGATTGGTCCACTTGATATCGATGGGTCAACTGTTGATGATCCTGCTCAGGTAGCTAACAAACTAAATGAATATTTTGCATCGACATTCACACATGAGGAGTTATTTAGCGAGGGGAAAGCCAGAGGTGTATTCAACTCTAGCAGTAAGCTAGAGAATCTTGTAAAAACTGAGAGTAAAGTGGAGGAGAAATTGATGAAGATAAACACAAGAAAGGCACCTGGGGTGGATGGGATCTATCCAGTTATATTAAAGGAGGCAGCAAAGGAAGTAAGCAAACCCTTAGCCATAATTATGAGAGCTTCCTTGGACTCAGGGGAGGTACCCATAGACTGGAGATGTGCAAATGTGACCCCAATTCACAAAGGAGGATCAAAAGCTGACACAAGCAATTATAGACCTGTGAGTTTAACTTCTGTTCCAGGAAAATTAATGGAGGCACTAGTTAAAGAAGCACTGCAGGATCATTTAGACAAGACTTCAGTTATAGCTCGGACACAGCATGGTTTTGTTAAGGGGAAGTCTTGCCTGACCAATTTGATTGGATACTACGATGCAGTCACAAAGGAACTGGATGAGGGAATAACTTTGATATTATATACTTGGATCTTAGAAAAGCTTTTGATACTGTTGCACATGGAAGACTGCTGCACAAATTGGAGCAGTGTAACGTTAGAGGCAAATTGCTGCTGTGGGTAAAGGGGTGACTGAGGGGGAGAAGACAGAGAGTGGTAATCAATGGACACTGCTCGTCGTGGACTAATGTTATTAGTGGAGTCCCTCAGGGCTCAGTGTTGGGTCCATTATTGTTTTCTGTATTCATAAATGATATTGATGATGGTATATCAAGCTTAATGTCGAAGTTTGCAGACGATACAAAGGTAGGCAGGGTTGTCAAGGACACTACTGACACTATGCTGCTGCAACAGGATCTAGAAAGGTTGAGCAGATGGGCTGAGAGGTGGCAAATGAAGTTTAACATTGACAAATGTAAAGTACTACACATGGGAAACAGCAACCCCAGAGCAACGTATCAACTCTGTGGTATTACACTGTCAGTGGTAGAGAATGAAAGGGACCTGGGGGTGGTTGTGCAGGCAGATATGAAGTTCTCTGAGCAGTGCAGACGGGCTGCAAGAGTAGCTCATGGTGTATTGTCAATGATATATAGGAATTTTTCTAGCAGGGATAAGGAGGTGATTATTCCCTTGTATAAGGCAATGGTCAGGCCTGGAGGCCTCATTTCAAGAAGGATGTAGAGCTGCTGGAACGAGTACAGAGAAGGGCAACAAGATTAGTGAATGGAACAAAGGGGTGCTCTTACGAAGAAAGGCTTAAGAGTTGCAAATTACAGTGTCTGGAGACTAGGCACCAGCGAGGTGATCTGATAGAGGTGTATAAAGCATTGAATGGTTTGAGCATGCTCAATGCTGATGGGATTCTTCCTCTCACTCAGAATAATCACCTGAGAGGGCATAAATTCAAATTGAGGAAAGACAGATGTAGGATAGACGTGCGGAAATTTGCCTTTAGCCAGCGAGTGGTTGTTTGGTGGAACAGACTTCCATCCCTTGTCGTGGAAGTTGATAGCCTAAATAAGTTTAAGGCTCAGCTGGACAGGTATTTTGAACGAACAGAGGGGTGAAGTGGGAGTGGTTTTTTTTTTTTTTTTTTTGGCTGATGCTGCATAAGCTTGCTTTCTTGCATCAAATGCCTCTACTAATGCTAATGCTAATATTTGTTATACCCTACTTATGCCACTTATATTCACATTAATAAAGCCATAGTATCCATTAATATGATAAGGATATAGTGGTAAGGGATATATCAGCCTTGCCCATTTCAAGAGAGCCCGCTTTGTAATATGCAGAATATTGATCTGAAAAGAGTAGGCTCAAGTACTTGATGATTTTCAGTTCTTGCAAGTCACCTTTTCAGGGACATATTCTAAAAACTGAGTACATTTCAGGAACGGGTATTCATTAGGGGAGAGGTAGTCATTCAGGTCCCCAGAGACATCTCATAATCCTAATGTAGCACTTATATCACTGAACTATATGCAAGGGAGATGCCCTTAATCAAATTTGGCTTGACCCTTTGCCAAACAACCTTACATATTCTAATTCTCTCGGTGTGATGTGAGCTTTAAGGAAAGGAACCAGTACCGTTCACCTTCTTCTCAGACAAATGAAGACCATAATTTAAAATAAGCCAAACCATAACTTAAAAGAAAACACAAAACTACACAGAAAATCTTCAGGGAATTTTAACAGGAAAATAATCTGAGTTTATTAACCTGACAATATTTCTACTACTGCAGAACTCAAGCCATGTGCTTCGCACAATATAATTTCAAGCTAGTTCATCAGGTTTTGTTCGACCTGGGCACCTGTAAATCAGTGGAAATGAATGAC